>NC_054477.1:16597398-16911862 GCF_017639515.1 Carcharodon carcharias
AACACCGCCAAGGACGGATTAACCTTCCATTAATCTCGCTGCTGCTCTGCCTGCACCTCATCACCAGTCACTGAGCGTCAAACAGATTCATGGGCCAGGATTTACTGTCCCACGGGCGGGCGCAGGCCCGATCCACCCGGCCGGGAAATAGCACGAGATGACGTCAGGCGAGCGTTCCGATGTCACCGCGCTTTTGCGCGGTATCTCAAACAGTGGGCGCGCGCGCTGGGCAGCTGGAAATGCCCCCGCCGACAATTAAGGGGGCAATTAAGCTCATTAAGGAGGCAGTTGGAAGCGATTTTTTTGTGGCCCCTCCACTTTGACGGTGGGCGGACAGGCCAATCGGCCAGGCGGCCTTTATATTTTTGCTCAAACCTCGATCCAGGGCGGGATGGAATCTCCGTGGGGTAATAAAATGGGAAGAGGTATCTGGGGATTGTTTTGTTTTTGATGAGGAATCCTTTCAGGCGCTTGATTGTGCTGCGTGGACATATTTTACAGCATTTTTTGTTGTTTCATTTATTCTGTGGAGGTCTGCAGCTCCTCGAGGAAACTGCTTCCCTTCAGGGAGCTCAGTGGAAGCGCTCACCCAGAACCCGCAGTGACGTTTAGCACCTGCCCTCTTCCCCACACCCCCATCCCGGCAGCGCTGAGCCTTTCTCAGTGTGCATTTCACGCTGACCAGCCGTTAATTGACCAGCCAGCGTGAAATCGCGGTTGGTGGCCCATTTCCTGTCTGCTCCTCGGCCCACTGACCGCACGCGCCTGAGGAGTGAAACCTCAGGCCATTATATGTGAGGCGCCGTGAGACATCCCTGAGGGACATGATAAGTTGTATCACTGCAAGTTGTTTTCTAGCCTCACCCAGATGTTTTAAACATTATTGGAAGCAATTCTGAGGGACAGAATTAACCTACGCTTGGAGAGGCAGGGATTACTCAAGGACAGTCAGCATGGTTTTGTTAAGGGGAGGTCATGTCTGACCAATTTGATTGAATTTTTCGAAGAGGTGACCAGATGTGTAGATGAGGGCAATGCATTTGACGTAGTCTACTTGGACTTCAGCAAGGCTTTTGATAAGGTCCCACATGGGAGACTGATAACCAAGGTAAGAGCCCATGGGATCCAAGGCAATTTGGCAAATTGGATCCAAGATTGGCTGAGTGGCAGGAAGCAGAGGGTGATGGTCGAGGAGTGTTTTTGTGACTGGATGCCTGTGTCCAGTGGGGTTCCACAGGGATCGGTGTTGGGTCTCTTGCTGTTTGTGGTATATATAAATGATTTAGACTTGAATGTAGGAGGGTTGATCAGTAAGTTCACGGATGACACAAAACTTGGTGGGGCGGTAAATAGTGAAGAGGATAACCTTAGATTACAGGAGGTTATAGACAGGATGGTCAGATGGGCTGATAAGTGGCAAATGGAATTTAATCCGGACAAGTGTAAGGTGATGTACTTGGGCAGGACAAATAAGGCACGGGAATACATTATGAATGGTAGGACCCTGAGAAGTACCAAGGATCAGAGGGACCTTGGTGTGCATGACTACTGGTCCCCTAAGGTAACGGGGCAGGTAGATAAGGTGGTTAAGAAGGCAAATGGGATACTTGCCTTTATTAGCTGAGGAATAGAATATAAGAGCAGGGAGGTTATGCTGGAACTGTATAAAACACTGGTTAGGCCACTGCTAGAGCATTGCATGCAGTTCTGGAATCTGCATTATAGGAAGGATGTGATTGCACTGAAGAGAGAGCAAAGGAGATTTACCAGGATGTTGCCTGGGGTGGAGAGTTTTAGTTATGAGGAGAGAGATTGGATAGACTGGGGTTATTTTCCCTGGAGCAGAAGAGATTGAGGGGGGACATGATTGAGGTGTATAAAATTATGAGGGTCATAGATAGGGGAGACAGGAAGGAACTTTTCCCCTTGGTGGAGGGATCAATAACCAGGGGACATAGATTTAAAGTAAGGGGCAGGAGGTTTAGCGGGGATATGAGGAAGAATTTTTTCACCCAGAGGGTGGTGGGAATCTGGAACTTACTGCCTGAAAGGGTGGTAGAGGCAGAAACCCTCATAACATTTAAGAAGTATTTGGATGTGCACTTGCAATGTCATGGCATACAAGACTATGGGCCTAGTGCTGGAAAATGGGATTAGAATAGTTAGGTACTTGTTTGACCAGCACAGACTTGATGGGCCGAAGGGCCTTTTTCTGTGCTTTAGACCTCTATGACTCTATGATCAACACTTCTGGTGAAACTTGCACGAAATTCTCGCAGTTTGATGATACGTGTCTCACCAAACGATACATTGATGTATTGCAATACAATTAAACATGTAATGAGACCCCCCACCCACCACCTCCCACCACTTATTTCTGAATCACTCCATGGTGTTAAGGACCGTCAAGGTTCCCAGTGGCCTTCACTTTTCTTGGAAACAACACGCTTAAAATCTGAAGCAAACACAAATGGCCCCAATTCATGTTAAAGGCCCAAAGGAGCAATCATTTTTAGTGTCAAGTAGAAAGTGGCAGTCCCTGCTTGCTGACTCGCCGAAATAAGATGGTAGCAAATTTCCTTTGGGAATAAGTGTTTTACTGGCCAGTACTTTTTCTCTAATTGTACCTTATAATGTTCAGATATAAAATCCATCCAAATGGCACCTCTGCATTTGATATGTCGAAGGGTATGTTGGGGAATAAATAGAAATAAAGACAAAAAGAAAATAAATTTGATATTTAATGCATTTGAAAGAATTCAGCTGTACCTTTGGCAGGATAAGCTTCTATGATTTATTTAAGGTAGCGAACAGTGTATAGGAGGTGCAGTTTTCAGATACATCCGAGATAAATAGGTTCTTGATTGGTAAGGGGATCAAAGGTTATGGGGAAAAGGCGCGAGAATGGGGTTGAGAAACTTATCAGCCATGATTGAATGGCGGAGCAGACTCAATGGGCCAAATGGTCTAATTTTTGCTCCTATGTCTTATGGTCTTATGGTCTTATACATTGGGGCACCTGGACAAGTGGATGCAGGTTGAGTGTTGTGAAGGGAATATTTAGAAGACGCTAGAGGGAAATTTCATGACATGATGACAACTTGCATTTATATAGCACCTTTAACCTAGTAATACAACCCAAAGTGCTTTACAGGAGAGATTATCAGGTCACATTTGAAACTGAGCCACACCAGAAGCTTTTAGGAGGGGTTTGTCATCAATGTAATTTCTACTGAGTTCCAAACAGAGAAAGGAGATGTTTATGGAGGGAATTCCAGGGCCTCACCAGCTGAAGGTACAGTTGCCAATAGTGGAGCGACTAACATCAGAGTCACACAGAGGCCAGAATTAGAGGAGGGCAGATCTCTGAGAGGTTTGTTGGGTTAGAGGAGGAGGCAGAGGTCAGGGAGAGATGTAAACAAAACATTTCAAAGTGAGGCCTTTGAGCTGCCAAAGTTTACAAGAATATGTTATGAAATGTACTTAAAGCCTCTTAATAAGGAATAAAAACGCCAGAATATTTTTTCAACCATTCAGCCAAATTCATTCTGAAATGTGCACTGTTCAGGAGCTGTATTTGCCGAACAATGACAAAGCTCAACAATTATATTTTACAACCATTGTCACCTACATTCAGTATTTAGCTGTAGCCATCTGAAGCACAAAATTACTTTATTAAGGCTTTGTTCAGGCAATTATGGACAACCTTGAGACGCAACAAAAGGCTCAACTTGAAGGCTTCAAGAGGAGTCGGAAAGTGTTTTGCTTGAGTGTAGTAAATATAATGCAGAATTTCCTCTTAGTGATTAACGTTAGTCACAAAGATTACATTGCCATTAGTCCCTGGAGATAGATAAACAAAGATCCCTGTGTAGGAAAACAGAAAATGCTGGAAATACTCAACAGATCAGGCAGCATCTGTGGAGGTAAAACAGAGTTAACCTTGCAGGTCAATGGCCTGTCAAAGGTGTTAGCTGTGGTTCTGTTGGTAGAAATGTTGCCTCTCAAGCCAGGTGGTGGTGGGTGCATGTCCCACTACAAAGACTTAAGCCCAAAGGTCTAGGTTGTCCCTCCCTACGCGGTACTGAATGAGTGCTGCAGTGTGGGAGCTGCCTTCCTGCAGATGAGGTATTAAACAGATTTCCTGTTTGCCTTCTCATGTGGATATAAAAGATCCCATGATGCTATTCGGGAAAAGAGCAGGGGAGTTATCCGTGATGTCTTGGCCAATACTTATTCCTCAATCATCATCACAAAAACAAGATTATCTGAATTGTCATTATCACACTGCTGTTTGTGTGATCTTGATGTGTGCAGATTGGCTGTCAGATTTCTTACATTTCACGTGGAATGAAGACACTAACTACAGTTCAGTTACAGATCAGCTACATCTAATTGAATGACAGAACAAGCTCGAGGGTATGACTGGCCTACTCCTGTACCTATCTTGCTCTGCTCCTGTACCTGCCCTGTGTTCCCATAACTGGTCAGGGGAGTGTGGCCATGAATGACTTCAGCTGGTAGCAGCAAACCAAAGAAAAACAGCTAGAATAATAAATGTCAAACAACGAGAATCGCAAGGCAAAGATTTCAGTCTGCAGCAACTGATTCAAAACCTCCTCAGCAGCACTTTCCAAACGTACAACCTCTATTGTAAGAGCAGAAAAACCACAGAGCAGAATTTTCCCGTTGGTGTGCGGGGACAGGCCCTGCATGGCAACGCGTAAAATGATGCGCGGTGACATCAGGCGAGCATCCCAACGTCATCGCGCGTCATCGTGATATTCTGGTGGGCGGATGCGTGATCTTAAGACCATAAGACCATAAGACACAGGAGCAGGAATTAGGCTATTCGGCCCATCGAGTCTGCTCCGCCATTCAATCATGGCTGATAAGTTTCTCAACCCCATTCTCCCGCCTTCTCCCCGTAACCTTTGATCCCCTTACTAATCAAGAACCTATCTATCTCGGTCTTAAATACACTCAATAACCTGGCCTCCACAGCCTTCTGTGGCAACGAATTCCATAGATTCACCACTCTCTGGCTAAAGAAGTTTCTCCTCATCTCTGTTCTAAAAGGTCTTCCCTTTACTCTGAGGCTGTGCCCTCGGGTCCTAGTCTCTCCTACTAATGGAAACATCTTCCCCATGTCCACTCTATCCAGGTCTTTCAGCATTCTGTAAGTTTCAATCAGATCCCCCTCATCCTTCTAAACTCCATCGAGTATAGACCCAGAGTCCTCAAATGTTCCTCATATGTTAAGCCTTTCATTCCTGGGATCGTTCCCGTGAACCTCCTCTGGACCCTCTCCAGGGCCAGAACATCCTTCCTGAGATACGGGGCCCAAAAATGCTCACAATATTCTAAATGTGGTCTGACCAGAGCCTTATAAAGCCTCAGCTGTTCTCAGATGCGCACCCGCCATTAATTAACGGGCCACTTAAGGCCCTTGAGTAGCCAATTGATGGCAATTTTTTGACGATCTTCAGGTCATCACATGGGCACAACAGGCAGGCAGGTGGGACACATTTGTATAAACCTCATCCACGGGCAGAATAAAAGGGTTCACTGGGGTTGTGAATGTGCTCAGTCAGATATTTATTTTTGAAAGATAATGATACTTGTCTGTGTGAGCAGAAATATTCCATAATGCATACCAGCAGCTTGGACAGGACTTCAGGTCAGCACACTGCAGTGAAGATACTTTTTGGGCCTTGCAGGTTTCAGGAAGCCTTCCCTTAGCCTGGGCATGGGAGTTGTGCTCTCCACTGGAGACACCTCCTCTGAGGAGGAAGGAAGGGCTGGAAGGGGGAAGAGGCCAGGAGAGCATATTCAGCCTCCAGGGAAGCCACCTTTGGGAGGAGAGGCGCAGGCACAAGGGGCACAGGGCCAAGAGGTAGTCCAAGGAAGAAGGGGCCACAGAAAATACCACCATCCTGCTGCCAGGGTATACAGGTGGCAAAGCAGCTACCTCAATATGCCTGAGGTGCAGTGCCGAAGGAGACTCCATCTTTCAAGGGAGACTCTGAGATCTCCCCTAACTGTGTGGGTGGACCCCCCATGCCAGCAGCTCTAAAGGTCACAGCTGCCCTCAACTTCTAAGCCGCTGGCTCTTTCCAGTTCTCGGCGGGTGATCTTCGTGGGGTCTCCCAATCAGTTGTCCACACTTGTGTCAAGCAGGTTACAGACGCTCTCTTCAGACGGGCATTGACTTTCATCCACTACGGCTGGGACCAGGCCAGCCAGATGCAGTGAGCCAGAGGCTTCACGGCCATTGGTGGCTTCCCCTGCATCCAGGGTGCTATAGACTGTACACATGTGGCCTTCAAGGCACCAGCAGATGAGCCCGGTGCCTTCGTCAACAGGAAGGGCTTCCACTCCACAAACGTGCAGATAGTGTGTGATCACAGGATGCTGATTCTACAAGTCTGTGCAAGGTACCCAGTCAGCTTCCATGACGCCTACACCCTCAGACACTCTCAGGTGCCGGGGCTCTTGAGTGCTCCAGCCCGGCTGGATGGATGGCTGCTGGGTGACAAGATCTATCCCCTCAGAAGGTGGGTCATGATACCTCTCCACTATCCAACAACAGAGGCTGAGCAGCGGTACAATAGGAGCCACGGCACCACAAGGGCTGTGGTAGAGAGATCCATCGGTCTTCTCAAGATGTGCTTCCGATGCCTGGACTGCTCAGGGAGCACACTCCAGTACCCCCCAGATCATGACTTGGTGATAGTGGTAGCACTCTGCGCTCTGCATAATCTGGCACTGGAAAGGGGGGGACACTGTGGACGATGAAGACGTAAATGCAGTTGCTGTGGCTGCACATGATGAGTCCAGCGGTGAGTCTGAGGGTGAGCACGCACAGGGAAATGCTGAGGGGGTAGACGCTGACCCGGGCATACTCCAGGGAGGCAGGGACACCCGGGAGGCTTTAATCCAATGACCCTTCAGCTAGATAACCACAGATGGACCTCAAGGACAAGCCTATGCTGCAGGTTCCATACTCGATACCTGAGTGCTAAATCTGCCTGGATAAGAACATTAACTAAGGGCCTTATCAATAAAGCTCAATGTGACACAACTCACTCATAACATCATGGGTAACCATCCACCTGCAGAGGAAAAGAGTCACCCTCAGCCATGGTCACATGTCTAAATTTAATGACATAACAAAATGAACTTAAAAAAATTACAAAGGTGTTAAACATCACACCAACTAATCATGACCTCATTGTGGGGCAAAACAAAAGCACCAGTGAGAAACCCGTGGTTGGCTTAAGGAGCCTTAAATTTGTGCTTTCGAGTACTGTGTCTAGGTGCTCCCTCTTGGTGGGACTGGCATCTGAGCCAGCCTGCTCACTGTGCTGTCCTGTTGGCCTCAATGACCTTGGCGGTCATCCTCTGGCCTGTGGAGCCTGTGCTGGCCCCGCCTGGGAGGGAGCTGCCAGTTCCACAGCTGGCATCTTCCCCGTCGTCACAGCCTCATCAGATGCAATGGTCAATGGCAGAAGGGCGGAGGAGCTGCTGCCCTCACCCAGAGTGCCCTGAGAGGAGCCCACAGAGATGACAGGCAGCTGCTGAGCTGACATGAGGTCGCTTCAGACCTCCCCGCTCACCGTAGATCGATGGGCATCGAGCTGGGAAACTTAGTGCCCAGACCATCTCCCACACTGGCACTGACCGGCTGAGGTCAATGCCGATGTGAGGGCTTGTTGGTCAGAGCGCATCCCCAGGAAGCCCTGATGGGTCTCCTGGAGGAGTCTCTCCACAAGAGTCGCCACTCTCTCCATGGAGGAAGCATGACGCTCGGACATGAGGCTCATTGCATCAGCGATGGTCCACGTAGACTCCTCCACCACAGACACCAAGCCAAGCACAGCCTCTGACAGATCCCCCCCCCTACACACACTGCTGGATTTCCAGTGTTTGCTGCCTCATGGATGACTCTAGAGGCTCATCATCAGCCACTGACTGAGCATGTTCCTGGTCCCCTGTAGTCCTCCAATTACTGGCACCATGACCACTCTCTGTCACAGCCAGCTCCTCCAGCGACTGTGAAGTGCCCTCACTGCTGTGCCCTGGGACACTAGCCGATGATCTACTTCTGACCGAGGTGCCAGTATCTGCGCTGGTGCCTGCCTGGCAGAGATGGTGCGATGCTGGTGGGTCAGAGACTTCAGGGCCCCCAGGTGTGAGAGCGGGCCCCTATGTCTCCTCCTCCTGGACCTGATCCACTGATGCTGAAAGGAAGAACAAGGACATTTGATTAGTTAACGTGGAGACAGTGTCAATGTGCATCCCTGTCCCCCGGATCATTCTGCGCTCATCCTTCCATAAGCAATGGTCAAGCCATATTGCAAACTTCAATCACTGAACATTCAGCAGCGCCAAGGCTGCTGGGACACTAATGGTGACCTCAGTGCTGGGCAAACATACCTGCCCGTGGCACCCCAGCCTCACCAACACCAGTGGACCTGGGCACATGGTGCCTCTCCAGATCGAGGGGCTCCTGCTCAAACATGGTAATGATGGTCAGCTGGGCCGGCCCTCCACCAGTCCTCACCCGCTCGGCAGCATTATGAGCATTCTTCTCCTGAAAAGGAGAGAAGAACATTGATTAGTGCAACTTGTACCTGGAATCTCTTCGTTGCTGTCCCACCCCAACCAGAGTGGGACATTGCAGGGCTCCAGTGCCTCCTCACCCCGCAGCTGCCGCACACTCACACAAAGATGCCAGGCTTGTCCCCATCGCACCCCTCCCCCCCCCGGCCAAATGCAGCCTACATCCACATTTGGCACCACACGGTCCAACCTTTCAAAGCAAGGAGGTGCAAGCAGGTGGAGCCCAGAGAGAAGCAGATGGATCGGTGCCCCGCCACCTGGAAGCTGCCCTCCCAGCATGTCAGCACCCTGACTTTGACATGTTTTGCAGTTCCAGCACTGCGCCTAGGTGCAGATCCTCCAGGTTGACCCCAATGTGGTGTCAATGTACCACTTGCTGTGGGTGCTGAACCCATCTCATCACCACCCTCTCAGGGTGACCTCGGCATGGGCAATACCTGCTGGCCCACCCAGCGAAGGACACGTGCCACCAATGATTCAATGCAGTCACTGCACTCAGAGTTGTTGGGGGCGGCCAGAGGGGAAAGCCTACCTGGTGGGTTAAGTGCCCATTGCCAACTTGGTACTCACCCTTCCAAAGCTCAAAAGGTCATTGAAATGCTTGTGACACTGGACCCAGGTTTACCGCACTATGTCGCAGGAGCTCACCACCTCCACCACCCCCTCCCAGGTCGTTTGGTCATGTCGGGGGGGCCTCTTCCTCCCATCCTGGGGTACGAGGACCTCCCACCGTGCCCTCCTCGAGGAGGGCAGCAAGGCAATCGCCTGAGGAACGAGAGGCACAGTGTCCCCCTGCCCTACCCTCCTGCCTGGCCTGCTCACCAGCAGCGCTCTGGGGAGCCCTTCTGCTTACCGTGTTTCACAGCCTTTGCAAAGCTGCAGGAGGACTTCTGAACAGGCCGCCGGGTCACCATTGGACCTGGTGGTCACAGCAATCCTGCTGCCGCCCGCTCATTCCCGCTGTCCTCGGGAGTCGTGTTTCACGCTGGGCGGACCTTAATTGGCCTATCCAGGTAAAATGGCGGCACGGACCCGATCACGGGCGGTGATCAGGTCCCCGCCTGCCCACGCCCTTGCCCACTCACGCATGGCCTTCCCGACAGGCCTGCCCGTAAGATAAAGGAGCTGAAGTAGACCACACGGCCCCTTGAACCTGCTCTGCCATTCAATATGATCATGACCGATGGTGAGCCTCAGCTCTACGACATTACAACCTTCCCTACATTACAGCAGAGACTACACTTCAAGAAGTGATTCATTGGCTGGAAAGCGTTTTGAGACATCCAGTGGTCATGAAAAGTGCTATATAAATGCAAGACTTTCTTTTTCATTTAACTTCAATCCTGCCCCCACTCCCCATACCACTTGATTCCCTGAGAGACCAAAAGCCTATCCATTTGGAAGGACAAAGGCAGCAGGTGCATAGGAACGCCACCGCCACCTCCAGGCTTCCCTCCAGATTATAGGCCATCTCGAACGTGGACATGTACTGCTGTTCCTTCATCGCTGCCGGTCAAAATGCTGGAACCTGCTGTGACAGCCCCTTCAGCACACAGATTCCATCCGCTCAAGAAGGCAGTGCACCACCGCCTTCTCAAGAGCACCTAGGGAGGGGCAACACAATGCCCTCTGTAGGGTCACTGACTGACTGGTGCCCATGTGCAAATGCGGGTCAGCAGGAAGCCTGCCAGCAAATTGTGGGCAGTGGTATTGGTATTGCGTATAGCGGTATTGTCGCTGGACTCGTAATCCAGAGACCCAGGGCAATACATACTCCGGGGTACCTGGGTTCGAATCCCGCCACGGCAGATGGTGGAATTTGAATTCAATTAAAAAAAAATCTTGATTTAAAAGTCAAATGCTGACCGTGAAACCATTGTCGACTGTTGCAAAAACCCATCTGATTCACTAATGTCCTTTAGGGAAGGGAATCTGCTGTCCTTACCTGGTCTGGCCTACGTGTGACTCCAGACCTACAGCAATGTGGCTGACTCTTAAATGCCCCCTGAGCAAGGGTAATTAGGGAGGGGCAACAAATGCTGGCCTAGGCAGCGGCGCCCACATCCCATGAATAAACAAAAAAGTGGTGCAAATTACAATGGTTTTCCACACACTAAACAAAATTCCTGATCCATTTCATCATTGAGGTTCTAAAATTGGCAAGGAGACTCAGCCCCAAGATGATTAAAATCAAAAATGTTAAGTTGGAAGAATGTTCCAGTTTGTTATAACATCTTATTGTAAAAAATTTTGCTACTAATTCCAAGCAGAGAAAATCGGATCAAAAATTAATTAACTTTATAAGCGTGAACACCTTGGAGATCTCCACAGTAATTCCTTCTTGTTTTCAAGCTGTTTGTCATGCATGCAGAGCTGACTTAATAATGTCTCTCATTTTCTATGAGTGTGCACGCAAGAATTGTCCTTTCACGCAGTGCCTGTAACATTTTAGAAGCGGTTTTACATGGCAATTCTGGCTGCGAAAATCAATGTTCAGCAAATCCAGCTTTGCTAGATTTACAGGATGTTGTTTTTCTGAATTGCGCTTCTGAATGACACAGTGCTGTACAGCTACACTGTTGAGGCAGCTCCTGAATGCGATCAGCAACTCCATCCAAAGGCGCTATTCAGCATCCTCACCCGGCGTATGATCAATATACAGGCTGTAGGAGCAAACAGAGGCTGAAGATCAACTCACTTCATGACCAGGCTTTAGTCACCTGTCCCAGTACCATGTTATTTTTTTTAATTTGCTTGTGGGGTGCGAGCATCACTGGCTGGACCAGCATTTGCTGTCCATCCCTAAATGCCCTTGAGAAGGTGGTGGTGAGCTGCCTTTATGAGCTGCTGCAGACCATGTGCGTAGGTACACCCACAGTGCTGTTAGGAAAGGAGTTCCAGGACTTTGACCCAGCAGCAATGAAGAAATGGCAGTTTAGTCAAAGTCAGGATGGTGTGTGGTTTAGAAGGAAATTTGTGGGTGGTGGTGTTGCCATGCACCTGCTGTCCTCGTTCTTGTGTGTTAGAGATCATGAGTTTGGAATGTGCTGTGGAAGGAACATTGACGAGTTGCTGTAGTGCGTCTTATAGGTGGCAGCACTGCTGCCACTGTGTGTCGGTGGTGGAGGGAGTGAAAATTTAAGCTGGTGGATGGGGTGCTGTTCAAGGAGGTTGCTTTGTCCTGACAGCAGTTCTGTCATCCGCAAGACGTACTACAGAAACTTGCCGAGGCTCCTTCTACGGAACCTTCCAAACCCTGACCTCTACGACCTAGGTGAACAAGGGATGCATGAGGACACCCCCACCTGCAAGCTCCCCTCCAAGCTACATACCAAACTTGAAACAATATTGAGAAACCTCCACTGTTGCTGGGTTTAAAACCTGGAACTCCTTCCCTAACAGCATCACGCGTGTACCTACGCCACAGCGACGCCAAGTGTGGTCATCGTTCAAGAAGCCGGTTCACCAGCACCTTCTCAAGGGGCACTGGGGTTGAGCAATAAATATTGGCGTGTCCAGTGACATTCACATTTCGAGAGTGAATAAAAGAACTCCTGATTTGTGCCTTGTCGATGGTGGACAGGCATTAGGGAGTCAGGAGCAGAGTTGGTCACCGCACAAGCTCAGTCTCTGACCTGCACTTCTAGACACATTTATATTCGGTAAAATTTGTCTGATAATGTTCCTGTGAAGTGTCTTGGGGCATTTTGTTATTTCAGTTGTCATTCTAGGAAGTGGCGTCTGGCAAGTGGGTAAAGTAAGGGTAAGGGGATGTTGAGAAAACAGAATTATTGGGCTCTATAGAAACATTGGGCAGAATTTTCCCCTCGTCGGACAGGTGCATGCCCGACTTGAACTGGAGTAAAAGAGTGCGCGATGATGTCAGGCGAGCGTCCCGATGTCAGCGCGCACTCTTGTGAGATTGCGCTCGCTGGGGGAGTGCGAGAGGCGGCAGCGTGCCTGCCAACAATTAAGAGGCCTATTGAGGCCCTTAATCCTGTAATTGAATCGAATTTTTCGCCGCCAGTCCACCCTTTCGGTTGGCGGGTGGGCGAATAGGCCAGGCGGCCTTTGCATTTTTAACGAAACCTCAACCGCGAGCGGGATGAGGTTTCCGACAGTAAATTTAAAAAAAAAACAACAAAAATTTTGCAAACCCATTTTTAGCATGTGCCTGCTCACCTGACAGAGTTGCATGAGGGGACATGTTTTGCTTAGTTTTGAAATCCTTATTTTCAATGTTAAAAATCTTCAGCTCCCTGAGGTAGCTCTGTGCCTTCGGGGAGCTTTCACTAAGCGCACACCCCCCCGTGCATGCGCACACTTCCGCGCTCGCCCTCCACCCCCACCTCGACCCCGGCAGCGCTGAGCATTCAAGCACCTGTTTCATGCTGACTGGCCGTCAGTTGGCCAGCCAGCGTGTTATCGCAGTGGGGGTCCCGATAGCCGCTCCCGACCACCCACCTTGCCCGCCCAGCGAGGTTAGAGTTCTGCCCATTAGAAAGGAAAGGGAACAGCCAACGGATTGGGAGAAAATAACAAGGCCAATTTCAGTGAAGCCGGGGATTTTCTCGGTTGAATGGAAATAAAGGGCGGAATTTCACTTGGCCGCGATTGTACGGTCCTGCCGAAGCCAGTGGACTTTTGAACATCTCTCTGCGTTTTACAGCCCTGCCCCCACAAAGAGGGGTGCCGTAAAATTCCACCCAAAAATTAGCAGACGAGAAACTCTTCAGCAGGATGATTCGGTTGCATGTTAGCGATATTCTCAGATGGAGCAAACATGACATTCCTTCCGTAGGTAAAAAAAATTTAAATTAAAGTTATGTAACAAATCAAGTACCAGCTGTAGGGAATACAGCAGAGCGGAGAGAAACATGCTAGAAAGTTAAGTAGGAGGTATAAAGATAGGCGGTAACATTGTGGGAAGTAGTAAAGGACGTGCAAACAGAAGAACGTAAGGAATAGGAGCAGGAGCGGACCATACAGCTCCTCAAGCCTGCTCCACGATTCAACATGATCATGGCTGATCTTCTGCCTCCATTTCACTTTCCTGTCCACCCCACCTCATATCCTGTGATTCTCTGAGACACCAAAAATCTATCAATCTCAACAATGGAGAATCCACAGCTCTCTGAGGTTTATAATTATAAAGAATCACAACTCTCTGAGTAAAGAAATTTCTTCTCATCTCTATCCTAAGTGATCAATCCCTTATTTTGAGGCTGTGCCCACATGTTCTAGATTCCTCAGCCAAGGGAAACAACCTCTCAGTGTCTACCCTCTCACGCTCCTTCAGAATTTTGTATCTTTCAATGAGATCACCTCTCATCCTTCTAAACTCGAGGGAGTATAGGTTCAGTTTACTCAGCCTCTCATCATTGGAGAAACATCTCATCCCAGCAACCAATCTAATGAACCTTTGCTGCATCACCACCAAGGCAAGTATATCCTTCTTTAGATATGGGGACCAAAACAAAGAACAGTATGTTAGATGTGGGCTCACTAAAATCCTATACAAATATAGCAAGTATACCTTGCTCTTATACTCCAATCCCCTTGCAATAAAGGCCAACATGTCATTTACAGAGAATCACAGAATTGTTACAGTGCAGAAAGAGGCCATTCGGCCCATTGAATCAGCACTGGCTCACTGAAAGGGTATTTTACCTAGTCCTACTCCCCTGCCTCATCCCTGTAACCTTGCACATTCTTTCTTTTCAGATAGAAATCCAATTCCCTTTTGAATACCTTGATTGAAACTGCCTCCACCACCCTGTCAGTGAGTTTGTTCCAGACACCAACCGTCCTCTGGGTGAAAAATTTTTTCCTCACGTCACTTTTACTCCTTTTGAAAATTATTTTGAATCTGTGCCCTATAGTTATTGATGCTTTTTTTGAGAGGAAATAGTTTTTCATACCATACCCCTCAGGATCTTGACTGCCTGCATCAAGTCTCCTCTCATCCTTCTTTTCTCCAAGGAAAACAATCACAAGCTCTTCAATATATGCTCAAAGCTACAGTTCTTCATCCCGAGAATCATTCTTGTGAAGCTCCTCTGTACTCTCTCCAGTGCCTTCACATCCTTCCTCAAGTATAGCACCCAGAACTGGACGCAGTACTCCGGGTGAGGCCTAACTAGTGTCTTATGCAAGTAAAACATGACCTCCTTACTCTTGTACTCAATGCCCCTATTAATAAAGCCTAAGATAATAGATGCTTTATTAACTGCTCTCTCAACAGGCCTTGACATCTTCAATGACTTATGTACATATACACCGAAGTGCCGCTGTTCCTGTGCCTCCTATGGAATTTTTCCCTTTATTTTGAACTTTCTCACTATATTCTTCCTGCCAAAATGAATCACCTCACACTTCTCTGCATTGAACTTCATCTGTCACTTGTCTGCCCAATCCACCAACATGTCTATGTCCATTTGAAGTTCAAGACCATCCCCATCACAGTTTATAAAGTTTCCAATCTTTGTAGCATCTGCAAATTTTGAAATCTTACCCTGAATACCATAGCCTAGGTCATTAATATATAATCAGGGGGAGCAAGATTCCCAACACTGACCCCTGAGGAACTCCGCTACAAACCTTCCTCCAATCTGAAAAACAATCACTTATCACCACTCTCTGTTTCCTGTCACTCAGCCAATTTCTTATCCAAATGCATACTTTCCCTTTTATCCCATGAGTTAGAATTCTGTTACAAGTCTGTTGTGTGGCATTGTATCAAGTGCTTTTTGAAAATCCATATACACCACATCAACAGTGTTGCCCTTATCAACCTTCTCTGTTATTCCCTCAAAAATTCCAACAAGTTAGTTAAAAATGATTTCCCCTTAATGAATCTATGCTGGCTTGCTTTAGTTATCCTTTTTTAAAATTCATTCATGGGATGTGGGCTTCGCTGGCTGGGCCAGCATTTATTGCCCATCCCTAGCTGCCCTTGAGATGGCGGAGGTGAGCTGCCTTCTGGAACCGCTGCAGTCCATGTGGCGTGGGTACATCCACAGTGCTGTTTTGGAGGGAGTTCCAAGATTTTGCCCCAGACACAGTGAAGGAATGACGATATATTTCCAAGTCAGGGTGGTGAATGACTTGGAGGGGAACTTCCAGGTGGTGTTGTTCCCATCTATCTGCTGCCCTTGTCCTTCTGGGTGGTGGTGGTCGTGGGTTTGGAAGGTGCTGTCTAAGGAGGCTTGGTGAATTTCTGCAGTGTATCTTGTAGATGATACACACTGCTGCTACTGTGTGTTGGTGGTGGAGGGAGTGAATGTTTGTGAATGTTGTGCCAATCAAGCAGACTGCTTTGTCCTGCACTTGTCTAAGTGATTAAGCGAATTTTGTCCTGAACTATAATTTCCAGAAATTTCCCTACCACTGAAGACAAGCTGACTGGGCTGTAGTTGCCGGCTTTGAACAAAGGTCTATCATTCGCAGTTCTCTAGCCCTCTTGCACCACCCTTGTGTTTAAGGAAGACTGGAGGATTATCACTAGTGCCTCTGCAATTTCCACTCTCACTTCCCTCAGTACCCTTGGATGCATTTCATTTGGTCCTCATACCTTATCTATTTTAAGTAAAAATAGCCTTTCTAACTCCTCCTCCTTCTCAATTGTAAATTCTTCTAGCGTGCCAGTTACCTCCTCTCTCACCTTGGCTTGGGTAGCATCTCCTTAATTTGTAAAGTGCTCATTTAATACCGCCACTATTTCTCCTGCTTCCATGTACAAGTCACCTTTTTTCATCGCCAGTTGGCCCTACTCTTTCTTTTTCCACCTTTTGATTATTTACATGCTTATAGGTGACTTTGGGATTCCCTTTTACATTAGCTGCTAATCTCTTTTCATACTCTCTCCTTGCTTTTCTTATTAGTTTTTTCACTTCCCCTCTGGTCCTTCTATATTCAGCCTGATTCTCCATTGTATTTTCTACCTGACATCTGTGGTACAAAAACTTCTTTCTTTCCATCTTTAACTCTATCTATCTCATCATCCATCTGAGCCAACTCATTCCCCAGTACCAGGTGCAACAGTGCCTGCCCTCTCGCTGGACTGGAAACAGACTGCTCCAGAAAATTATCTTCAACACATTCCAGAAACTCACACCCTGCTTGTCCCTTTGCACTATTCCTATTGGAGTCTATATTTGGATAATTGATGTCCCCCATTACAGTTATTTTATAATTCTTACACCTCTCTATAATTTCTATGCAAATTTGTTGCTCTACATCCCTCCTGCTAGTTGGCGGTCTATATACTACACCGATCAGTGTTACTGCACCTTTTTCATTCCTTACCTATAGGCAGAGAGATCCTGGCCTTGACCTCTCTATACCACCCTCTCTGTCCAGTACTGTAATGCCATCTTTAATTAATATTGCCACTCCCCTGTCTTTTCTTCCTTTCCTATCTCTCCTAAACACCTTGTACCCAGGAATGTTATAACACCCAGTCCTGCCTTGCTTTGAGCCAGGACTCTGATATAGCAATAATATCTTAATTCTATTTGTCAACCTGTGCCTGAAGTTCACCAATCTTATGAACCACACTCTGTGCATTCACATAGATGCCCATTAACCCTGAATAGTGCGTTCCAATTTGCTTGATGTATCTTCATGCCAGCTTTGAATGTTCCTTTTACAAGTATACCCAAGTCTCTCTGAACATTAACATTTAAACTTTGGTGATCGAAACAACTTGTCCCACATCTCTTTCCCCCTAGCAAATTCCACAAATGTTTCATTTGTTCTATTCTTTGACGTCCGAAATTGCAGCTGATATGCTTCAGGGACAATCTGGTAAACATTAAGTACCGCAGTTTTAACTACATCAGAATCTGAGAATTGTTCTTCCGAAAGGCGAGAATACAGATCCATGGCCTTTCCAACCAAAACACTTTGCAAAATGAGAGTCCATGTGTCCTTTGGCCACTTGAGCATGAAGCCTTTTCAAATGAGATAAAATATCTCTCATCTCTGTCTTCAGTGAATTTAGGCAGTAGGTGAAAACTTTTGCTATATCAAAGCTTAGATTATGAATATATGAATTAGGAGCCGGAATTATGAGTAGGCCATTTGGCCCCTCAAGTCCGTTCCACTGTTCAATATGACCATGGCTGATTTGCTTGTGGCCTCAATTCTACTTTCCGCCTACCCCAATAACTTTTGACTCCCTTGTTAGTCAAGGATTTGTCTATCTCTCCCTTAAAAATATTCATTGATCCTGCCTCCACTGATCTCTGGTGAAGAGAGTTCCAAAGATTCACACCGTCTGAGAGAAAAAAAATCTTCTCACCTTTATCTTAAATTGGAGACCCCTTATTTTTAAACTGTGCCCCCTAATTCTAGTCTCTCCCATAAGGGGAAATATCCTTTCAGCATCTACCCTGTCAAGTCCCCTCAGGATGTTTCAATAAGATCACTTCTCATTCTTCTAAACTCCAATGGGTACAGGCCCAACCTGTCCAACTTTCCTTGTAAGATAACCCTAGATATCAACTGAGGGAACCTTCTCTGAACTGCTTCTAACACATTTATATCCTTTCTTTAATAAGGAGACCAAAACTGTACATTGTACTCCAGGTGTGGCCTCGTGAACATATGAATTAGGAACAGGAATTAAGAGTAGACCATTCGTCCAGTATATCTGTAGCAAAACATGTTTTTGTATTATTTTATATTCCATTTTTATATTCTATTCCCCTTTCTAATAAATGGTAATATTCCATTTGCCTTCCTAATCTCTGGCTGTACCTGCACACGAACTTTTCCTGATTCATGTGCCAGGATTCCTAGGTCCCTCTGTACCTCAGAGTTCTGCAATCTCTCTCCATTGAAATAATATGCTGCTTTTCTATTCTTCCTTCCAAAATGGACAAGTTCACATTTTACTCCAACCGCCAAATTTTTGTCCACTCACCTAACCTATCTCTGACTCTTTGCAGACTCTTTATGCCCTCTTCATAACTTAACTTTTTACTTAACTTTGTGTCATCAGCAAATTTAACAACTGACATTTGGTCCCTTCATCCAAGTCATTGATATCAATTGTAAATAATTGAGATCCCTGTGGCACTCCAATTGTCACATCCTGCTATCCTGAAAAAGACCCATTTAACCCTACTCTCTGCTTCCTGTTAGCTAACCAAGCCTCCGTCCATGATTATATGTTACCCCCTACACCATGAGCTCCTATTTTGTTTAATAGCCTTTAATGTGGCACCTTGTCAAATACCTAATCTAAGTATACCACATCATGGGTTCTTCTTTAACTACGTTGCTTGTTACTTCCTCAGAGCACTCCAATAAATTAGTTAAACATGATTCCCCTTCCAAAAAACCATGTTGACTGTGTTAGATTGCACTGAGATTTTCTAAATGCCCTACTATAACCTCATTAATATTAGATTCCAGCAATTTCCCTACGACAGAGGTTAAGCTAACGGGCCTGTATATTCCTGCTTTCTGTCTGCTGCCTTTCTTGAATTAAGGAGTCACATTTGCCAATTTCCAATCTGATGGGGCCTTCCCAGAATCTAGGGAATTTTGGAAAGTTAAAACTAAGAATGGGACCTTACTCCTCACCCGAACTATTGGACTCCCTTTCAGTCCATAACCTAATCTTTCCTCTGGCCAATCCCTGCTGCCTGATTTATTTCTCTCTTTGAAACTTTCTCTCCCTTTCCTTATTGCTTTCCTCCCTTGCTAACCTCTCTCTCTCTCTCTCTCTCTCTGGCATTTAAGCTCAAGCTTTCACATTTCCATCTTTTTTGCTCTTTCTTTTTCCTAATTGCAGCTTTTCCATTTCTGTTGCTTTTTCTATTTCAACCTGCTTCATCTGCAACTGAATTCGACTGAAGCGACGTCTGCATTAACTTTTTCTTCGTCTAACCCTAGGGCCTGGATTTTTCCGATAGCGGGTGGGCTGAGTGGGAGCAGGTGTGGATCTGAATGACATCTGCAATAGGCTGCACGCCGCCATTTTACGCGGGCAGGCCGGTTAAGTCCCACCCAGCGTAAAGCGCAGCCGGTACTGCTCAACGCTACCTGTAGGGGTGGGAGGAGGAGTGTGGGGGGGGAGGAGTCGGGGCCTGCGCTCTTTCGGGCATGCGCGTGAAAGAGCGCAGCAATCTCCCTGAGGCACGGAGCTGCCTCGGGGAGATTGAATAGATTATAAAACATTTTAATAGATGAAGTAAACATGTATTTAAACATGTCCCCTCGTGTGACAATGTCACATGAGTTGGGACACGTTTGTGAAGTTGGGAAAACTTATTTATTTATTTAGTAAAAACTTCAAGAAGCCTCATCCCGCCCGTGGACGGGCTGCGTTCTAAGCCATGATAATTAATCCCTTAACTGCCTTAATAGGCCTTTAAAATTACGGCAGGCGCACAGCTGACTCCGGCGCACAGCCGACTACGGCGCGCACCCACTGAACGATATATTGCAATAACACGTGATGACATTGGGACGCATGCCCAGCCTCATCACGTGTCATTTTACATGTCGGCGAGTCAGACCCACCCTGCACGCCGATGGGAAGATTCAGCACTAGATGTTGTCCTATTGCGTTTATTAAGTCTGCTTTCGTAGCTGTTGCTTTTAACTCCAACTCTAACGCTTCTGTTAATGCAGTTAATCTAGCATTGGTCACCTCTTGCAAATCAGTCAGGGATAAATCTTCCCTCTCCAGAAAAGTCTTCGCAATTGATCTCTTCCTGTCCTTGTCCCCTTTCTGGGACCCTTCTTTTGCACTTGTTCTCTATGATGCTCCACTGCCAGTCTCACGATCCACATTTTCCCATCACTTTGCTTCACGCACATGTGTCCTGGGCCGGTACTCGGCCCAAAGAATTCAAAATACCTAACAGCTCACGTGCAGGCTGTTCCTGGCCGGTGCATGCTGTCATGAAGAGATATTAATGTCCATAATTTTATTGGAAATTAATTCAAAATAGGGTTGTAGCGGGGTCTGTGTCTTTGGGGAGAATTTTCTCCCCACTGGGGGCGATTTGCAGGGGCAGGAGCAGACGAGCGTGCAGCCGATTGGCTGGGTGCCTCCATTTAAGACCAGCCCAACATGATGCCCATCTGGAAGTGCTGGGCGCTCCCTGTGCGGGTAGCGGGAGTAGGCTGAGTCAGGGAGTGCACTCTTTCGCACACCTCTGTGCCTCAGGGAGATTAGATTCATGAATAAAGGGAGAAAAAAAAATTTAAGGACACGTCCTCTCATGTGAAACTGTCACATGAGCTGGGACATGTCCATTAATGTTAATAAAATTTTTTCAACACTTTAAAAGTGTTCATGAAACGTCATCCCGCCCATCGGTGCAGTTCCACGAAAAATGCGAAGGCCCCCTCGGCTCTGCAATGATTTAATTGATTGTTACATGGCCTTCCTAGGCTTTTGACAGTTCGGCAGGTGCGCAGCCAACTCGGGTGCGGGCCTGCCGAGCTGAAAATCTAAACAATGCGCGGTGATGTCGGGATGCACGCCCAACGTCACCCCGAGTCATTTTCTGCCTTTGCGAGCAGGCCCCACCCCCGCTCACTGAGCCGAAGGTTCTACCCTTTGTATTTGACTGTGTGTCTTAATTGGATTAAAGCCAGCTAGTCTGGGTGCTTTGGTGTATAGTAGTTTGAGATGTTAATCGGGTAAACATTAAGGAAGTTAAAAGATGAAGTGTATATTTGCATTTGTTGAATAAAGCATTCCAGAGTGGGGGTAAAATCTTGCGCCTAGCTGGGAGACACCAAGCAATGTATTTACATTATTAATAAAATCAGTGGCATAAAAATGTTATCGTTAAGATGTGAAGTTAAAAGCCTGGCAATACCATGGAAAATGTTGACTTTGTGGAGATTTACCTGGGAGTGATTAATTTGGAGATTTGTTTATAAGTTATTATGATAGTAATTTGTGGACATTTATATATATTTAATTTGTTGTAAACTAATAAATGTTTAATTTTCTTATGCATTCATGGGATGTGGGCTTCGCTGGCTGAGCCAGCATTTATTCCTAACCCTAATTGCCCTTGAGAAGGTGGTGGTGAGCTGCCTTCTTGAACAACTGCGGTCCATGTGTCATAGGTACACCCACAGTGCTGTTAGGAAGGGAGTTCCAGGATTTTGACCCAGCGACAGTGACGGAATGGCAAAATACTTCCAAGTCACGATGGTGGTGGTGTTCCCATCTATCTGCTGCCCTTGCCCCTCTAGATGGTAGTAGTCATGGGTTTGGAAGGTGCTGTTGAAGAAGCCTTGGTGAATTCCTGCAATGCATCTTGTAGGTGGTACACACTGATGCTACTGTGCATCGGTGTTGAAGGGAGTGAGTATTTGAGAATGTGGTGCTAATCAAGCGGGCTGTGTCAAGCTTCTTGTGTGTTGTGGGAGTTGCGCTCATCCAGTCAAGTTGGGAGTATTCAATCACATCCTTGACTTGTGCCTTGTATACGCTAGATGGGCTTTAGAGAGTCAGGGGATGAGTTACTCATCAGACAATTCCTAGCCTCTGACCTGCTCTTGTAACACAGTTCTTATATGGCTAGTCCGGTTCAATTTCTGGTCAATGGTAAACCTCAGGATGTTGATATTGGGGGATTTAGTAATAACAATGCCATTGAACATCAAGGGGCGAAGATTGGATTCTCTCTTATTGGAGATCATTATTACCTGACACTTGTGTGGCGTGAATGTTATTTGCCACTTGTCAGCACAAGCCTGGATGTTGTCGAGGTCTTGCTTCATTTTTGCATGGACTGCTTCAGTATCTGAGGAGTCGCAAATGGTGCTGAACATTGTGCAATCATCAGCGAGCATCTCCACTTCTGACCTTATGATGGAAGGAAGGTCAGTGATGAAGCAGCTGAAGATGGTTGGGCCAAGGACACTACCCTGAGGAACTCCTCCAGTGATGTCCTGGAGCTGAGTTTACTGACTTCCAACAACCACAACCATTTTCCTTTGTGCTAGGTATGACTCCAACTAAAGCAGAGTTTTCTCCTTGATTCCCATTGACTCTAGTCTTGCTAGGGGTCCTTGATGCCATACTCTGTCAAATACTGCCTTGATGTCAAGGGCAGTAACTCTCACCTCACCTCAGGAGTTCAGCTCTTTTGTCCATCTTTGAACCAAGGCTTGTAATGAGATCAGGAGCTGAGTGGCCCTGGCTGAAGCCAAACTGGGCATCAGTGAGAAGGTTACTAATAGGCAAGTGCCACTTGATAGCACTGTTGATGACCCCTTCCATTACTTGACTACTGATGGAGAGCAGACTGATGAGGCAGTAATTGGCCATGTTGGATTTGTCCTGCTTTTTGTGTACAGGACAAATCTGGGCAATTTTCCACAAAGCAGGGTCAATGCCAGTTTTGTATCTGCATTGGAACAACTTGGCTAGGGGGCGCAGCAAGTCCTGGAGGATAAGTCTTCAGTACTATTGCCGGAATATTGTCAGGGTCCATAGCCTTTGCACTATCCAGTGCCTTTAGCCAATTCTTGATATTATGTGGAGTGAATCGAATTGGCTGAAGTCTGGCATCTGAGAGGCTGGGGACTTCCAGAGGAGGCCGAGATGGATCATCCACTCAGCACTTCTGGCTGCAGATTGTTGCGAATGCTTCAGCCTTAACTCTTGTACTACGGTACTGGGCTCCTCCATCATTGAGGATGGGGATATTTTTGGAGGCTCCTCCTCCAGTGAGTTGTTTAACTGTCCACCTCCATTCATGACTGGATATGGCAGGACTGCAGAGCTTAGATCTGATCATTTGGTCATGGAATCACTTAGCTCTGTCCATCACTCGCTGCTTATGCTGTTTAGCATGCAAGTAGTCCTGTTTTATAGCTTCACCAGATTGGCACCTCATTTTTAGGTATGCCTTGTGCTGCTCCTGGCATGCCCTCCTGCACTCTTCATTGAACCAGGGTTGATCCCCTGGCTTGGTGGTAATGGTACAGTGGGGGATATGCCAGGCCATGAGGTTACAGATTGTGGTGTATACAATTCTGCTGCTGCTGATGGCCTACAGCACCTCATGGATGCCCAGATTTGAGTTGCTAGATCTGTTCGCAATCTATCCCATTTAGCACGGTGGTAGTGCCACACAATATGATGGAGGATATCCTCAATGTGAAGGTGCGACTTAGCCTCCACAATGACTATGCAATGGTCACTTCTACCGATACTGTCATGAACAGATGCATCTGTGGCAGGCAGTTTGGTGAGGATGAAGTCAAGTATGTTTTTCCCTCTTGTTGGTTCCCTCACCACCTGCTGCAGACCCAAATCTAGCAGCTATGTCATTTAATTTTACATAAAGTACCTCTTGAGACACGATGGTCTTATTCCTGAATTCAGAGCTGCATCTCAAACATACCAATTGAAAATATAGGTTCTGACAGTTGTTTCAAGTTACCCTCTGGGATTTAACAACTCAGCCATTACCAACCGCTGTGCCATAACAATGCATGAAACTCCGACGTCTGCTGGGAGTTGGAGTTCCTGACCCCTGCCCTGCACCAGAAGGTAAGTCTAACTTTCATAACACCTCATACTTCCCCACATTATATTCCATCTGCTATCTTGTTGCCTACTCAATTAACCTGTCTATACCTTTTTCATGCCTCTTTGTGTCCTCCTCACAACTCACAATACAACCTAGCTTTGTATTGTCAGCCAACTTGGATATATTATTCTCAGTCTTTTTGTCTGTCCTTAATGTAGATTGTCCCAGCATTAACCATTGAGGCCCTCCACTAGTTGCAGTCTGCTAACCTGAAACGGACCAGTTTATCCGTCTCTCTGTTTCCTGTCCATTAACCAATCTTCCATCCATGTTAATAGATTACCCACAACTCCATGAGTCCTCATCATGTATTAACCCTTTGCGTGGCACCTTATTTATTGCCTTTTGGATGTCTACAGGTTCCACTTTATCTACCCTATTAGTTACATCCTCAAAAAAACTAACAAATCTGTTAAACATGATTTTCCTTTAGTGTAACCATGTTGACTTCATCTGATTATACTTTGATTTCCTAAGTGCAATGCTAAGTCTTCCTTAATATTAGATGTCAGCATTTTCCTGACATCCGAAGTCAGGTTAACTGGCCTGTAGTTCCCTATTTTCTCTCTCCCTCCTTTCTGAATTACATTTGCCAACTTCCAATTTGCTGGCACTGTTCTAGAATCCAAGGAGTTTTGGAAAATCATAGCCAGCACATCCACTACCTCTGCAGTTGCGACCTCTGTTAGAATGTTAGGATGATTGGTTCCTGGGGATTTGACGGCCTTTAGTTCCTTGAATTCCTTTAATGTCTTTTCTCCGCTAGTATTAATTACTTTAAGTTTCTCATTTCTATTTAGCTCCTTGGCTCCCCATTTTTCCCGGTATATAGCTTGTGTCTTCTTCTGTGCAAACAGATACAAAATACTTGTCCAACGTCTCTGCCATTTCCTCATTGTTCACGATCATTTCTGCCTCTAAAGATCCAATATTTACTCTCCTCTTCCTTTAATATACTTGTGAAAGCTCTTATAATTTGGCTGGTTTACCCCCACATTCAAAATGTATACAAGATAACAGAATAGTTAAACAGAGATTAGGGCTGGTTAAAAGTGGGCCAAACCCCCTCCCTCTGCATCCTATTATTCATACAATTCTATGAAAAAGAAATCTTATGGTGGGACGTAAGAATGGAAGTGATACTAACCAAGAACTCTGGCTCAGTTTTCAAGAAAGAGTGTGGTAGTGGGAATGACAGTGTTATATATCGTTGTATCATCTGTAAGATATCTGTAAATGACTAGGAACTACTTAACTAGGAATTAATGTGTTATGTGTAAGTGTTCCAGGGGACCACTTTTCACAGCTGCTTTAGAGACTGAAGTGATGTGTGCAGAACCAGTTCAATCCGTTTTTTCTTCAGAATCAGGCAACATTAATCATAAAGCATTTCTGGTCTTTACAAACTAAGGTGTGATTATTAACAACATCTTGAAACCAAAAGATAATAAGAACACATAGCAGACAGCAATCGGTCAAAGAGATACAGTTTAAGGCGTTTTAAAGAATGAGAGAGTAGTAGAGAGGCTAAAAGTTCAGAAAGGAAATTCCAAAGTTAAGGCCAGGCCGGAATTGGTGGGCTAAGGAAGTTGAGATGCACAAGAGACCAGAATTGGAGAAAAACACAGACTTCTCAGGGGGTTGGACGTGCGTTACAGAAATATGGAATCATAGAACCATAGAATGGTTGTCTTATGAGGAAAGGTTGGGCGGGCTAAACTTGTATCCACTGGAGTTTAGAAGAGCAAGAGGTAAATGGGTTGAAACATCTAAGATCCTGAGTGGTCTTGACAGGGTCGAAGTGAAGAGGACGTTTCATCTTGTGGGAGAATCTAGTACTAGGGGTCAATGTTTAAAAATAAGGGGTCTTCTATCTAAGACAGAGAAGAGGTGGATTTTTTTTCACTCAGAGGGTTGTGAGTCTTTGGAACTCTCTTCATCAAATGTGGTGGAAGCAGAGTGTTTGAATATTTTTAAGGCAGAGGTAGATAGATCCTTGATAAGCAAGGGGGTGAAAGGTTATCGGAGGTAGGCGGGAACATGGAGTTGAGGTTGAAATCAGATTAGCCATGATCTTATTGAATGGCGGAGCAGGTTTGAATTGCCAAGTGGCCTACTCCCACTCCAAATTCTTATGAGTGTTTCTATATACATATATACTTTTTAGGCTTATCAATAAATGTACATGGCAAGTTTATTTTCATTTTCCAGCAGTAGGTGTCATGGCAACAACCACATGAAAATTTAACTAAAACCTTAAAAGAAATGACAAAAAAATGCAAAATTTATCAAGGGACATATAAACAAAACGTTGTGCCTAGCTGCAGTTGCTCTATAATTTAGATTGTGATTGCCAAGGTCACAGGAATAAGAGGGAGAGTGAGAGGTGTATTATCTGTTTGAAGACCTGTACAGCAATTTACAAAGATATGCTTCCTGAGAGCAGATGTTCAAACCGAGAGCTTGGTCTGAATTTCAATTGCCTTAATATCAAGCTTATTTCAGGAGCCCACATTTATACAGGAGAAGCAGTTCCTTCTGCATCCCAGCGATGTGCTGTACTGGGAGTCATGGATGGCTGCATTTGTGTATGTAGGACTTCAGAGTAATAGCAAAACTCAGCAGTCCATGTAATGGGGTTTCTGTTTCTAACAATGTGTGTTATTATTGTGTGTGTGGGGGCTACGCTGTAAAATATATATTAGAAACCTCACTAGCATGCAGGTCAGGGGAAAAGCCTGATGCCTTCAAATGGAAATGCATTGTCATTTGCTAAAGTCTGGGCCTCGCTGGAATAGTTGGACAAAAAAGCTTTAAATAATCGCGGCGGATGCATGTTCTATGCTCCAGATATCTCTAGGGGCTGAATTTTCCCAATCATGCAGAGACAAGCTGTGGAACCAGGAGCCAGATTACAGAGTCTTGTGTCACGGCAGCTCCTCGAGCATTCTTTCTGGAGGCAGTGTCTGACCGGCAGTGACCGTTAGCTAGTTTGGTTCAATTAAGTCCACACTTGCATTCAAATTGGCGACATTGCCGGGAGCTTCCTAATGGCGGAAGCCTGGGCATTGTCTGAAGGCAACCTCCTGGTGGCAAGCTGGGAAACCAATACGCCTCCTTGAATTTCACCATCCCAGAGCGGAGGGGATCAGTTGGGTACAACTGCTGCCGCGGGCCTTTCTGTTGAGAAGCTCCCCCTTTCACAACGGCACAATTGATGGCCCGACACATGTGCCTACACTTAGTTTTCACAATTTCATCATTCTTCAGTTGATGCCTCCATCTTGAGGTGCCCTCACCATCTCCTGCCTGCCTCAGCGGTGCCCACCTCTCCTTGTGGGGCTGCCACCCAGGCATCACTGCGGGCCCTCCTTTTGACCCGGCTGGTTCCCTGCTCCTTAACTGGATGGGGATCCTGCAGAGGCAGTTTCTTAATTGGCCGCCTCCGGGTAGCTCATAAGTGATATCCCACCACGACACTTCCGCCTTCCCAACGTGGAATTGATACCGACATTAGGATCATGAAATAGCCAGGAAAAGTTAGCCTATAGTCTCACTGGCACAGCCACACAATCGTTCTTCTATCATGTATGCCTGACTGGCAGTGAGGAGCAGGAAGATTAAGTTATCTGTGTCTCAGTGGGTTGTACCCACACCTCTGAGTTTTAACATTGTTTGTTTAAGTCCCACTCCAGAGACTTGAGTGCAGGTTGCAGACTGAAACTTTGGTGCTGCATTGAGGGAAAGCTGCACTGTCAGAGGTGCTGTCTCTCAGGTTAGCTGTTAAACTGACTCCCTGTGCCCTCACTGTTGAACATCCTGTAGCACTATTTGATGGAGAGCTTGGTTTCACTTATCAACCTCCTGGTCAATGGTTATCCCTCAAACAACATCACATTAAATAAAGAGATAACCTGGTGGATTTTTGCCATCCCTACGTTATAACACAAGAGCGCAAGAATTAGGAACAGGAGTAGTCCATACAGCCCCTAGAACCTGCTCCGCCATTCATTAAGGCCACAGTTGATATGACTGTGGTCTCAACTCCACTTTCCTGTTTGCCTCTCATGACCCTAATCAAAATCGACTGCTCTCTCCACTGCTCTTAGGGGAAGTGAATTCCACAGATTAACAACTCTCCTCATCTCAGTCTTAAATGGGAGACCCCTAATTTTTAAACTGTGTTCCCTAGTTGTAGATGCCCCCACAAAGGGAAACATCCTCTCAGCATCCACTGTGTCAAGCTCCCTCAGGATCCTCCATATTTCAATAAGATCACCTCTCATTCCTCTCAACACCAATGGGTATAGGCCCAACCTGTTCAACCTTTCCTCATAAGAAAACCCCTTCATCCTAGGGATCAGTAAAGTGAACCGTCTGTGAATTGCTTCTAATGCAGTTGTGTCCTTTCTTAAGTCAGGAGACCAAACTTGACACAGCACTCCAGATGTGGTCTCACTGAGCCTGTGTACTGTGGGTCCATTAGCTGTAAGGCGCTTTGGGACATCCTGAGGTTCTGCTATAGAAGTTGAATTGTTGGACCACCAGTTAAATAAGAACTGTAAATGCAAAGTGCATGTTTTGCATCCCATTTCTGACCCTCCTCTCTTCCAATGGCCACCCAAGGAGCAAGGGGTGGGTGGGTAGGTGCCGGGAACAGCCCCCATAGCGCTACGCCCAATTTTACTCAGCCATTCCCCCGACCCCCAGCCCATCTGCCTACCAACCTGCTCCTGGAGGAGCATAGAATTGTGCCGCTGGATTCATCATACGTCTTTTGACTCAAGCAATATAATCATGATTTACAGGTCAAAGAATGTGATGAAAATGTGGTTTTGAGGCCTAATCTTTTGAAAGTTGCTGTTGAATCTGCTTCCACCACTCATTCAAGCAGTGCCTTCCAGATCAGAACAAACTGTTGTGTAAAGCAGAATCTCCCCTTCTCTCCCATAATTTTTCTAACCGATGGTTAATGTGTCTCCTCTGATTACCAATCCACCTGTGGTGGAAGCACATTCTTTTCATCCACTCCACCAAAACCCTTCGTAATTTTGAACGCCTCTACTAAATCGTTACCATTCTCTGCTCATTTAAATAGCTTTTTAACAACACGACATAAAACCTCTGTGAAAACAGCATTCAAATGATTTTCACTGAAGCTACAAAGTTGGCAATGGTTTAGTGGTTTTCACCTCATGAGTTCGCATCTATTTTGTCACTGAGTGCATAATATGGCTTGAAAGATGAAGGAAAGCTGTCCAAAGGAAGTGTCTTTTTGAATAGAGATGGCCTTTAATAAATATTAGGGTCAGGGGCCTTGGATAAGATCCTTGTTTTTTTTTCTCTCTCTTGCTGTGAAGCACTGTAGAATTGTCCTGTTAAGTGGCCATCAGCTGTTCGCTGTTTCCAGTTGCTATAAAATCACATCAGTGATATAAAATGTTGGTCTACCAACTGAGCAAAGGTATCAATTTTCTGGGCCATTTGGTCATTATCAGCCAGGAGTAGCTTATTGCAGGAGTGCCTGAGATAGGCACTGGTCATAAATGCTGAAGTAAAATTACATCCTCTATATTATTATTAATAATAATAAATTGGAATTTTACAGAAGGCACACTGCGCCATTAGTGAAATTGTCTAACTGTTCAAACAGCACTAGATTATGAGGGCAGTTTGCATATAAACTTGGCTCACAATCCCTTGAAAGTATACAATTGAGGGGTGAACCAATCAAGGCGTTTAAAATGTTCAAAAAGAAAGGGTGGATAGAAAAACTATTTCCGCTGCTGGTGGGGGGGGGGATATCGAAGACGTGGGGCCATGCAGGAGTGAAATCAAGAGTGCAGTTTTCCATAATGGGGGTAGTAGAAACCGGGAACTCTGTCCCACAAAAGGTTGGGGGAGAATTGGATCTTTCAGCTGCAGATTTTTGTTGGGTAATTACATCAAGGGGTTTGGAGCAAAGGTGGAAGAGGCGCAGGGCAGACATCATTGGACTGAATGGCAGACCAGTCTTGAGGTGCTAAATCTTCCTAACATCGACTGAAAGGCTCTGAAAGACTCTCCTCCCCACCTTGGACTCCTTTATGAGATACTTTACAGCAAAGGCGACCAGTTTTGTAGTCCTGCTGTGTTCCCCCTCCTCTGCCCAGCTCTCTTTTCCCAAGGCCGCATCCAACATGTTGCGGATACTAACCTTGCTGTTCCAACAAAGGTTGCGTTCGGGTTAAGTTGAAAACCGAATTCAGATTGCCTCCTGTGGATGCGAGAAAATTAACCCCTTTCAGGGAAAGGGAAATGCCAGTGAAGTGCCGACGCACTTTATTCCCCTGCATTGGGCATTGGCTATTGTTTTTATACCCTAATATTTGGCCCTGCAACCTCGCTGCAGGGTACTAGTACTCCTGTGAACTGTGTTTCTTCTAGGTGAGAAAAAAAGTGGGGCTTTCATGGGTAAATGACCTTGTTCTTTGTGCTGCAATCTGTAAGAAAGAAAGACTTGCAGTAAATAGCGCTTTCAAGATCACAGGACAGCTCAAAGAGTTTCATTTACTTCTGAAGTGCACTTGTTTTGTAATATAAGAAATGCAGGAGCCAATCTATGCACAGCAAGATCTCCACAATAGCAATGTGATACCAAACAGCGTGCAGGATTTTTTTCAGATGGCACGGTTTCCCCACCCCGCTTCCCAAAAGGTCAGCAGAGAAGGCATCCCTGTCCATACCAGCTGTCGCGCAGCTACTTAATGCTCCAACTGGGTTGGTCAGCAGCGCCAGTAGCAGCATTGGCCACAACTGGAGCTGCAAGCAGCCCACAGATACAAAGTCCAGGGGGCAGAATTTTGCCCTTGACGGGGCGGGCGGGCCCCACCGACTCAGCAGCAGGGGGGGCAGCTGAACGCCACCGCCGAAACGGGCCCGGCCGCCATTTTAAGTGGGCGGACCTATTAAGGCCCGCCCAGCGTGCCGCCCGACGGGAAGCGCTATGCGCCTCCTGTGCGAGGTGGGGGGGTGGTTAGGGATTCCCCATCTGCGCACGCGTGCGAGAGAGCACACACCTCCCTGTGGCAAAGCGCTGCCTCAGGGAGATCGCTGAAAGCCTGGCAAATATTAAAAAATAGAACAATAAAAAATTCATTAACATGAGCCCCTCGTGTGAAAATGTCACACGAGATGGGACACGTTAATGAAGTAAACAAAATCTTTATGAAACGTTTTTGAAACCGCTATCAAACCTCATCCCGCCACTGGATGAGGTTTGTAAAAAAAAATCACCTACCCGCCTGCCCATTGGGCCCGTGCGCCGAGCCAAAGTTAGCACGGGCCCCTCAAAATCGTTAACGATTGGCAAGTTAAGGGCCTTAACGAGGCCTTTAATTAATGGCGGGCGTGCGTCCCACTGCATAGCGCGCCCGCTGACCGAAATATCGCGATGCCCCGCCACCCACATGGCAGCCAGAAGATTCTGCCCCAGGAGTCCTTGACCAATTTAGTGCAGGTGTGGGGAGCGGAGTGGGGGGAGAGTTGGGGAGAAAGGGGTGAGGATCATGAGGGAGAGGCCATGAAAGAAGGGAGCATCTGCAGGGGACAGGCTATGTGGAGGAGGGGCAGGCACTCGACGTGGAAAAGAGGTCAACGAGGGAGATACCCTTCACCACCCACCTCCTTCCTGCCTGAGGCAAGGCCCGAGAAGGGGCTCCTGAACTCCTCCCAACAGCCTCAAAATTGACACTCGGTGGGAAAAGGCCCTTAAGTGGCCATTTATCACCCATTTAAAGGCTTCAGTTGGGGCAAGGGGGGTGGAATGGGCCAGCATAGGCCCAGTAAAACTGTGGACAGGTTTGGGCTGGTGGGAAGGCCACTTGAGAAATTTCATGGACTCCTGGTGAGGTCCCATAAAATTCTACCCCAGTTTTCCTGTTTTAGTGATAAATGTTGTCCAGGAAACTGAGGATAACTCCCCTGCTCTTCTTCAAAATATTGGCATGGGATTTTTTTACATCCATCTGATGGGGACTCTGTTTGCTATCTCATCTGAAATATAGCACCTCCAACAGTGTAGCTTCCATCAGTATTGGACTGTCAGTTTACATTTCTGTGCTCAAGTACGACCTGAAACCACAAACTTCTGACTCATCAGCAAGATTGAGTCCAAGTGAAACACAACAAACACCATGTAATGCTGTTCGTGATGTTTCCGCTTGCTGGGGGCTCTAAAAACAGGTGCTCTCCATGTAAGGTAGCTAGTAATAAATCAAATGAGGGACATTGGAGTAACCTCTTTGCTCAAAGAGTGGTTAGAATGTGGAATGGGCTACCACAATAGTGTAACTCTTTCAAGTACAAACCCTTTTCCATCTGTTTCAGATGAAGTTACATTGTTTCATAGTTTTGCCATTGTGAGATTTGAACTCTTGATTTTGGGGTTACAAACCTGGTACCATAACCACTTGGCTATTTAGTGTAGATGCATTCAAGGCTAAGCTACATAAATATATGAGGAAGGAAGTGAATAGGTTGTGATGTGATTCCCAGATGCTTGAAACAATCACAACTTTAGACACAAATACTGGAGTTTACATCGAGTGTCTTCTTCCAAATTTCTCTATGTGGTGCAGAATAATACATTGTTGCCTTTCGACTCCTCAGATACTGAAGCGGTCCATGTCCAAATGTGGCAAAACCTGGACAATATCCAGGCTTGGGCTGTCAAATGGCAAGTAACATTTATGCTACACAAGTGCCAGGCAAAGACCAACTCCAACAAGGAAGAATCCAACCATTGCCCCTTGATGTTCAATGTCATTACCATCACTGAATCCCACATTATCAACATCCTGGGGGGTTACCATTGACCAGAAACTGAACTGGACTAACCATATAAATATGGCTACAAAAGCAGGTCAGAGGCTAGGAATAGTGCGTAGAGTAACTAAACTCCTGATTCCCCAAAGCCTGACCACCATCTACAAGGCACAAGTCAGGAGTGTGATGGAATATTCCCCACTTGCCTGGATGAGTGCAGCTCCCACAACACTCAAGAAGTTCGACACCATCCAGGACAAAGCAACCCGCTTGATTGTCACCACACCACAAACATTCACACCCTCCACCACCAACACACAGTAGCAGCAGTGTGTACAAACTACAAGATGCACTGCAGGAATTCACCAAGGCTCCTTCGACAGCACCTTCCAAACCCATGACCACTACCATCTAGAAGGTCAAGGGCAGCAGGTAGATGGGAAAACCACCATCTGCAAGTTCCACTCCAAGCCACTCACTAAGCTGACTTGGAAATATATTCCTTCACTGTCACTGGGTCAAAGTCCTGTAACTCCCTTCCTAACAGCACTAAGGGTGTACCTATGCCACATGGATGGCAGCGGTTCAAGAAGGAAGGTCACCACCACCTTCTCAAGGGCAACAAGCAATAAATGCTGACCCAGCTAGTGAAGCCCACATCCAGGGAATGAATTTAAAAAATATTGTAAAGCAGTAGTGAGTGACGTGGCATTCTGAATGTACATGTATACATGTGCATGACAATATAATTCCTAAATCAATTCATAGTAAAATTCATAGTAATATACACTACGACAGAAGATATGTTTATAGGGTGAGATGAAGTAGCGGGGTGGGGGGTGGGAACAAAACTTGTATAGTATGGAGAGAATAGAACCATGGGCTGAATGGTTCTATGTAATTGTATCAAACCCAGGTTCTATGACATACATAGGATCCCAATTTCAATTTCGAGGTACATGTGACCACAAGTTGCCCTGCCCACACTGATGCCAATTATACCAGTGTTGAATGGCTTAACCAGATATCCTTAAAGCAACTCCTGATAGAACTGTCAAAGAAATTTTGTTTTACTGTTTTAATTTTCTCAGCCAAGGGGAAGACGAATTTAACACCAATGTTTGGTGGCTGCAATAATCAACCCTCGACCTCAAAATGATTCTATTCTCTCCATGCTCTATGAGTCTTGCCCCCCCTATAAACATAACCTTCTGTCATACTGCATATTATTCTGAAATGGTTACATGGCTGCTTCTTGGGTCTTTAATTAAAAATCAGATTGATTGTCAACAGCACACTGCTTGATATTACCTGTCCTGAATTTAACTTACACCTTGCAAGCCCTGTAGGGGTGAAGTTAACACTTTGAGAACATGGTTTGATGCATTTTTTTTATTCTTTCATGGGATTTGTGTATTGCTGGCAAAAAGTGTTGCCCACCCTAATTGGCCTTGAACTGAGTGGCTTGCTGGGCCATTTCAGAGGGCAATTAGGAGTCAATCACATTGCTGTGGGTCTGGAGTCACATGTAGGCCAGATTGGGTAGGGAGGGCAGATTCCCTTCCCTAAAGAGCATTATTGAACCAGATGGATTTTTACAACAATCAACAGTAGTTTCCTGATCAATAAGAGGAGCTTTACGTGCCAGATTTATGAATTAAATTTAAACTCCACCAGCTGCCATGGTGGGATTTGAACTCATGTCCCCCAAGCATTGGTCTGGGTTTCTGGATTATTACTACCTTACCACCTGCCCTAATTGCAGCATTTGTAACACTTAAACCAGGGTAAAAACAGGCAAATGGTTCTAATCTGCTATTGCCATTACTGCTAATTGTAAAGTTGCCACATGCCACATGTTAAGAGCACCAGCACTTTTTGGACAAAACCAGATAGTCCATGAATAGGTCGCGCCTCATTAAGATGCAATTACCTATTGCAGTTCCTGGTTACTGTAGTAATCTGATGTATACCTTTAAGACAAATGTTGTAATGTAAGATCCCATGATCTCGGTACCCCATAGCAGAGTAGCGCGGGCAACCTCTGTAGTCAGTAGTGCTGAGTTAGAGTCTGAATAGTAAAGACAGAGTTTTGAGTTGTAAGCATACAAATGTAGCTGCTGAGTTCCTTTGCCAAATAAACAGGAAGTGTTTCTTCTAAGGACGGTCTGCAGATCTTCTCTGCCTTGGTAACAGTTCGGTCACCCAGAAACAAACGTGCAACACGGATCCTTTGGCCGCAACAAACTGAGGAACAGGGATACAACAAACTGGTGACGAGAGTGAAAAAAAACAAGGAAAGACACAAAAGGATGAGGTAAAAAGCAAAGAAGAATGAAGGAATTAGAAGAACCGAAATCAGGCCAGACCTTGCACGATAGATGTAAGTTAAAAAAAAATTTCCTTTCTGATCGTCGAAGCAATCCCCTCAGAGCCTGCCGCAGTTTGGGAGAGTGGAGCCTTTTGATCCAAACTCGGAAATCTGGTCTCATTATGTTACATGCCTTGCGTTCATCTTCCAGGCGAACGACATCAAGGGGGAGGAGAAGAAGCACGTGATCCTCTTACCCACATGTGGGAGTAAGACATATGGCTTAATCCAAAATTTGTTGGCACCCAGTGCTCCAGATTCAAAAGGTTTTGATGACTTAGTGAACTTCGTAAAGAATCATTACCAGCTCAAGCTGTCGGTGACGATGCAACAATTCAAATTTAACTCAAGGAATAGAGCCGTGGGGGAGACAGCTGCTTGTTATGTGACAAGTCTGAAACAATTAACTGAATATTGCGAGTCTGGTACATCTATCAATGATATGCTTAGAGATTGTTTGGTGTGTGGTAGAAATGAATCTGCAATTCAGAAGAGATTACTGCCTGAAACAAATTTGGATTTTCAGAAGGCATTGGAAATCGCTCTGGGACTCGAAAGCCATACAGGGAGCGCAAAATGACACCATCCTCCATGTTGAGCGGGAATCCTCAGCCAAAAAGAACGTAAAAGTGCAAGGCTTTACTCAGAAGCAGGAAGCAGCCACCGCTAACAGACATGTTAAAAGAGATAACTTAGCAGCAAAAACATGGCATAATGATAACAGAGATGTAATGAATCACAGTTTAAAAAGATCAAATGTTTTTTCTGTCATCAAAATGGACACCTCATGGGACATTGTAAAGACAGAATCAGACAGACTTTCAGAGAAAAGCAGAAACCCAATGAGATTAACAGCATTGAAAAGCCTGAAGTAATAGATTCAGATATTTATTTGTTATATGATTTAACGGTAGGAGGAACAGAACCTGTTTATGTAACCATGAGAATGAATGCGAAGCCTATCAGAATGCAGGTAGATACTGGAGCAGCCACTATGATGATAGGTGAGCATACTTTTAAATACCTGAATCACGGGGAATGCAAACTAAATTTGGAAGAAACTGATGCCAAATTGAAAGCTTACACTGGAGAAGACATACAGGTCAAGGGCATAAGTAAAGTCACAGTACACTACAGAGGTCAAACAGCGAAATAACCCTTGATGGTAGTGGCAGAAGATGAACCTAGTCTCCTTGGATGAAACTGGCTGAAAGAAATTAAATTGGAATGGACTGAAACTGGGTTTGTTTCTACCAGAGTTTAGAAGAGTAAGGGGTGATTTGATTGAAGTATAACCTTGACAAGGTGGATGTGGAAAGGATGTTTTTGTTGGTGAGTCCAGAACTCGGGGGCACTGTTTTAAAATTAGGAGCCGCCCTTTTAGGGCAGAGATGAGAAGAATTTTTTTTCTCTCAGAGGATTGCGTGACTTTGGAATTCTCTGCCTCAGAAGGTGGTGGAGGCAGGGTCATTGAATATTTTTAAGATCGAGGTAGATAGATTTTTGTTAGGCAAGGGAATCAAAGGCTATCAGGGTTAGATGGGAATGTGGAAATCGAAACACAAGAAGATCAGCCATGACCTTATTGAATGGCGGAGCAGGCTCGAGGGGCTGAATGGCCTACTCCTGTTCCTATTTCTTACGTCCTGTGTTCTTCCAACTGAGAACTAATGGGATATCAGAGCTACTACAAAAATATGCCTCAGTTTTCAAGGGCAAACTTGGAAAGATTGAGGGGCTACAAGCTAACATTCATGTAGATCCAGAGGCAACACTCAGATTCATGAAGGCAAGACCAGGAGCTTTTGCAATGTGTGAAAAGGTAGATGCTGAACTGGACAAATTCGAAAAACTGGGAGTGATACAACCAGTGCAGTTTTCAGATGTGGCCGGCACCAATTGTACCTGTTCTCAAACCTGACTGAAGCGGTTGGAGACTACAAATTAACAGTCAATTAAGTGGCTGAGTTGGACAGACACACCATACCAAAAACTGAAGACTTATACGCTAAACTGGTAGGTGGACCATCCTGCACAAAGCTTGATATGAGTCATGCTTACCAACAATTGGAATTAGAAAAGGCCTCCCAGAAGTTTGTCACCATTAATACACACAAAGGTTTGTACCAACACACATTTTGGTGTATCTTCAGTTTGTGCCATATTCCAAAGAGCCATGGAAAGTTTACTACAGGCACTGCCCCATGTTGTAGTTTATTTGGATGATGTTCTCATATCAGGATTCACTGAAAAGGAACATTTTGTAGACTTGGAAGAAGTTTGAAACGTTTTTTGCAGGTTGGAGTGAGGTTGAAATAAGAAAAGTGCACATTCCAAGCGAAAGAGGTAATTTACCTCAATCACAAGGTTGATTCACAAGGCCTACATCCAGTTGAAGAAAAGGTGGAAACAATTAGAGAAGCACCAGTGCCCAAGAATATATCCAAACTGAAATCATTCTTGGAGATGATCAATTACTATGGACACTTCTTGCCTAATTTGTCAACAGAACTGGCACCCCTGTATTACTTGCTTAAGAAGAACCAGCGATGGTCTTGGCAAATACCACAGGAAGTAGCTTTCACATACAGTGAAACAATTGTTGCAATCATCCATACTTCTAGTATATTTTGACCCAAAAAAAGAATTGGTATTAACGTATGATGCATCTCCCTATGGAATGGGAGCAGTGCTTTCCCATCGAATGGATGATGGATTAGAATGACCTATTGCATATGTAGTGAGAACACTCAATACAGCAGAGAAAGGGTACTCTCAAATAGGAAAAGAAGGCCTGGCAATCATTTCCAGTGTTAAGAAGTTTCACCGATATGTACACAGTCATCATTTTACTATCATATCGGTCCACAAGCCATTATTAGGGTTATTCAGTGAAGACAAGGTTCTATCCCCAATAGCCTCAGCAAGAGTATGAAGATGTGCACTGATTTTGGCAACATATGAATATACTTTCATTCATTGACCCGGAAGTCAAATTGCAAACCTACATGGACTCAGGCATTTGCCCATGGTAATAAAAGATGGGAATGTTCCAATTCCTCAAGATTCATTTTGCTATTGAACTTCCTGGACTCATCACCGATATGTTCTAGACAAATTAAAGGTTGGACAAGTCAAGACCTAGTCTTACCCAAAGTGTGAGATCAAGTTCTTCATGGCTGTTCACGAGAACAAGAATCTGATGAATTAAATGAAATTGTATTTCCAGAGAAGATACAAAATAACCAGCCAGGGTAGTATCTTATTGTGTGGAGCATGAGTGATTGTTCCTCTAAAAGGACGAAAGCCATTGTTAACTGAACTTCCTGGAATTTCCAAAATGAAGGCAATAGCACGCAGCTATCTATGGTGACCTGGGATGGATGGAGAAATAGAAAACTTAATGAGCGGTTGTATGCAGTGTCAGCAAGTGCAAAAATTACCTGCAACAGTTCCATTACACCCCTGGGAGTGAGCAGGAAGGCCATAGTTGTGAGTACACATTGACTATATGGGAACTTTTTCTGGGAACAATGTTTCTACTTATCTTCGATGCTCACTCAAAATGGATGGACATATATGAAGTGAGGTCATTGGCATCTTCTGCTACAATAGACAAGTTACAACAAAGTTTCGCAATCAACGGGTTACCTGAAATGGTCATATCAGACAATGGAACAGTATTCACGAGTGCTGAATTTCACCGGATTATCAGCCTTAACTGTATTACTCATGTGAAAACTTTAGCATACCACCCTTCTTCAAATGGACTGGCCAAGAGAGCAGGTCAGACATTCAGATCTGGTAAGAAGAACTTGTCTGGAGATTCTATAGGAACTGAACTAAGCATGTTTTCTTTTCCATTATAGAACCACCCCTCATATGACAACAGGTGTCACACCTGTGGAATTGTTGAAGAAGTGCTGTCTCCGATCGAGACTGAGCCTAATTATGCCAAACTTGAGGGGGAAGGTGTAAAGGAGTCAGGGAAGTCAGAAAATTGGACATGGCTGTCACAGTCAAGACAGGACATTTAACGGAGGAGAGAAAGTATTTGTGAAAAATTTTAGAGAAGGACCAACATCATTGTTTGGTGAAATAAGTGCAGCAATGGAACCTCTTTCCCACCACATGAAAGTTGAAGATCGAGTCATAAGGAGACAGGTGGATTGTAAGAAGAGGAGAAACAAAATACCTAGAAATGATTCCATCAGTATTGGTGACTGAATCAATGGCTCCTGTTGAAAGAACTCAACTAAGTGTCTGAAGGGTCGACAGTACCTGAAAGAGTAGAAGAAACATATTTGTAGTTACCTCCTGAAGAACTAGATGCTCAGACGACGACAGTGAGGGAGATTCCGGATCAAACATCAGAAGCTGTAGAACAGAGATGTTCTACACGCATAAGGAAACCCCCAGAAAGTCTGACTTTGTAAATTATTGATCTGTGTGAGCAATTTGATATATTTTTTTAAATTTTAAAATGTATTTCTGAGTGAAGGGGGAAGGATGTAGTAACCTGATGTGTAATATGTCTTTAAGACAAATATAATGTAAGATCACATGACCCTGGTACCCAATAGCAGATTAGCACAGGCTACCTCTGTAGTCAGTGGTCTTGATTAGAGTCTGAAGAGTAAAGATAGAGCTTTGAGTTGTGAACACACAAGTGTAAGCTGCTGAGTTCCTTTTGTACATAAACAAAATGTGTTTCTTCTAAGAATGGTCTACAGATCCCTGTCTTGGTACCAACTTGGTCACCCCGAAACAAGCATGCAATCTGGATCCTTTAGCCCCAATAAACTGGGGAACAGGATCCAACAGTTATGAAATCACATAAGGAACTCAGCTGAACAGGTACAGTGCACAAAATAAAGTGCATCTGGTCTAAATTGTGGAGCACCGAATTCTATCATCACCTCCTTAAAAGTCCGATGATGACTACGAAGCCATTTAAAAAACCATTTGGTTCTTAATGCCCTTTAGAGGAGGAAATCTGCTGTTCTTATCTGGCCTACATGTGACTCCAGACCCACAGCAATGTGGTTAAATGCCTTCTGAGCAAGCAAGGGCAATTAGGGATGGGCAATAAATGCTGGCCTAGCCTATATTGCCCACATTACATGAACGGATAAAAAAATAGTTACTGAGGAAGGGAAAATAGCAGCATTTAAATGGGATACCTTGACGTTAAAATTTTCCACCACTTAGAGAAGACAAACCGCATTCACACCACCAAGTCCATTGTAAGCAATGGGACTGTATCATGAACTCATTGAATTATAAAGCACAGAAGTCATGCAGCTTTGAAACAGCTATCTAACTCCCTGACCTTTCCTCATATGTCTGCAAGCGTTTCCTCTTCAAGTATCATAGAAAAAAAACGTACTCAATGATACTGTTCAACAATGGACTATCATCCTGCCTTGTCTTTTATATACATATATATATATATATATATAAACCAATAACCAGTTCTTCTTCTGAAGCATTGACATCAGCCTTTGGCTGAAAATGATCTACTTCAGATATATTCCAACATTGTCATGCTTATTCATCAAATGAAGAATAGAAATTGATGTGGAAGATGCCAGAGGAGAATTGAACCATTAAACTGACAGCTTTCAACTCAAGACACAAAACACCTCCCCTGCTCCGCCCCCAAAATGAATTTCTGTTAGAAAAAAAAATTGGATTTCGAATTAAATTCCTAGGCCATTTTATTTTTTTTGTTGAAATCAATAACATTCAGCAAAATAATATGCTTCTGGAAAGAAAAAAAAAATCACAATTTAAATCCAACGCTTGCTTCTGGAGATAACAGTTTGGGGGAATGGGGAATTTAACACAATGGCTTCTTAATGTCTGTCTACACACAGTAAAACAGTAACTTCATTGCACATTGGGGGATTGGTGCTTATCGTTCTTCTTTGCACAATCTCACAGGAATGACTTCCTGCATGTGTTAACTGCAGCAAAATTGTAAAGACGTTTATATAAAAAAAAAGACTTTGCAATTTCCGTAAAGGTATGGCTGATGTCTTCCCTGTAGACACGTCTTCACTAATTTCAGGCAAGACCCCAGTCCATTCTTACTCCGGCTCAATCCCAGGAATTCAAAGCTATGGCACTCTTTTATCTTCTGTCTCCTTGCTTTCACTGATCATCTCCAGGATTTCAAAGTGTGGAGCCATCTAATCAGGATTCCTTGGTTTGGCCAATCAGTCCATCAAACCTGTCCCATCATTCAGTTAGATCATGGGCCAGATCTGCGCCTTAACTCATTTACCCACCTTGGTCCCATATACCTCGTCTCACCACAATCTTATACATCACAGTTTTGAAAATTTCTATTGTTTTGTGGGGGAGGGGGATGGTGGATAGCACTGTAGGTCTGTACTACTTTTGAAAAATTGTTTCTTGATATCACTCACAAACATCCTAGCTCTAATTTTAAGGTATCGGCATTCTCTTCCTTTCATCTTTGTTCGGCCTTGGCTCCTCCTTACATTTTGGTTATGGCTTTTCACTTGTGTGGGTGTTAGTTAGCTCAGCTGTGGTGCCAAGAGAAGCCACCATTATGGGATCCATCCCCCTATTAGCTATGGCAATTCATGGATCCTTACAATTCATACATCCTTACTTTGCTCCATGCTTTAAATGGAATGGTGCCCTACAAGTTATGTAACCACTTGCCTCTTTCTAACAGAGAAAGGGACCTATGGTTCCTTGCAGACTATGGCTTTTTTATTCATTTATTTTATTCATTCATTGGATTATTACCTTTTAATTACCTTTCACTTGTACTTGAGGCTCAAATTATTGAGGATTTAGTAAGCTCATGTTAAATTTTGTCTCTCTGTTATTCTAATGGAGTAGGTAACCTTATTCACATGTTAGCAAGCATCTTCCTATACTCCTGCTTGGTTAGATTGCCTTACCAACACATGTCGTTCCACTCTTATCCACTTCCTTATTCCAAATTCAGTCTTATTGCCCCCAAAAACAAGTAGCTCATCTATATTCACTGATGTGGTTCGAATATTCACTTGAAAAAGGGTAAGAATACATCAGGTAAGAGATGTTTCTAATGCTTTTACCTATTTTATTTCAAAAACAGAAAGAGCTTGCATCGCATTTTTTACAACCCCAGAATGCCCCAACTGCTCTCCAGCCAATGATGTGCTTCAGAAGTGTAGTCACTGTTGTAATGTAAGAAACAAGGCAGCCAAGTGACACACAGCAAGATCCCACAAACACCAATGTGATAACAACCAGATAAACTGTTTGAGGAACAAATATTGGCAATACATCAGAGAGAACATCAGTGCCCTTCATCGAAATTGTGCCGTGGGATTTTTCACATGTGCCCAAGGGGGTAGGTAGGATCTCAGAGGATCATCTTATCCACCTGGTAACACCTCCAACAGTGCAGTGCTTCCTCAATCCTTTACTGGAGTATCAGCTTAGGTTTTGCATTCAAGTCTCTGCTTGGGATTTGAATCTGCAACCTTCTACAAAGGAATAGAAAGGTGTTCATTGATCGCGAATTATTATCCAAAGTAGTTCACAGCATACTGACTGCATCATTCAGGGTCTGAGTGTCAAATGCACAGGAGGGTACAGGAGAAATACGCTGGCACTAGTATTTGGGGAAAGTGGGATCTGTACCGTTGGGATGGTCTACACCTGAACCATGCTGGGGCTGGTGTCCTCGCTAGCCATCTAACTAGGGAGGTAGATAGGGTTTTAAACTGAATAGTGGGGGCAAGGGATCAAATGTGGTAAATGAAAGGTAAAAGAGACAGGTATTAATATGGGAAATGATAAACTGATTGTGACAGGAAGGGACAGAGGGTACAAATCTAAGTGTAAGTTGGCAGATAAGGCTGGATGCTACAAAAATAATAAAAGGGCAAAACTAAAGGCTCTGTATGTAAACACACGTAGCATTCAAAACAAAACACATGAACTGGCAGTGCAAATAGAAATAAATAAGTACGATCTGATAGCCATTACAGAGACATGGCTACAGAATGACATAGATTGGGACCTGAATATTGAAGGGTATGTGACATTTAGAATGACAGGAAGTTAGGATAAGGTGGAGGGGTGGCTCTGTTAATTAATGTGGTGTCAGCACATTAGGAAGGAATGAACTAAGTTCAGCAAACCTGGATATAGAAGAGGTTTGGATTCAGAGGAATGATAAAGGCAAGAAGTCACTTGTGGGAGTGTTGTACAGGCCCCCTAATTGTAACTACACAGTAGGACAGAGTATAAAACAATAGATAATGGGAGCTTGCCGTAAAAATACAGCAATAATCATGGGGGATTTTAATCTACATATAGACTGGAAAAATCAGATGGGCAAAGGTTGTGTAGGTGAGGAGTTTTCTTGGGATAGTTTCTTAGAACAGCACATTCTAGAGCCAACCAGAAAGCAGGCTATACTAGACCTGGTATTGAACAACGAGATAGGATTAATTGATAACCTCCTAGTGAAGGCACCCCTCAGTACCAGCGAACAAAACGTGATTTAATTTTACATTCATTTTTAGGGAAAAACAAGAGCGTCCAAGAGTGGTGTTTTAAACTTAAATAAGAACATTTATGAGGCCATGAAAGCAGAGCTAGCTAAAGTGAACGGGCAAATGAGGTTAAGGGAAATGTCAATAGAGGTTCAGTGGCAGACATTTACAGGGATATTTCAGAATACACAGAATACATACATTCCAAAGAGAAAGAAAATCCCAAAGGGAGAACGCACCATCCATAGTTAACTAGAAAAAGTTAAAGACAGTGTCAAACTAATAGGGTAGAATTTTCGGGTCAGCGAGCAGAGGCGGGGCCTGCTCGCTGACGTGTAAAATGACACGTGGTGATGTCGCCACATGTCATTTAGATTGTCAGTTCGGCGGGCCCACAGCTGACTCAGCTGCACGCTCGACAAACTGCCAAAGGTCTATTAAGGTCACTAAGAAAGTAATTAAAGTGTTAAGAATGTTGCCCATCCAACCTGAAGGTTAGCGGGCAGGCAAATAGCCCAGGCGGCCTTTGCATTTTTCATGAAGCCTCATCTACGGGTGGGTTGAGGTTTTATGAAGGGTTTATTAATGAAATACTTTTTTTTTTAAAAATTAATGGACATGTCCCAGACCACGGGCAGAATTCTTAGCTCGATGGGCGTGCGGGGCCCCCGCCAGCTTGTCGGCGGGCTGGCAGCCGAACGCCGCCGCCGAAACGGGGTCTGCCGCCATTTTGAGCGGGTGGGGCAATTAAGGCCCGCCCAGCAGGCTGCCTGATGGGAAGTGCTAGGCGCTCCCTGTTCCATGGGGGAGGGATTCCCCAACTGTCAAAGTGTGCTCCTTCGCACATGCACATGAAAGAGCGCACTGCTCCCTGAGGCTAAGTGCTGTCTCAGGGAGATCGCTGACACTGTTAGAAACACTAAAAATAGAAGAATATAAAACTCATTAACATGTCCCCCTCATGTGGCAGTGTCGACATGAGATGGGACATGTTAATAAATATAGCATAACATTTATTAGAATTTTTAAAAAGGAACATGAAACCTCATCCCGCCAGTGGATGAGGTTGTATGAATAATCTGGAGCCCGCTGGGGCTCCTGGCCTGCCCGCCAGCCTTAAGCTTGGCCGGGCAGGGTCTTTACCAAGGTTCATTAGCCTGTCGATGGCCTCAATTGGCCACTGACAGGTCGGCGGGCGGACAGCTGATTTCGCTGTGCGCCCGCCTTCCTGAAAATTTAAAGGGACCGGGATGATGTCGGGGATCCCTCCTGATGTCATCCCGCGTCATTTTCCCCTCGGCAAGCGGACCCCGCCCCCCCAAATCGCCGATGGGAAAATCCTGGCCCATGTGACAGTTTCACACCAGGGGACATGTCATTAATTTTTTTTTTTCCTTTAATAAAATTTTCAGGACTTAAAACAAATCTCCCTGAGGCAGCTCTGTGCACGATGGAGGGTAGGTCCCGACTCAGGGATTCTCCCCCGCCCGTACAGGGAGCACATAGTGCTTCCTGGTGCTTGCAGCTCTGGGCGGGCCTTAATTGGCCCAACCACGTAAAATGGCGGCGCGCACCCAGTCAGGGGCACCGATTGGGTTTGTGCTTGCTCCACCCCCGCACAACACCACCCCACCCCCCCCAACCCCAACGGGTTGAAAATTCGGCCCAAAGTAAAAGCATATAATTATGTAAAGACAGGTGGCAGGTCAGTAGAATGGAAGGAATATAAAGAACAGCAAAGAATAACAAAAAGATTAGTAAGGAGGCAAAAATTAGAGTATGAGAGAAAGCTAGCTAGTAATATAAAAATGGGTAATAGGAGTTTTTATAGATATTTAAATAGGAGAAGGGTTAACAAAATGAGCATTGGTCCTATAGGGAGTGCATCTGGGGTATTGGTAATGGAAAGTAGGGAGATGGCGGGTGAATTAAACAGGTATTTTGTTTTGGCCTTCACTATGGAGGACACAAGTGACATCCTGGAAATAGCTGTAAATCGGGAAGTGGAAGGGAGAGAGGAACTTGGGAAAATTATAATCACCAGGGAAGTGGTATTGAGCAAATTGTTGGGGCTGGGGGCTGACAAATCTTCACGTCTGGATGGACTTGTCCCTAAGCTCTTGAAAGAAATAACTAGTGAGATTGTTGATGCACTGATTTTAATTTTCCAAAATACCCTAGATTCGAGGAAGGTTCCATTCGGGAATAGGGATTCAAAAAGGGAGAGAGACAGGGAGACTGTAGTCCAGTTAGCCTAACATCTATCATAGGGATGGGAAACTAATGGGACTAAAGGCCGATAAGTCCCCTGGACCTGATGGGTTGCATCTTAGGATATTAAAGGAAATGGCTGCAGAGATAATGGATGCACTGGTAGTAATCTTCCAAGGATCCTTAGATTCCTGAAAAGTCCCAGAGGATTGGAAAATTGCCAATGTAACACCCTTATTCAAAAAGGGAGGGAGACAAAAAACAGGTAACCGTAGGCCAGTTGGCTTAACATCTGTCATTGGGAAAACATTGAGTCATTATAAAGGATGTAATAGCAGAGCATTTAGAAATGCATAATATAATCAAGCAGAGTCAGCATGGTTTCATGAAGGGGAAACCATGCCTGACAAATTTATTGGAATTCTTTGAGGAGGTAACAACTAGGATAGATAAAGGGAAACCAGTAGATGTAATATATTTGTGTTTCCAAAAGGCGTTCGATAAGATACCACACATAAGGCTATTTAAAAGATAGGAGCCCATGGTGCTAGGGGTAGTATATTAGCATGGATAGGAGACTGGTTAACTAATAGAAGACAGAAAGTTGGGATAAGGGGGGCATTTTCAGGATGGCAAACTGTAACTAGTGGAATGCCACAGTGGTCAGTGCTGGGGCCACAATTATTTACAATACATATTAATAACTTGGATGAAGGAAATGAATGTACTATCGCCAAGTTTGTGGATGACACAAAAATAGGTGAGAAGGTAAATGTTGAGGATGACACAAGGAGTCTACAGAGGAATATAGACAGGTTAAGTAAGTGGGTTAAAAAGTGGCAGATGAAATATAATCTGGGAGCATGTGAGGTTATGCACTTTGGCAGGAAGAATAGAGGTGCTGAATATTACTTATATGGAGAAAGACTGAAGAAAGCTGCAGCACAGAGGGATTTGGGATTCCTCGTGCATGAATCCCAAAAAGTTAGCATTCAAATTCAGCAGGTAATAGGGAAGGCAAATGGAATATTAGCCTTTATTACAAAGGGAATGAGGTATAAAAGTAGGGAAGGCTTGCTAAAATTATACAAGGCACTAGTTAGACCACACCTAGAATATTGTGAACAGCTTTGGTCCCCTTTTCTAAAGAAAGATATACTGGCACTGGAGGCAGCCCAGAGAAGGTTCACTAGGTTGATCCCAGGTATGAAGGGATTTTCTTATGAGGAGAGGTTGAGTAGATTGGGCCTGCACTCATTGGAGTTTTTAAGTAACCTTTAAGACCCTGAGGGATCGTGACAGGGTGGATGTGGAGAGGGTGTTTCCCCCTGTGGGAGAATCTAGAACTAGAGGTCACTGTTTAAAATAAGGGACAGAATTTTACACCAGTGGGATTTTACGTACCCACCCAAGTGAATTGAGTTTAGGATGGCTCGCTGCAATTTAAGGCCCTGTTCCCGCTGTGATGGGGCCATAAAATTCCAGCCTAGGGGTCACTCATTTAAGAGAGAGGTGAAGAGGATTTTTTTCTCTCAGAGGGTTGTGACTCTTTGGAACTCTCTTCCACAAAAGGCGGTGGAAGCAGAGTCTTTGAATATTTTAAAGGCAGAGCTAGATAGATTCTTGATTAACAAGGGGGTGAAAGGTTATTGGGGATAGGCAGGAATGTGGACTTGAGGTTACATACAGATCAGCCATGATCTTATTGAATGGTGGAGCAGGCTGGAGGGGCTGAGTGGCCTACTCCTGCTCCTAATCTGTATGTTCATAAAGAAAAACAGACAAAATTCATTTGTGTATCGTGCAATGGGAACCATTGTCTGTAACATATATATGGAAGAAATCCCAATGCAACCCCCCCACCCCCCACTCCCCACCATCACCCACCATCACCCCCTCCCCACCCACCATGGTTGACAGGGCCCTGTATTGTGTCTTATCTCTTTTAAGCACTGCTGCACTCACCCTTTTCCTTCCCCCAATGGCAAGGATCCCTTTGTCCTCACCTTCCATCCCACCAGCCAACAGATCATTCTCCGCCATTTCCACCACCTCCAGCATGATGCAACCACCAAACACATCTGCCTCTGCCCACCCCTTTCATCATTCTGAAGGGACCATTCCCTCTCTGACACACCAATGCGCTCCTCAGTCACCCCCCAAAGCCCCTCCCTTTCTTATTCGCTTCTCTATGCAAGCGCAGAAAATGCAATAGCTGCCCTTATACCTCCTCCCTTCTCACCATCCAAGGTCCCAAACACTCCTTCCAAAAGAAGCAGTCATTTACTTGTACTTCTTTCAATTCAGTACGTATGTTCACTGCTCACAATGAGGCCTCCTCTACATTGGGGAGACCCAACTTTGAATGAGTTGACTGCTTTGCGGAATACCTCTGTTCAGTCTGCAAGCATGACCCTAATCTTCCTGTTGCTTGTTTCAATTCTCCACCTTGGCTCTCACTCTGATTTCTCTGTCCTTGGCCTGCCACCATTTTCCAATGAAGCTCAACGCAAGCTCAAGAGAAAGCACCTGATCACTGATTCGATTGGGCACTCTACAGCCTTCAAGCATTTTGGATTACAACCTTTGCCTCCATCTTGTTTCATGACTTTTGTTTTGTTTTTTTCTTGCTGGTTTGATTTTTTTCTCTCTTGTTTTGTTCTTAATCCCTTAATGTTGCATTTGGATGGCTGCTATCCAACCATTCACACCTGAGCTATCAGGACACATGTTTTTGTTTTGTCATTTTGCCCATTCCCTTTGGCTTTTGTACTATGTAACTACTTGCCATTTAATCACTCCTGCCCTCCACCCTAACCCAGACCTTACCTTTTGTTCTTCCTTCCTCCCCATTTCACTGGCTCGAAACGTTTTACATTTCAAACTTCCTTCAGTCATCGACCTGAAATGTGGGCTGGAATTCACCGTTCCAGGGATGTGGGGTGGTGGAGCAGTTAAATTGTGGGGAGCTGGGTTGGATCGGTTCCGTTTTCTCTACAGCAGGACTGGATGCCGAGAGACTGCCCAATCTAAGGAGGTGGGCAGCCATTTTTCATATGTAAAAGGCCAATTAAGGACCACTTTCCAGTGCTGTGGGCATTTGGCTGACAGTGAAGGGACCTCCAGCCAGGACAGGGGTTTGTCTCCGACCCTGATTGGCACAGTGATTTTTAATTATTTTTTTCCTTACCTGATGTCCCCTCCGTTCTTCAGCAGCGACCCCCTCACCTGGAGGCATTGCAGAGGCTTCCGTCCTGCCAACCCTCTGATTGGGCCGGCAGTATCAGAAACCTAGCTGTCCTTAATTGGATGCTGGGCCCACAGACTCCTATTGAGAGGCCGCCTTTAGTAAAAATTGTCAAGCAGATCCCGCTGTAAACATGTGAGGGCTCAGAACTTGCTTTCTACCCCGACAGCGAGGTCTAGTGCCCCTCATAAAAGTTAACCTGCTAACTCTCTCTCTCTCTCTTTCTCTCCACAGTTGGTGCCTAATATGCTGAGTATTTGTAAAATTTTCTGAGGTTTTTTTATGGAATAGCTGGTACTGTAAAATATTACGCATCAATTAATTGTCAGATTTGCCATCATGTAGCTGGACAACATTTTGGAATAGAACACGCAATGAAATTGAGACTTGACCAGTGGTAAGTGTTACATGCTCGAGAAGATTGAGGTGACTTTGGACTTACAGTTCCCAAGGCTTAACTGCCAAGGTTTTTTTTTATTATTCTCATGTCACTCCTGGGTCTGTTATAAACTATTGATAGAGACTAATTGCTATGATCAGTCAATCCCCGTTATTGTTCTACCATGTTCTACCAGGAAGACAAACTGCTTTTTTGTCTAGAAATTCCTATTTCCCCACATTTATGGCTCATAATACATTTAGATCTTTGAACGTTCCAAGATTGAGGTTTCTCTTCACTTAACTGAATTGACTGTGTGCTTTGGCACATGGGAGAGATTTGAGTAATGTGAATAGAACCCGTACTTGCTTGCAAGTTCCGGATAAATACTAAAGACATCAGCCGCCTGTCGGAACTGAGGCAGCCACGGGTAGCTGTGGATGTTTGCTGGGGGAGTCTCTGTAATACTGTTGTGACGCCTGTGGGATAGTGCACACAGAATGGATCCTGTCAGACAACATTAAACAAATGACTTTTCCTTCTGCATCACACACAAAACAAAGTGAACAGCCAAGCACTGATGCTCAAGAAGGGTGATTTTGAAGATGTTCATGGAGTTTAGCAGCAGATACTGTAAACTCAAATGCTCAGCTGCTAATTATATCCCTTTTCTGTGCGGAAGTCACAGTGAGTGTTCAATTTGGCCCAATTTCCATAAATTTTGAGAAGTTCAAACTTTTCTGACTGGCTTTCAATTCACATATGTAATGTACATTTCTGATATCACATTGTTGTCTCAAATGTTTGTCTCCATTTTGTTGAATGTGCCACCTAAATGCAAGGGTCATCAAACCAAGGGCAGGCAGATGGAATTAGGACATAGATCAGCCATGATCTAATTGAATAGTAGAACAGGCTTGAAGGGACGAATGGACTCTCCCTGTTACCATGTTCCTCTGTAATCCTTCCTATCAGCCTCCACTAGAAGTCTCATAACCTACTTCTTTAACTCCACCTTCACTTTACTACCTTACCTACCACCACTGCTTGGCATTCTCTCCCTGAAGCACCTCAGATGTGACAGTCACTATATAAATGCAATTCGTAGTTCTGTTGTTATTTCATAATTGTATTTAACGTCATTATAGATAACTTCAGGACTGTAATAAATTGAGTAATAAAGTAAATGTATTCTCAGCGCACTCCTGTACAGTAGCGAGGACTGGACAACATATGCTGTGCAGGAGAACAGTTATCCACTTTCACTGGCAGACACATCCTCAGTATTGCTTGGAAGAGCAAGGTCAGAGGTCCTGGGGTGTGTTAATTCTATCAGCATACACTCGTTGCTAAGGCAACAACGTCCGTGCAGGCTTGGCCATGCTCATTGGATGGATGATGGCCTTATCTGCAAAGACTTTCCGTACGGTGCACTGGCTAATGGGTCATGATCTCCTGGCGTCCATACCTCCATTGCAAGAACAACCGCAAGCGAGTATTGAAGGGGGCGAGATTGACGCTGATAGCTGGGAGGCAGTGTCTGCTGGCCGTGACCTCTGGAGACTGACTGTTTGAAAGGGCACTACAAGAGGCGAGCGGAGATTAAAAAGTTCAGCTGGCCGCGAAGAGGGCCAAGAGAAAACAGAGCCCAGCAAATCGTGCAACTTCCCAGCCCGCTGCCTTCCTCTCCAGCAAGTGCAGCCGAGGTTGCCATGCCAGAGAGGAGCACCCGAGCCACAGAGCTGACGCTCACAACACCTCACAAGCCGGAAATAAATGGAATTAGAACCGGCGCAAAGTGGGAAAGAAGCACAGAATTAACATTTATAAACACATTTCACAATCTCAGGGTATCTCAACTCGCTTTACAACCAATGAAATGTAGTCGCTGGCCTGAATTTCACGCTCCCCTGCCAGTGGGTCTTTAGACCAGGGGGTTGTTGGGAGGGGCGGGGAGCATGGAAGTGCAGGGATTCCCTCTGGCAGGGGGTCTGCCCCAATCTCGCAGTGATTTTCAACTGGAGTGGGAAAGGACTTGGATGGCATGCCCACCCATGCCCCAAATGAGGCTAACTGGCCACTTCCCACCCAGCCTCAATGTTTAGGTTGGCAGGAGGATTTACCTGGTGTGGGGGAAGCCCAAAAAGCTTAGGCTTTGGGTGGGAGAGTGGGGGTCAGGCACCTCCATCAGAAGTCTCCTTCTGACTTCAAGCGCCCCCTCCTTAGGGTCCCCCTCCACATCCGGCCCCTCTCCCGACACCCCAATCACCTAATTTCCCAGGCCTTCCTTGCTCTGGGACCCCCAAAACGTCCCTTGCCGCCTGGTCCCGGGGCTTAGGCTCTGGCAATTCTGTCCACTGCAGCTCCTGTTGCTGCAGGGGCTAAAGAGCTGCTGGCCAATCAGGTTGGCCGACAGCTCTGTAGGGCGGGACTTCCTGCCGAGGGAGGGGCGGAAGTCCCGCCTGAAGCTAACTGGCGCTGATTCGAGCGTGAAAAGGCTGTGCGGCAGACAGAATCAGAGGGGTTGTGCTCCCTGCCGACTCTTCAGGTGGCTGGAAGGGAAACCCCATCATCTGAAATATTCAGGCCGCTGCTGTAAGATAGGAACCAAGGCAGCAAAGTCTCACAGGCAGCATTGAGAGAGATGTGACCAGACAATCTGTGATGTTGGCCGGGGTGGGGTGGGGGTGGGGGGCGGGGGGTAAATATTGGCCAGGACATCGTGGAATAACTCCACTGGTCTTCTTCAAATAGCACCGGGGTATCATTAACATCCACATCGCCTAATACTTCATGCAAAAAAAAAAGCTCCTCCAAGCATACCCAAAGTCACTCAGTGTTAGAATTTAACAATTGCCCCTTGACATTCAATGGCATTACCATCACTGAATCCCCCACTATCAACATCCTGGGGGTTACCATTGACCAGAAACGGAACTGGACCAGCCATATAAATACATGGATATTTTCTTATTTCACGGCAGTGGGAATTTGCACGCAGGACCTTTTAAGTTAGAGTTAAGTGGGCAACAAGTTGAGCCACCTTCATCTTGACAGTACAGCCCAGAATACAAGCATACAAAACTACCAAAAGATTGAGACCATTGAGGAACTTGAAACACAACAGCTCCTTTACATTACAACCAGCTCCCCCAAGCTGTCACCATCCTGCCATCTATGTTCAATGATAGGCGTTCAGCAATTTTTTTTCTACGTTCCTGGGATGTGGGCATCGCTGGCAAGGCCAGCATTTATTTCCCATCCCTTGAGATGGTGGTGAGCTGCCTTCTTGAACTGCTGCAGTCCATATGCTGTTAGGGAGGGAATTCCAAGATTTTGACCCAGAGACAGTGAAGGAACGGCGATATATTTCCAAATCAGGATGGCGTGTGGCTTGGAGAGGAATTTCCAGGTGGTGGTGTTCCCATGTGTCTGCTGCTTTTGTCCTTCTAGATGGCAGCATCATGAGTTTGGAAGGTGTTGTCTAAGGAGCCTTGGTGAATTCCTGCAGTGCATCTTTTCAGTGGTACCCACTGCTGCTACTGCGTGTCAGTGGTGGAGGGAGTGAGTGTTTGTGGATGGGGTGCCAATCAAGCAGGCTGCTTTGTCCTGGATGGTGTCCAGCTTCTTGAGTGTTGTTGGAGCTACACTCATCCAGGTAAATGGAGATTATTTCATCACACTCCTAACTTGTGCTTTGTAGATGGGGGACAGGCTTTGGGGAGTCAGGAGGTGAGGTACTCGCCGCAGGTTTCCTAGCCTCTGACCTACTCTTGTAGCCACAGTATTTTTATGGATAGTCCAGTTCAGTTTCTAGTAAATGGTAACCCCCTGGATGTTGATAGTAAGTGATTCAGTGATGGTAAGGCCATTGAATGTGATGGGGCCATTGTTAGATTCTATCTTGTTGGAGATGGTCATTGTCTGGTGCTTATGTGGCTGCCACTTGCCAGCCCAAGCCTTGATATTGTCCAGGTCTTGCTGCATTTGGACATGGATTGTTTCAGTATCTGAGGAGTCGTGAATGGTGCTGAACATTGTGCAATCATCAATGAACATATCCACTTCTGACCTTTTGATAGAAGGAAGGTCATTGATGAAGCAGCTGAAGATGGTTGGGCCAAGGACACTCCCGCAGTGATGTCCTGGAACTGAGGTGATTAACCTCCAAGGACCACAACCAACTTCCTTTGTGATAGGTATGACTCCAACCAGTGGAGAGTTTTCCCCCTGATTCCCATTAGCTCCAGTTTTGCTAGGGCTCCCTGATGTCATACTTAGTCAAATGCTGCCTTGATGTCAAGGACAGTCAACCTCACCTCACCTCTGGAGTTCAGCTCTTTTGTCCATGTTTGAACCAAGGCTATAATGAGGTCAGGAGCTGAGTGGCCCTGGCGGAACTCAAACTGAGCATCAGTGAGCAGGTTATTGCTAAGCAAGAGCCACTTGATAGCACTGCTGATGACCTCTTCCATTACTTTACTGATGATGGAGAGTAGACTGATGGTGTGGTAATTGGCTGGATTGGTTTTATCCTGCTTTTCATGTACAGAACATACCTGTGCAATTCTCCACATACCCAGGTAGATGCCAGTGTTGTAGCTGTACTGCAACAGCTTGGCTAGGGGTACAACAAGTTCTGGGGAACAATTCTTCACTACTATTGTCGGAATATCGTCAGGGCCCATAGCCTTTGCAGTGTCCAGTGCCTTCAACTGTTTCTTGATATCATGTGGAGTGAATCGAATTGGCTAAAGACTGGCATCTGTGATGCTGGGGACATCTGAAGGAGGTCAAGATGGATCATCCACTCGGCACTTCTGACTGAAGATATTTGCAAATGCTTTATCCTTATCTTTTGTGCTGATGTGCTGGGCTCCCCCACCATTGAGGATGGGGATATTTGTGGAGTCTCCTCCTTCAGTGAGTTGTTTAATTATCCACCACCATTCACACTTGGATGTGGCATGACTGCAGAGCTTAGATCTGATCCATTGGTTGTAGAGTTGCTTAGCTCTGTCTATCACTTATGCTGTTTGGCACACAAGTGTCCCGTGTTATAGCTTCACCAGGTTGACATGTCATTTTTAGGTATGCCTGGTGCTGCTCCTGGCATGCCCTCCTGCACTCTTCATTGAAGCAGTGTTGATCCCCTGGCTTGATGGCAATAGTAGAGTGGGGGATATGACAGGCCATGAGGTTACAGATTATGTTCGAGACAATTCTACTGCACTGATGGCCCACCGCATCTCATGGATGCCCAGTCTAAAGATGCTAGATTTGTTTGGAATCTATCCCATTTACCATTGTGGTCATGACACACAACACGATGGAGGGTATCCTCAATGTGAAGGTACAACGTCTCCACAACGACCATGTGGTAGTCAGTCCTACCGATACTGTCATGGATAGGTGCATCTGCAGCAGGCAGGTTGGTGAGGATGAGGTCAAGTATGTTTTTCCCTCTTGTTGCTTCCCTCACCACCTGTCGCAGACCCAGTCTAGCAGTTATGTCCTTTAGAACTCGGCCAACTCAGTCAGTAGTGGTGCTACCGAGCCACTGTTGTTAATGGACATTGAAGTCCCCCACCCAGAGTACATTCTGTGCCCTTGCCACCCTCAGTGTTTCCTCCAAGTGGTGTTCAATATGGAGGAGCACTCATTCATCAGCTGAGCAGAGGCGAGGTGGGGCGGTTGTGAACAGTACATGGTAATCAGTAGGAGGTTTCCTTACCCATGTTTGACCTGAAGTCATGAGGCTTCACGGGCTCCGGAGTCAATGTTGAGGATTCTCAGGGCAACTCCCTCCCAAATGTATACCACTATGCTGCCACCTCTGCTGGGTCTCTCCTGCCACTGGTGGTTTCAGGGACGTGATCTGTAATGTATGATTCCGTGAGGATGACTATGTCAGGCTGTTTTTAGCTATTCTGTGAGACAGCTCTCCCAGCTTTGGCACCTGCCTCCACATGTTAGCAGGGAGGACAGGGTCAAGTATGCCATTGTCGTTTCCGGTGCCTCGGTCAATGCAAGGTGGCCCATCCGGTTTCATTCCTTTAGGACTATTTAGTGGTTTGATACAGCAGTCACTTGCCACGCCATTTCAGAGGGCAGTTAATCATCAACCGCATTGCTGTGGGTCTGGAGTCACGTGTAGGCCAGACCAGGTTAGGACGGCAGGTTTCCTTCCCTAACAGGCGTTAATGAACCAGGTGGGTTTTACGTCAATCGTCAACGGTTTTAATGGTCATCATGAGACTTTTATTTCCAGATGTGGTGGGATTCGAACCCCAGTCCCTGGGTCTCTGGATTACTAGTCCAGTGACAATACCGCTATGCCACTGCCTCCTCAGAATTTGCTGATTCCGCAAATTATTTGGAAATTTGATGGTTTCATTTTATGCATATTTGCTGAAGGCCGAAGAGAGCAATCTGTGGGAGGCAGGTTCTACCACAAATGCTGTATATGAGGTGGTTATCTCATATGGTTTTGGGGCCTTGTTTTTGGCATTGGCACCTGAAGACCCTGTAGCCACCGATCGTAATGGTGGCACAGCTTGGCCCACAGGTGATGTCGCCATTTCCTTCTGCCATTGGCTAGTTATCCCAGGTCTGAAAATTGATGTTTAGGACAGTCATGTCATAGAACCATAGAACCATAGAAAAGTAACAGCACAGAAGGAGGCCATTTGGCCCATCTTGTCCATGCCAGCCCGAGGACACCCAGGTGCCCTTTCTAATCCCACCTTCCTGCACCCGGCCCATAGCCCTGCAGCTTACAGCACTTTGGGTGCAGGTCCAGGTACTTTTTAAAAAGAGTTTAGAGTTTCTGCCTCTCACACCAACTTGGGCAGTGAATTCCAGACACCCACTACCCTCTGCGTAAAAAAAAGTTCTTCCTCATGTCCCCCCCTACACCTTCTGCCACTTATCTTGAATCCCTGGTTCTAGAATTCCCCACCAAGGGAAACAATTTTATCCGGTCACTCTATCTACTCCCCTCATAATTTTATACACCTCAATCAAGTCACCTCTCAGCCTTCTTTGTTCTAAGGAAAATAATCCCAACCTATCCAATCTCTCCTCATAGCTATACTTTTCTAACGCTGGCAACATTCTTGTAAACATTGCAAACATCCTTGAAGCAGGACTTTGGGTGTCGTGCAGGTCTTCTGCCTCCACCTATTTCTGCATCAAGGGATCTTCCATCCTGTGAACATGTCCAGGTCAGTGAAGTCACTTGTGTTTGATGAGCACTAGCATACTTGGGAGATTTACTTTTGACAGGACTGTCGCCTTTGTGAGTTTGTCCTCCCATGAGATGCGGAGAGTCCACCACAAACAACAAAGATGAACATTGTTGAGCTTCCTTTCTGGGTAATTATAAACCCTCCACGTTTCACAGCCATGCAAAGAGGTGTTGACAACACCGGCTTCCTAAACCAGCACCTTGGTCCTGAGAGTCAGCTTGATGGTTTTCTATCCACACTTTATGAGTTAGCCTAAGGTGGTAGCTGCTTTCCCCTACGCGTGCATCGAGAACTGCACCAAGGTAGATCACTGTGGACCCAAAGCAGCACAATTTGTTAAATGCTTCCAGCCAGGGTTTTCATTAGTGTGACCAAGGGCGGAGATGTGACATCCTGTACCATAACCACGGCTTGCTTGACGCTTATAAAAAGGCAGAACAGGCATGGGGGAGAAAATCCATGAGCTTTTGTAGCTGAGTTCCTGTGTAAGTAACTAGCATTGCGTCATCAGTGTAGAGGAATAAGGATATGCTGCATTTTTGCCTTTGCTTTCAGTCTGAGCCCCTAAGCAGCAATGCGATAATGACAAGATCATTTGTTTTCAATCATGTTGTTGAAGGAATACATTTTGGCCCAGACACTGGAGAAAACTCCCCTGCTCTGCTTTGCCTTAGCGCCCTGGGATCTTGTATGGCTCCCTGAGAGGGCGGACAATTTAACATGTCACCCAAAAGACGCTACCTCCGCCCCCCCCCAGTGCTCCACTCAAGCGTCCAACTACACTTTTGTGATCGGGGGCAGAGTATTGTGCTCGCCGGGCGCATGCCCGGCCCGAAAGAACGTAAAATGACACGTGGTGACGTCGGGCGAGCGTCCCGAAGTCATCGCACACTCTCTCAATGTTTTCGGCCAGCGGGCCCACGCAGGAGCTGGCAACCCGCCCGCTGAAAATTGACAGGCCTATTAAGGCCATTAAAGTTCTAATTAAATGGAACTTTTGGCTGCAGATCCGACCTTACGGTTGGCGGGCAGGCGAATAGGCCAAGCGGCCTTTGGATTTTTTGTGAAACCCCAACCACGGTTTCGCTCATTTATTTGAAAAAAATTAAAAATTTCAATCGAATTTCTACCCTGTCCCTGCTCATTGGACAGGGTCACATGAGGGGGGAGTGGGGGGGTGGGGGGGTGGGGTGGTGCCGGTGGGGGGCTTGTTATAAACGTTTTTAAATTCTTTATTTTCATTGTTCAAAACCTTCATCTCCCCGAGGCAGCTCTGTGCCCCAGGGGGGATTTTCCTGTACCCCATGCGCAAACTTCCACGTTGGCCCTCTTCCCCACACAGGCAGCGCTGAACACTGCAACGCGCGTTTCATGCTGGGCGGGTCTTAATTGGGCCCCGATCGCAGGCTTCAGTCGCTTGCGCGGCCACTCCTGAGTGCCAACAAGGGCAAAATTCTGCCCCAAGTCTCTGGAGTCGGGCTTGAACCCACAATAAAATATATTTGTTTTAACACAGAAAGTTGTTATGATTCAGTATGCACTTCCTTAAAGTGTGGTGGTAGCAGATTCAACAGCATTATTCAAAATAGACTTTGGGGCAGGATATTGAGTTCGGTGATGGGGGGGTGGGAGTGGGGGTGGGGGTGGGGGTGGGGCCCACTCGCCAATGCGTAAAATGAGATTGGGTCATTTCAGTTTGCAGGTGGGCGGGGGCGCAGCCGAATCAGCTGTATGCCCGCCGACCTGTCAGCAACCAACTGAGGCCATTCAAAAACTTATTGAAGTAGTTAAAGGACCTGCCCGTCCAACCTTAAGGTTGGCGGGCAGGTCGGGAGTCCAGGCGGGCTTCAGGAAAAGCATGAACCGGGGCGGGCTGAGGTTTCGTGTAGGTTTTTAAAAATTTAATAAAAGTTGAATTAAAAGTGATGGACATGTCCCAGCTTGTCAGGGAAAGTTTTATTTGTCTGTATTTCACATTTTTGAATTTGGCGCTGATCTCCCTGAGGCAGCACTTAGCCGCAGAGAGATAAGTGCGCTCTTTTGTGCTTCCTAGAGGACGTCACACTGGGCGGGCCTTAATTGGCCCACTCACTTAAAATGGTGGTGCGCCCCCTATTGGGGCCGTCAACCGAAGGCATACTCCTGAACTTCCCCCACCCCCACCTCGACAGTGGGAAAATTCTTCCCTTTGAGGTGAAAACATTTTACAAAGTTATGGGGAAAAATAGGGGAGTAGGAATAACTGGAGAGGCCTTTCAAAGAGTTGGCACAGGCACAATGGACCAAATGGCCTCCTTCTGCGCTGTATGATGCTGCGATTCTGCAGTAACAAAGGCTATGATTTGGCCAATTGGGCCCAATGCCTCAGTATCATTCACACATCCTGGTAACCAAGAGAAACCAATTAAGCGCTCACAGCAGTTCATTTACAATATTTTTCCATTTTAAGTAACATCTTGTTATGTTAGCGTTTTCCCTTGACCAGGTGAAATACTATATTTATTTGGTAGTTAGCCTCTTCGTCCTTGAAGGAGTTAGGCATGCAGATTCAAGCAAACAACTGAACCTATTGCCACACAACTGCACTAATCTTTGGAGTTAATCCACTGTTTAATCGAAGGCAATATACCGGCTTCGAAAGTTAGGCTGTCTGAATTCTCACGAGCTACATGAACCTTAACATTTACATGCGCCGTGAAAGTAACGCTACCTAGCATATTGATGGGACTCAGCTTGCAGTATTCAAAACAACAATTATTCGCATCTAGGTAGCACCTCCTATATGGTAAAATGTCCCAAGGAAAAGCAGCTGGTGGGATTTAAATTCAATTAGCGAATAAAATCTGGATTTGAAAGCTGGACTCGGTAACGGTGACCATGAAACTATCATCAATTGTTATAAAAACTCGCCTGGTTCACAGGGAAGAGATCCTGACATCCTTACCTGGCCTACACATGACTCCAGACCCACAGCAATGTGATTGACTTTCAACTGCCCTCCGAAATGGCCGAGCAATCCAGTCAATTCAGGGGCAATTAGGGATGGGCAATGAATGCCAGCAGCAGGCACCCACACCCCATGAAAGACTGCAAACAAAGGGGATGGGTGGGTTTAAGCAACATACGAACTGAAGCGGGTGATGTTACGGCGGTGGAAATAGATGGTCGAGACCACGTGGGTCAGAAGCTCATTGTCGGGTCAAATACGACGTCAAGGCTGGGCAGCCTGGCTTAGCCCAGGCAGTTGCTGGGTAGACCTAGGGCAACCAGCGACCAGGGAATGCAGTTTGCGGAGGGAACCAAAGGCGATGGGCGAGACATCCCAGCCCCGTTGGTCGCCGGGATCTGTCCGGTCCCGCCGAAAGTCAATGGGCTTCTGGCTGGGCCGCCAAGTCTACCGCGCCGGCCCTGCCACGGTTGGGGCTGGAAAATCCCGGCCAGTGGCTTGCCACTATTCAGCTGAATGGAATTTCTCCGGCACGGGATGTCAGAATGTGACCATTCAGAGAGAGCGGGGGAGGTGGCAGTGAGGTGGGACTCGGTGTTGTCATTGTGCGTGTAGAACCTGACCTGTTTCCGATGACCGTGCCAAGGGCCAGCGTGTCGGCGAGATCTAGGAAGGGCCAAGGGCAGATCCTTGAGAGGCTCCACAAGTACTCCGATGTTAATGCATCACAATCTAGTGGCAGGTTTAAAGTCAGCTGACTAATCTTTGCCTGTTTGCTGACTACATTTACATCCAAGTCACACAGCACACTGAAAGTCCAAACTTTCCCGAGCACTGGGAAAACAAGTGAGGATACCTGTGAGCACAACCAGATTTCCTTTTCAAGCTATTTTTCCTTTTAATCAGCTTCTTGGGTCGATAAAGCTCCGAGAGACTCAAACGGCTTCACTCCATTCCCAGCTGAAATGTGGACAGAATCCTTCAACCGTCAAGCATTAATCTTCCAGCAAATGTAATTTAGTGTAAAATGTATTATGGATGTATTGGGATGCAGCAACTGTACCGTCTGGAGTTGTTGACTGTCTTGTTTTGTATCTCAAAATGACGTATTTTATATAATGAAGCAAGAATCACAGAATCGCAGGATTGTTATGGTGCAGAAGGACGCCATTCGGCCTATCGTGTCTGCACCAGCTCTCTGAGCATTTTAACTTAGTGCCATTCTCCTGCCCCCTCCCCATAACCCTGCACATTGTTTCTATTTAAACAATCATCCAACGCCCTCTTGAGTGCCTCAGTCGAAAACCTGCCTCCATCACACTTCCAGGCAGTGCATTCCAAGTCCTAACTACTCGCTCTGTGAAAAAGCTTTTTCTCACCTTAATTTGCTTCTTTTGCAAAACAGTTTAAATCTGCCCTCTTGTTCTCAATCCGTCTACGAGCATGAACAGTTTCTCCCTATCTACTCTGTCCGGACCCCTCATGATTTTGAAAACTTCTATCGTCTCCTCTTAGCCTTCTCCTCTCCAAGGAAAACAGTCCCAACTTCTCCAAACTTTCCTCATAACTGAAGTGTCTCATCCCTGGAACCATTCTCATAAACCTCTTCTGCACTCTCTCCAATGCGTTCACATCCCCCCAAAGTGTGGCGCCCAAAACTGTACACAATACTCCAGCTGAGGTCTAACCAGTGTCTTATATAAGTTCATCATAGCCTCCCAGCTCTTGTGCTCTATGCCCCTATTAATGAAGCCTAAAATATTATATGCTTTAGAAACAGCTCTCTCTACCTTTAATGACTTATTACAGATACACCCAGGTCTCTACTATTTCTTTAGAATAGTATCCTTTCTTTTATACTTTCTCTCCATGCTATTTGTACCAAAGTGTACCACCTCACACTTCTCTGCATTGAACTCCATCTGCCATCTATCTGCCCACCTCACCAATGTGTCAATGTCCTTTTGAAGTTCTACACTGTCCTCCTTACAGTTTACATTTTTCCCAAGTTTTGTGTCATCCTCAAACTTTGAAATTGTCCCTTGCACACCAAGATCTGGATCATTTATATATATATCAGGAAAAGCAAGGGTTCCACAAACCTTCTCCCAGCCTGAAAAATACCCATCAACCATTAATTTCTGTTTCCTATCCCTCAGCTAATTTTGTATCCACGTTGCTACTGTCCCTTTTATCCCATGACCTATAAGTTTCCTCACAAGCCTGTTGTGTGCACCGTATCGAATACCTTTTGGGAGTCCAAATACACCGCATCAATGGCCTTACCCTCATCAACCATCTCTGTTATATTTTCAAAAAACCCCAGCAAGTTAGTGAGACACGATTTTCTTTGAACAAATCCATGCTGACTCTTCCGAATCAATACACATTTTTCCATGTGACTATTAATTTTATCCTGAATCATGATTTCTCGAAGTTTCCCCACCACCGAAGAGTGTAACTGCGGGGCAGATCTTTGCAACCTTACTTGAACAAGGGCTTAATGTTTGCAATTCTCCAGTCCTCCAGCACCTCCCTCCAATCCAGGGAACATTGAATGATTTTTGCCAGTGCCTCTGCAATTTCCACTCTCACTTCCTTCAATATTCTTGGATGCATCTCATCCAGTCCCAGTGCCTTATCAACTTTAAGTACCGACAGCTTATCCAATACCTCCTCGTTATCAATTTTAAACCTTTCTAGTGACTGAGTTTCTTCCTCTGTCACAACGGCCTGGGCTGCATCTACCTCGTAGGTAAAGGCAGATTTTTATTCATTCACAGGATGTGGGCTTCGCTGGCTGGGCCACCATTTATTGCCCGTCCCTAGTTGCCCTTGAGCTGCCTTCTTGAACCACTGCAGTCCATTTGGTGTAGGTATCACTGTTAGGCAACTGAAGGAATGGCAATATATTTCCAAGTCAGGATGGTGAGTGGCTTGGAGGAGAACTTGCAGGTGGTGGTGTTCCCATCTATCTGCTGTCTTTGTCCTTCTAGATGGTAGTGGTCATGGGTTTGGTGATGCCAAGTATTCATTTACTTCAGCCTCAGCCATGACTCTTGCCTCTATGTGTAACTCACCTTTTGGTCCCTAATCGGCCATACTCCGCCTTATACCACCCTTTTACTATTGATCTGTTTATAGAATACCTTGGGATTTCCTTTTCTGTTAGCTGCCAGTCTTTTTTCATAATCCCTTTGCTTCCTGTATTTGTTTTTTCACATCCCTTCTGAACCTTCTGTATTCAGCTTGGTTCTCAATTTTATTTGGTACCTCTAACACCTGTCATAAGCACACTTTTTCTTCTTTAACTTAATTTCTATCTCCTTTGTCATACAGGGAGCTCTGGATTTGTTTGTCCTACCCTTCCCTTTTGAGAGAACATACCTTGACTGTGCCCAAACCATCTCCTCTTTGAAGGTAGCCCATTGCTCAGTTATTGTTTTTCCCATCAGTCTATCTGGCCCAGCTACATTCTTGCCCCATTAAAGTCCGCTCTGTGCCAGTTGATTATTCTTACTCTGGATTGACCAATGTCCTTTTCCACCATCATCCTAAACCTTATGATACAATGACCACTGTTCCCTAAATGTTCCTGCACTGTTACTTGATCTACTTGGCCCACCCCATTCCCAAGAACCAGGACTAGCAGTGCCTCCTTTCTTGTTGGACTGGACAGATACTGCTGTAGGAAATTGTCCTGAACACAATCTAGGAACACTTGTCCCTCGCTGCCCCTTACACTACCACTGTCCCAGTCTATATACGGGTAATTAAAGTCCCCCATTATTACTGCTCTATGATGTTTATACCTCTCTGTAATTTCCTTGTAGATCAGTTCCTCTATATTTTTTTATTTATTGTCCATCTTAGTTGCCCTTTAAAAGGTGGTGGTGAGCTACATTCTTGAACCGCTGCAGTCCATGTGGTGTAGGTACACCCACAGTGCTGCTAGGGAGGGAGTTCCAGGATTTTGACCCAGCGACAGTGAAGGAATGGTGATATACTTCCAAGTCAAGATGGCGAGTGGCTTGCAGGGGAACTTCCAGGTGGTGATGTTCCCATGTGTCTGCTGCTATTGTCCATCTAGAAGGTAGTGGTCATGGGTTTGGAGAGTGCTGTTGAAGGAGCCTTGGTGAATTTCTCCAGTGCATCTCGTAGATGGAATACACTGCTGCTACTGCGGGTCTGTGGTTGAAGGAGTGAACATTTGTGGATGGGATGCCAATCAAGTGCACTGCTTGTCCTGGACGGTTTCAAACTTCTTGAGTGTTGTGGGAGCTGCACTCATCCAGGCAAGTGGGAATATTCCATCACACTCCTGACGTGTCTTGTAGATGGTGGACAGGCTTTGGGGAGTCAGGAGGTGAGCTACTCATCGCAGGATTCCTAGCCTCTGTCCTGCTCTTGTAGCCACATATTTATATGGCTAGTCCAGTTCAGTTCCTAGTCCATGGTAATCCCCAGGATATTGATAGTGGGGGATTCAGTGATGTTAATGCCATTGAACATCAAGGGGTGATGGTTGGATTCCTCTTGTTCTCTCCTTCCCACTAGTTGGTGGTCTATATATTACACCGAGCATTGTAATTGCACTCTTCTTGTTCCTTAGCTCTAGCCAAATCGATTCTGTCCTTGAATCCTCTGACACATCTGCTTTCTCCAATACTGCAATACTCTCCTTAACCAAAAACATTACCTCTCCTCTTTTTTCCCCTTCCCTATCTTTTCTGAACCCTTGTACCAAGAATAGTTAATATCCAGATCTGTCCTTCATTAAGCCAGCTCTCCATTATCACCAAAACATCATAATTCCACAAGGCAATCTGCACCTGTAACTCCCCAATTTTATTAACTATACTCCGTACATTTACATACATGCAGTGTAACCCTGATTTAGATGCATTATTTGCTCCCTTACTCTGATCCCATCCATTAACTTTCTATTCTCTATTTTAGTGATGTCTGCCTCTCCCAGCATTTTGTGCACCCTGGTATTACTATCTAATACTCTCTCCTGGTTCCCACGCCCCTGCTGAGTTAGTTTAAACCCTCTCCAAGAACACTAGCAAAATCACCTGCAAGGAACTCAGTCCAGCCCTGTTCAGATACAACCTGTCCAGCTTGTACAGGTACCATCTCACCCAGAGCCAGTCCCAGTGTCACAGGAATCTAAAGCCCTCCACCCTGCACCATCTTTCCAGCCATGCGTTCATCTGTCTTATCTTCCTATTTCTGTACTCACTGGGAGTAATCCGGAGATGACTACTTTAGAGGTCATGTTTGCTAATTTTCTACATGGTTCCCTAAATTCTGATTGCAGGACCACATCCCCCTTCCTACCTATGCCCTTAGTACCATTGTGGAACATGACCTCTGGCTGTTCGCCGTTCCCCACAGGAATGCCCTGCAGCCATTCTGTGACACCTTTGACCCTAGCACCAGGGAGGCAACAAACCAACCTGGAGCCATGTTGACGGCGGCAGAGACACCTGTCTGCTCTGCTACCTAAAGAATCCTCTATCAGTGCTGCCCTTCCGCTCTTCTTCCTCCCCAAGTTACAAACAGATGTTAATTGAGGGTAAATATTGGCCAGGACTTCAAGGAGAACTTCACCACTTACTTTCAAATTGTGCCCAGGGGGACTTTGTTTAGTCCATCTGAGAGGGTAAACAGGACGTCAGTTCGACACATCCATCTGCAACCCCCCCTCAGTACCACATCAGGAGTGTTGGTCTAGCTTTACTGTCCAAGACCCTGGATCTGCCACTGAGTCATGGGCTGATACCTTGCTTAACTGAAACACAAAAATAATCAGAGCCGCTGACGACCCTGCATCCACGTCTCTGCCCGCTCCAAGATTATGAACACTTTACCCCCTCTCCCCCATTGCTTGGTTGGCAACCATACCAGCCCAATCTTGAGGCCTCAAGCTGACCATCTGCTCCGGGCAGGCGTGTTTGGAATCCAACAATTCACCTGGTAGAACTAAATGGAGACAAGACCTCAAAATCACAATGGCCCTGAGAAGCTATTGGGACAGAAATAGTTATAAATTCAGCCAGAGAGGTTTAGAATTAGAACTGCATGTACTTTTAAACATGGGGTTCCTTTTTTTTTATTATTTACAATTCCCTTCCTATCTTCTCTTTGCTGGTATGCTAGCCTCAGTAGACAAGACACAAAGTGCAATTTTCAAGACACCATATGCCCCTTCACAGGAAGAACTGAGAGCGAAGGGGGTGAGAATGTGGGTGACAAGTGCACTCCACTGGCTACCCTAAACTCAAAAAGACATTTAATTCACTGTGGAGAAACATAAGCTTTAATGCCTTTCAGACAAGATGTTAAACTAATTGGGCTTCGGCTGCACTCTCAGGTGGACATCATGGAGTCCATGGCACTATTCCAAAGAAGAGCAATGTTGTTATGTTCCTTCTGTCAGATCGCTTAGCAAGTGAACATGGTTGCACACCTTTCTACTGGTGAGTCAGTTGGCAAACAAGATACTGCAGATGCAGAGACCAATGTAAGATGAAGCACATGCTGTTTATTAACACAAGTAACAGAGCACTAACACAATGTGTACTTCTCCAACCAGACCCTATTCTAAACTACTGATTAACATTGTAGTCCACTCTACACAGCAATTGGGTAATACAGTCACGTGATCAATCTGCTCATATCCTCTTAAAGGTGTATTGCACCCCAGATTACCACAAATGTACAGGCAATTTTTAAATCCCTCAACTCACACCTACTATCCGGTCATTTATCTCATTGCTGCTTGCGGAATTTGCTGTGCACCAACTGACCACTGCATTAACTCGCTTTACAATAATGACGACACTTCAAAAGCAGGTGATTGGCTGTGGAGCACCCGGAGGTCATGAAAGGTGCTAAATAAATGCGAGCTGTCTCTTTTTTCTTTAAAGGTAGACTCAACAAAGATATCCCATTAAAAGTCAGGTTCAAAATATGTTCTTTGAGTAGAATTGATGAGATGCTACATAATCTGAGCAAGAGACAAGGGACAATTTCAGAACACCAGTGGTACAATGTGAATTCACTGAAGCAATTCGGAAAGCAACCCAAACACAAACTCAAAACGAGTGGGATTTCCAAGTTGATTTGAAGCTTGTTTTTAGGGGAAGAAACAATCTTCATTATTTTAAATTAAACACCTGCTGCCGGGATTTTCACTGCTACCACCTGGTTAACTCTGATTACAGAATGATATCCTGGCAGAAACTCAAATGTTGCTTCAAACTCATGTCTTTTCAAAATGAATTAAACATACTGGAAATAAATTAGTGCACACCATAACAAAAACACTAACGAGACCAGTTATTAGAATAACATTCTGCTCTCAGTAAATGCGCTGTCATCCGAAACTCTGTAGCTCATGTCCTTATACGCACCAAGTCCCATTCACCCTATCATCCCTGTGCTCATTGACCTACATAGGCTCCAGGCCAGGCAACATATTGATTTTAAAACTCTTATCCTTGATTTCAAACCTCTCTCTGGACTCACCATTCCCGACCTCTGCAATCTCCTCCAGAACTCCAGAACTCTAGGCTTTGAGAAGCTGATAGCAAGCCTCTAGGGAAGGTGGTGGCACAGTATTGTCACTGGGTTGGTATCCAAGAGACCCAGGGTAATGTTCTGGGGTGTGAGTTCAAATCTTACCATTGCAGATAATGAAAGTTGAATCTAATAAAATTCTGGAGTTGCTGTAATGTTTCCATCCCTCCCTCCTCCTCAACCAACACAAAAAGAGAGAGGCAGTGCCTTCAGGAGTACACCAGACCTTCAAGGGACACTCTTCAGAAAGTGGATTTTTAAAAAAGCAGCTGATTGGTGAATAAATCCTGGTAAGTGTTTTTTTCAATCTATTAAAGTTATTCATTGCTTAATACTGAGGTAGGAGCTAAAAGAAAAGTACAGAGTAGTGCTGTACAAGTATAATTAGTCAAGAAACAAGGTTCCTAGCTAACATAAATAAGGCCCTGAGCTAGCGTATTTTTTTTAAGGAGGTAACTAGCTAAATCGAGAGGGACATCATGGCTGGAAATCTCAGACCTGTGATATGTTCCTCCTGCAGGTTGTGGGAAATGAGGGATGCTTTCAGCGTCCCTGTTGACCATGTGTGCAGAAGGTGTGTCCAAATGCAGCTTCTAGCTAACCGGATTTCAGAGCTGGAGCTGCGGCTGGACTCATTGTGGAGCATCTGTGATGCGGAGCAAGTCGTGGATAGCACGTTTAGCGAGGTGGTCACACCGCAGGTGAAGATTACACAGGCAGAAAGGGAATGGGTGACCATCAGGAACAATAAAAGACTCAGGAAGGTAGTGCAGGAGTCCCCTGTGGTCATCCCACTCTCTAACAGATATACCACTTTGGATACTGTTGGGGGGGGATGGCCTCTCAGGGGAAAGCAGCAACAGCCACGTTCACGGCACCGTGGGTGGCTCTGCTGCTCAGAGGGGCAGGAGGAAAACAAGTGGCAGGGCTATAGTGATAGGGGATTCAATAGTTAGGGGCACAGACAGACCCTTCTATGGCCACAAACGTGAATCAAGGATGGTATGTTGCCTCTCTGGTGCCAGGGATGGCACAGAGCGGCGCAGGACATTCTGGGGAAGGAAGGTAACAGCCAGTGGTCATGGTACGCATTAGTACCAACGACATAGGTAAACTAAGGGATGAGGACCTGCAAGCTCAGTACAGGGAGTTAGGAGATAAATTAAAATGCAGGACCTCAAATGTAGTAATCTCAGGATTACTCCCAGTTCCACGTGCTAGCGAGAGCAGGAATAAGAGGATAGACCAAATGAACACGTGGCTGGAGAGATGGTGTAGCCAAGAGGGATTCAGATTCTTGAGGCACTGGGATCGGTTCTGGGGAAGGTGCGACCTGTACAAACCTGACGGGCTGCACCCAGGCAGAGCTGGGACTGGTGTCCTTGCGGGGGCTTTTGCTAGTTCTATTGGGGAGTATATAAACTAGTGTGGCAGGGGGATGGGATCCCAGGAGTAGGATCAGATAGGTCAGATTCAGATCAGAAAAATGGAGGTGGAACATTAGCTAGGGACATTGTGATAGACATGGAGTTACAGGAGAAGCAAAGTTTACAAAGTGTCCAGCCAGGGAAATTGACAGGGTTAAACTGTTTGTATTTCAATACAAGGAATATTGCAAACAAGGTAGGTGAGTTAAGGGCACAGGTAGACATGGCAGCAGGATGTCATTGCTATAATGGAGACCTGGCTAAAGGAGGGACAAAACTGGCAGCTTAATATCCCTGGTTATAGAGTCTTCAGACATGATAGAGTAGGAGATAAAAAAGGAGGGGGTGTTGCACTAATGGTTAAAGAATCAATTCCAGTTGTGAGAAGGGATGATATACTAAATGGGTCAACAAACGAGGCTTTATGGATTGAGCTTAGAAATAAAAAAGGGGCAGTCACACTACTGGGAGTATACTACAGACCCCCAAATAGTGAAAGGGAGATAGAAGTGCAAATATGTAGGCACATCTCTGCTTGTAAGAACAAGAGGGCAATAATAGTAGGAGACTTCAACTATCCTAATATCAACTGGGATTCAAACAATATAAGGGGCACTGAGGGAGAAAAATTCATGCAGTGTGTCCAGGAAAATTTCTTCAACCAATTGGTGACAAACCCAATGAGAGGAGATGCAATTCTAGACCTAGTCTTCGGGAATGAAGAAGGGCAAGTGGGTGAAGTGACAGTGGGTGACCATATCGGAGACAGTGATCACAATTCAGTTAGATTTAGCATTACCATGGAAAAGGACAGAGCTAAGGACAGAGAGGAGTAAAAGTCTTGAACTGCGGGAAGGCAAATTTTTGCAGAAATGAGAAGGGACTTAGCCAAGGTGGACTGGACAGCACTGCTGGAGAATAAAACAGTGGAAAACCGGTGGGAAGCACTGAAAAGTGAGATCCTAATTGTACAAAGTAGACATGTCCCCTACAAAAATAAGAGTGGTACTGCCAAATCTAGACCCCCCCGATTGTCTAGATGAATACAGAGGAAGATCAAACAGAAAAAGAAAGCATACAATAGGCACAAAGAACTAAGCACTGCAGATAGCCTAGACAAATATAGGAAGTGCAGGGACGAAGTAAAAAAGGAAATAAGGAAATCAAAGAGAGGGCATGAAAAAAGATTAGCAAGTAAAGTCAAAGATAACCCAAAGATGTTTTACCAATACATTAATGGTAAAAGGTTAGTTAAGGAAAAAGTGGGACCTATCAGAGATGGAAACTTGTGTGTAGATGCAGAGGCTGTGGGAAGGGTTTTGAATGAATATTTCGTCTCCATGTTTACAAAGGAAAGGGAGAGTATATATATAATAGTCCAGGAGGAACACTGCGAGATATTGGATGGGATAGTCATAAAGAGAGAAGAAGTACTCGAAGGGTTGAAATCCTTGAAGATTGATAAGTCACCAGGGCCAGATGGATTGTTTCCGAGGCTGCTGAAGGAAGTCAGGGAGGAGATAGCAGATGCTCTGAGGATGATTTTCCAATCTTCACTAGATACAGGGAAGGTATCGGAAGACTGGGGAAATGCAAACGTAGTTCCATTGTTTAAAAAGGGATCAAAGGAAATGCCAATTATAGGCCAGTTAGTCTTACATTGGTGGTGAGCAAATTAGTAGAATCAATCCTGAGAGATAGGATTAACTGTCATGTGGAAAGGCATGGACTAGTCAGGGATGGTCAGCATGGATTTGTTAAAGGAAGGTCTTGTCTCACAAATTTGATTGAATTCTTTGAGGAAGTGACAAGAAGGGTTGATGAAGGTAGTGTAAAAGATGTTGTGTACATGGATTTTAGAAAGGCATTTGACAAGGTCCTACATGGCAGATTGGTCAGGAAAGTAAAAACCCATGGGATTCAGGGTAATGTGGCAAACTGGATAAAAGGTTGGCTTTGTAACAGGAAACAAAAGGTAATGGTTGATGGATGCCCTTGCGAATGGAAAGTTGTCTCAAGTGGTGTTCCACAGGGCTCAGCGTTGGGACCCTTGCTGTTTGTGTTATATATTAACAATTTGGACGTGAACGTGGGGGGGCACGATTGGGAAATTTGCAGATGACACAAAGATTGGCCGAGTAGTGGATAGTGTAGAGGATAGCCATAATCTCCAAAACGATATAGATGGGTGGTAAAGTGGCAGATGGATTTTAACATAGAGAAGTGTGAGATCATACATTTAAGGAGGTCCATCAGTTACAGGGATTACAAAATAAATGGGAATGTACTAAGAGGGGTAGATGAAGTGAGAGATCTTGGCGTACAAGTACACAGGTCCCTGAAGGCAGCAGTTCAAGTAGACAAGATTGTAAAGAAGGCATATGAAATGCTGTCCTTCATTGGCAGAGGTGTATAATATAAAAGCAAGGATATAATGTTGGAATTATATAAAACACTGGTGTAGCCACAACTGGAGTATTGTGTGCAGTTCTGGTCACCATATTACAGGAAGGAAGTGATAGCTCTGGAGAGAGTGCAGAGGAGGTATACAAGAATGTTGCCAGGGTTAGAAAAGTGTAGCTATGAGGAGAGATTGGATAGGTTGGGGTTATTTTCCTTAGAACAAAGAAGCTGAGAGGTGACTTGATTGAGGTGTACAAAATTATGAGGGGAATAGATAGAGTGGATAGGATAAAATTGTTGCCCTTGATAGAGAATTCTAGAACCAAGGGACATAGATTCAAGATAAGTGCCAGAAGGTGTAGGGGGGACATGAGGAAGAACTTTTTTACGCAGAGGGTAGTGGGTGTCTGGAATTCGCTGCCCAAGTTGGTGGTAGAGGCAGAAACTTTAAACTCTTTAAAGAAGTACCTGGATCTACACCTAAAGTGCTGTAAGCTGCAGGACTATGTGCCGGGTGAAGGAAGGTGGGATTAGAAAGGGCACCTGGATGTCCTTGGGCTGGCATGGACAAGATGGGCCGAATGGCCTCCTTCTATGCTGTAACTTTTCTATGGTTCTATGGTTCTAAAAGTCTGATGCTGACCATGAAACCATTGCTGATTGTTGTAAAAACCCATCTGGTTCATTAATGCCCTTTAGAGAAGGAAATCTGCTGGCCTACATCGGACTCTAGACCCACAGCAATGAATAAGGGCAATTAGGGATGAGTCTAGCCAGTGACACCCACATCCCAAGAATTAATTTTTTAAAAATCCCTCCGGGATATATGTGCTCTTCTGCAAAATCTCCCAGGAATTACCTCACTCTTAGCCTTGAAGATTTTCCTTAAATCCTCTCTTTTTGACCAAGCTTTTGACCACAAGCTATAATACCATCTTATATGGTTCAGTGTCAAATTTTACTTGACTATGTTCCTGTGTATCACCTTGGGATGGTTTGCTATATAAAAAGGCGCGAGATAAATTTAAGTTATTGTTGTTGTTGAAATAAACCCAAGATACACAATGAAGGACATAAATGAGCATCATGCCCAGGTACTAAGTTGACAACATGGATAGACTGTTCATTGTAGAACTTGTTTGATATTTCTTTCTATTGAAATCTCCCTCATACTCCTCATCTGAGCCACATAACTTGCTCTTTTATTCATTCCTGGGATGTGAGTGTCAGTGACAAGGCCATCATTTATTGCCCAAAGCTAACTGGCCTTGAGAAGCTGGTAGTGAACCCGTTTCTTAAATACAACTGGGTGGCTTTTATGGGGAATTTCAGAGGGCGGTGAAGAGTCAATCACATCATTCTGTTATATATAGATAAAAACAAAAAACTGCAGATGCTGGAAATCCAAAACAAAAACAGAATTACCTGGAAAAACTCAGCAGGTCTGGCAGCATCGGTGGAGAAGAAAAGAGTTGACATTTCGAGTCCTCATGACCCTTCAACAGAACATCATTCTGTGTCTGGAGTTCACATACAGACCAGACTAGCTAAAGACAGCAGATTTCCCATCCTCAGGGACATTGGCGAAGGGTTTTTATAACAATCTGGTAGTTTAATCACTAGTTTTATATTGGGGAATAACAATCTGGTAGTTTAATCACTAGTTTTATATTGGGGAATAACAATCTGGTAGTTTAATCACTAGTTTTATATTGGGGAATAACAATCTGGTAGTTTAATCACTAGTTTTATATTGGGGAAGATGGTAATATCATTGAGAGATATACTCATAATGCTCATATTCTGACCCTCTCAAAGCCTCTTGATCTTCTACCAAATCAGAACTATGATAGAGCACTTGCTAGTAACTATTAGCCTAGATTACTAGTAGTAGTCATCTGCCTAAGGGTAGGTCCCCTGTTCCTTTTGGGAGGTGGGGTTGGGGGTGCAGGCAGGAAAGTAGTGTTAAGGCTAAAATCAGATCAGCCATGTTCTTATTGAATGGTGGAGCAGGCTTGATAGGCCAAATGGATTACTCCTGCTCCTATTTCTTATGATTTTATGATCGTAGGATCATCTCTCCGTACCTCGCAGTTTTGCGCTTTCCTCTTCAGTTGCTTGCAGCAGCCTCTCATTGTCAATTTCAATGGGTAATGAGCGATTTAACTAGGCAAAGCAAGACATCAGGTGGTTTCCCGTTGGCTTCCTCATGTGTACTTAAAGGAAACACAAGCCCTCTTCGGGGAGGATCCTCCGTCTGTAAGCAACCACTGTCCCTTTAGGCTCCAGCTGTTCCACCATCACCACTGAAAACGTGTTGGTTGACCATGGCTTGTAGCCCTGAGCATGGAGTCCTTACCTGGGTCTGGGGTGACTCACAAAAGGGCAGGGAACACCACACCTTGAGGTCTTGAATGACTCTGACTCACCTAGAACCCAACATTTAACAAGGTCCACACCATATGCTGGACTCAGTATCAACCCTCTATATCACTGTGGCTGCAGCTCTGTAGGATGCACCACAGCAACTTATCAAGGTTACTTCAACAGCATCCATCAACTCAAGAGCAGCAATTACATCCAATGTTTCCTCAAGTCACGCACAAAATCACAGAATTGTTACAGCACAGTAGGAGGCCATTTGGCCCATCTTGTCTGCACCAGCTCTCCGAACGAGCAACTCATTTAGTACCATTCCCCCATCTTCTCCCCATAACGCTGCACACTCCACTATTTCAGATAACATCTAATTCTCTTTTTTGAATGCTTCAATTGAACTTGCCTCCAGCACACTGTCAGGTAGAACATTCCAAACCCTGACTACTCTCAATCCTTTCACAAGTGGGAAAAGTGTCTCCCTATCTGCTCTGTCCAGGCCCCTTATGATTTTAAATACCTCTTTCAAACCTCCTCTCAGCCTTCTTTTCTCTGAGGAAAACAGTCCTAACTTCTCCAATCTAGCTTCATTACTGAAGTTCCTCCACCCTGGACACATTCTCATGAATCGCCTACGTGACTTGGGTATATTTCCTTGTTGTCACCATTTAGCCAATATTTGGCAGGCCCCTTCTTAACATTATTGTGGGAGCACCATTTACGCAAGGGGATAGGAATTGATCACTGGACTGAAAATGAGACCGAGGAGCAAAAATTGTCAATCTTGCAAACTTATGCCCCGTATTCAAAGGATGATGAGAAAACGAACAATGCCATATTGGACTCAGGTGTCCGGGTCAGCCACCTAAATAGAGGTGGGTGATCGAACCCTCTCTTGCTTTTCTAAAGGGGTGAGGCAGGGGTTCTAAAACTCATTCCTGCACAAAGGGGGAGCTACCTGTGGAGGGACAACTGTTTCCAGCCCTCTACCCAAATCAATTAGATAAGGCCCGAGGCATGACTTCAGACTGGCCTTGCTCTTCCCGATTTAGTTGTCACATTGTCACATAGTTGTCACATTGTTGCCTCCGCAACTGACAAGTTCCTACTCCAAGGGCTGCAGCAAATCAGGGAGAAGATCCACCCACCTGCCAAAGCACACGATCAGCTCACGTGGGCGGATTTCCAGCTCCTGCACATGGCGATCAGGCTCATTAAGAGCTTTATTAAGACCAATTAAAGGAGGATGATGGGGATTTCACAGAAGTTCCAGTGAGCGACAGAGGCCAGTTTAGTTGCCTGGAGGTGGGCACCCGGTGGCAAGATGCTGGGATGGTGGTCCTGACTGGCCTAAAGTCTGCCCTGCCTGTTAGGGTGCAGGAGCAGCCATAGGCTATGCAGGCTGTCTGTGGAACAACCCATTCCCTTTCTCTAAAGTCATCGCCCTGCAAGTTTATTTCCCTCAAGTGCTCACCCTTTTGAAATCATTCATCGTCTCTGCTCCCACCACTCTCATAGCAGCGAATTCCAGGTTATTATCATTCGCTGTGTCAAAAAGTTCTTCCTTCCATCTCTTCTGCATGTCTTGTCCAAAAGTCCTTAATCTGTATCTCCCTGGTCCTTCTACAGTCAGCTGGTTGGAACAGCATTTCTTTGTCTATTTACCGAAACTTGGCAGAATTTTGTTACCTCTATCACATCTCCGCTCAGTGCCCTTTGCTCCAAGGGAAATAACCCCAGCTTCTCCAACCTAACCTTGTAGCTAAAAGCCCCTCGTCTCTATCGCCATTCTGTCAAACCTCCCCTGCAACCCTCTCAGGGACCCACGCTTTCTTCCAAGTGCGGTGACCAGAATTGGATGCAACACCCTAGTTGTGGCCTAACCAGAGCTTTATAAAGGCTCAGCGCAACATCTGATGTTGCAAAGCAAAAGAGAAAAGCTGTCTTTTTGCTCTAAATCTAGATTGACGGGTAACCACTGCTATAGATTTCCAATGTGGCGTCCTAACCACATCTCGTCAGCAGCTTTAAAATTCTAACTTTGTGGTGCTGAAGGGTCAATAGCCATTCTAGTCAGTTGATTGATGCAGTCGAACACTGACTGCAGTGCTCTGCTTTGAGGACAAAAGCCAGGAACAATGGAGTGGAGACCAGCTTTGTGACATGTAGACTTGTAATTTGCCAGATCAAGGCAGTGTATTCTAGCCTTGTCAGAAAGAAATAGGGGTTATTAGTTGTAGATTCTGTACTACACATGTCAGCTGCTGGTATCCTTGTATTGAAGTCAGTAGGTTGTGAGTTCAAGTCCCACGCCAGAAGCTGGAGCACATCATTCAAACCTAGACTCCCCGTGTAGTACAGCAGGAGTGCTATGCTGTCAATGGTGCTGCCTTCTTTTGATCAGATGGTAAACTGAGGCTTTGTCTGCTTTCTCAGGTATATGTAAAGCTTAATGAAGCGGTGTTTCCCCGCAGTATCCTGGACAACATTTATCCCTCAATTTATGCCTAAAACAGATGATTTGATCATTTATTTCAGTGCTGTTTGGGGGAGCTTGTTGTGCACAGCTTAGCTGCAGTGTTGTCAACATCGTAACACTTCAGCGCGTACCGGCACTGGTTCTACCATGCTCCGGGGCACCCTGAGGCTGTGTAAGGTGCTACAGGAGTGAGTTTTGCCAAATATTGCGGGAAAGGCATTTAAGACGTGGGCTCATTGGGTGGATGCACCCGGCCTGCTCGAGCGTAAAGTGACGCGCAACGAGGTCGGGCGAGCTTCCCGACATCATCACGCACCGGCGCGATACTTCAGTCGGTGGGCACAGGCCCAGCGACAATTAAAAGGCCTGTCGAGGCCATTAAAGTCATAGTTAAGTTCAATTTTTTTGCCGCGTCCAGCCTGAGGGTCGTCGGGCAGGCGAACAGGCTCAGCGGCCTTTGGATTGTTTACAAAATCTCATGCACAGGCGGGATGAGGTTTCGATCCAGCGTCAGTAAAATAAAAGTTCAAACTAACTCCTGATACGTCTCTGCCCACATGACAGAATCACAGCAGGGGGCATGTTGTTAACATTTTTAAATGAGTTCCTTTTCATTTTCCTAAATCTTCAGCCCCCCCCACCCCCCGAGGCAGCGTGAACTTCCGCACTCGCCCTCCTCCCCCTGCCGACTCCACCCCCTGTGCCACCCACCAGCATCCCCCGCCCCCCCTCCCCGCCACTGCCCCCAACACAGGCAGTGCTGAGCGCTGTGCAGCACATGTCTCACGTCGGGCAGGCGTTCATTTGCCCCGCCAGCATGATGAAATTGCGGCCATGGCCCGATCGTGGGCGGCAGACAGCTTCCCCACTGCTCCTGCCCCCTCCCCCCCACCGAGCCCGCCCGATGAGGGCAAAACCTTTGCCATGGTCTTAAGCTGTAAGGCTGGCCCAGTCCACGTTTAGCACACCATCTTGTTAAAGGAAACTAACACACGACTAGGTCACTTGGTGAGTGACCTGCCAATGAAAAAGACTGCTCGCACTCATCAACGAGGCTGCACAGCATTTTGGTGTTTACCCTTCTCCTACTGCCCTCTCCTAACAGCGACCAGCGGTTTGGGGGTAAACACTGCATTGAAGTCCATTTCGGGTGTTGCACAAAGATAACCTCACCACTTAGCAGGATGCGCACCGTTTCGCATGTTTTGCTGTTGGAGCTGTGAAGTCTCTTCTCTGAAACTCATTGGGAGATATTCTGGGACATTTTGTCAAGACTTCACCAACATTCGAGTAGCAATTACTCCAGAAATTCTCTGAGGATTTCATAAGATCATAAGAAATAGGAGAAGAAATAGGCCATTTGGTCTATCGAATCTGCTCTGCCATTCAAAAAGATCATGGCTGATCTGATTATGGCCTTACCTCTACTTCATGGCCTGTGGTACTATAACAATTAACTCCATTGTCAATCAACAACCTATCAAACTCAGCCCTGAATATATTCAATGACCCAGCCTCCAATGCTCCCTGTGGAAGAGAACTCCAAAGACTAATGACCCTCTGAGAGAAGAATTTCATCCTCATCTCCATCTTAAATAGGAGACTCCTTATTTTTAAACTGTTCCTCCTAGTTCTAGATTCCCCCATGAGGGGAAACATCCACTTAGCATCTACCCTGTTAAGCCCCCTCAGAATCTTACATGTTTCAATCGGATCACCTCTCATTCTTCTAAACTCCAATGAATAGAGGTCCAGCCTGCTCACCTTTTCCTCATAAGGCAACTCATCTAAAATGAGCAAGTGCTACTCCACCTTAGTAGACAACTTATAGTAGTCACCACAAGAAAGGGAGAGCTTAGTCATGGGCAACTTGCTAGGGGCCTGCTCAAGGTATAGGAGGAGGACATGAGGCCAGACCAGGACTAGCTGCTGCAGGGATAGGAGGGCAGGCTGGGAGAGGTGGCATCTTTCTCCACTTTGGTATTCATTCCAAATTAAACCATTTTTTGCTGTTATGGGGATCATGTGACTTTACAGATAAATCAGCCCTAAGCACATAGAATCTTAGGGGCAGAACTTTTTAGCCTTGGTCTTGGAATAAGCACGTAGCCTCATCTGGCATCTGTAAATAAGGTTTACTGTTCCTTCTAAGAAACCAGCTCTGCACTCCAAGTTTATTACAACTGGTGACAAGGATAAATAGCGCCGACTCAGCACCTCACCTCGTGACTGGGAGTGTTTTGATTTTTAAGGGAAGAAAAGAATTATACTCAACAGCAATGCCTCGCTTTGGCAGAATTGACCCATACGACTCCATCGAGGACTGGAGTCAATACATTGAGTGACTGGGGGCAGAATCTTTTGGCTGGCATGCGGGTGGCAGAGCCGGCACATCAGCGCTTAAAATGTCGCGCGAGCGTGCCAACGTCAGCGCGCGACATCGTGATATTTCAGTCGGCGGGCGCACTCAGCAGCGGGACGCTCACCCGACATTAATTGAAGGTCTCCTTAAGGCCCTTAACTTGCCAATTGTCCAGGTTTTTGAGGGGCCCGTGTGAACTTCAGGTCGGCGCACGGGCTCAACGGGCAGGCGGGTAGGAGGCTTTTTAATAAAACTCATGCACTGGTGGCATATGTGGGCTCAGAGGGGTTGTTCATGTTTTACACGAAGTTTTGATTGCAGAAAGTGTTTTAAAGTTGCCTGTGTGATTGTGAGCAGTTCACATCGATTTCCAATCGCTTTCTCTGTACTTTGAAGCTTCATCTCACCCGTCTGCAGACAGTAATCTTTAATCGGGCCTGCAGCTTTCCGGAGGCCTCCATTTAGCCTGGGTATGGGTTTGGACATCTCCACTGGAGGCAGTTCCTCTGAGGAGGAAGGGAGGGATAGAATAAGGAGGAGGCCAGGAGTGGACAATCAGCCTCCGGGGAGCCACCCTTGAGAGGCCAGGCGCAGGCACAAGGGGCACAGGGCCAAGAGGTTGTCCAAGGTGGAAGGGGCCGCAGAAGATGCCACTATCCTGCTGCCAGGGGATACAGGCGGTGAAGCAGCTACCTCAATATGACTGAGGTGCAGTACCGAAGGAGGCTCCGACTCTCATGGGAGACGGTCAATTATATCTGTCAGATGATTGGCAATGAAATATCTCCTAACTGTGTGGGTGGACACCCCATGCCAGTGGCTCTGTAGCTCACAGTTGCCCTCAACTTCTATGCCTCTGGCTCCTTCTAGGGCTCGGTGGGTGATCTTTGCGGTGTCTCCCAATCAGTTGTCCACACTTGTGTCAAGCAGGTTACAGACGCTCTGTTCAGACGGGCATTGACCTTCATCCACTTCTGCTGGGACCAGGCAAGTCAGACACAGCAAGCCAGAGGCTTCACGGCCATTGCTGGCTTCCCCCGTGTCCAGGGTGCAATAGACTGTACACATGTGGCCATCAAGGCACCAGCAGGTGAGCCCGGTGCCTTCGTCAACAGGAAGGGCTTCCACTCCATGAATGTGCAGATAGTGTGTGAACACAGGATGCTGATTCTACAAGTCTGTGCAAGCTCCAGGCAGCTCCCACGACGCCTACATCCTCAGACACTCCCAGGTGCCGGGGCTCTTCAGTGCTCCAGCCCGACTGGATGGATGGCTGCTGGGTGACAAGGGCCAACCCTTCAGAAGGTGGCTCATGATGCCTCTCCACCATCCAAGAACAGAAGCTGAGCAGCGGTACAATAGGCGCCACGGCACCACAAGGGCTGTGGTGGAGAGAACCATCGGTCTTCTCAAGATGCGCTTCCATTGCCTGGACCGCTCAGGGGGTGCACTCCAGTACCCCCCAGATCGTGTCTCTCTGATAGTGATCATCTGCTGCGCCCTGCACAATCTTGTGCTGGAAAAGGGGGATGCAGTTGACGATGAAGACCTTGACATCCTGAATGAGGCTGCACATGATGAATCCAGCAGTGGCTCAGAGGATGAGGAAGCACAGGGCGATGATGAGGGGCAGCACGCCGACCCGCTACTACTCCAAGGAGGCAGGGACACCCGGGACACTTTAATCAAACAAACATTCAGCCAGTTCCACACATATCGATCAGCAGGACCAGCACTTCGGTGCTACATCTTCCACCTCATCAGCTGCAACTAAGGGCTTATTACAGAAACAATGTCCACTCAAACACTCATGATATGTCTGTGAAACATACAAATGCAGCACAAAGGAAACACCCTCAGCCATGGTCAGAAATGTGGACTTTATTATGTCCAAAAAATTAACACAGACTTCTTCATTTCAATAAGAAGAATTTTGTTCCCTATTCTCAGGCCAACACAAAATCACCAGCGACATACCCGTAGAGTGCCTAACGTGCCTTACGCTTTCGTTTGCGGGTGCTACATCTTGGTGCTGCCCCATCGCTCGGAGTGGCTTGTGAGACAGCCTGCTGACTCTGCTGTCCTGTTGGCCTCGATGACCTTGGCGGGCGTCCTCTGGCCCGTGGAGCCTGTGCTGGCCCCGCCTAGGAGGGAATGGCCAGTTCCAGAACTGGCACCTCCCCAGTTGTCGCAGCCTCAACGGTTCAACAGTGACTGGCAGAGGGGCGGAGGAGCTGCTGCCCTCATTCGGAGCACCCTGAGAGGAGCTCGCAGCGACGACAGGCAGCTGCTGCGCCAACGTGAGGTCACATTGGACCTCCTCAAAGACTAAATTTATAATGGCACGAACTGTATAATCTAATTGTATATAATATGGGCTAAGATATTTTTTGTATGTAAGAGGATAAAGCAAAAATAAAGAGGGAGGAATGTAGTAATTGTAAGTTAAACCATTTCTTACTGTTATGGGGGTCATGTGACTGTACAAACGAATCAGCCCCACGCACGGGGAATCTTAGGGGCGGAGCTTGTTAACCTTGGTTTTGGAACTGGAGTTAAAAGTCTGATGATGACCGTGAAACCATTGCTGTAAAAACCCATCTGGTTTACTAATGCCCTTTAGGAAAGGAAATCTGCTGTCCTTACCTGGTCTGGCCTACACATGACTGCAGGGCCACAGCATGTGGTTGACTCTTAAAATGCTCTCTGAACAAGGGCAATGAGGGATAGGTAATAAATGCTGGCTTAGCCAGCAATAAGAAAGATTAAAACATTTCACAACCTCCCCTTAGGGGAAAGGATATTTGATAGAGGTGTTCAAAATCATGAGAGGCCTGGACAGAGTAGATGGGGAGAAACTGTCCCTTGTGGTGGAATCTTCAAGGGACAGAGGACACAGGTTTAAGGTGATTGGGAACATAAGGAATGGCAACATGTGGAAGAACTTCTTTACGCTGTGAGTGGTTAAGATTTCGGGTGTGAGAGTGTCGTGCAGGCAGATTCAATCACGCCTTTCAAAAAGCACCGGAAGAGAAAAAGAAGAACTGCTGTCTGCGAGGAAAGAGTGGGGTCGGAACTAGCAAAGCTGCTGTTGAAGAGAGCCAGCACAGGCAGGATGGGCCAAAGAACCTCTTTCTGTCCTGTCAACGTTTTATGATTTCATTCTCAGGCTGTCCCTAAATGCTTGCTTTTGCTGAGAAAGAGCTACACCATCACAGCGTAATTAAAAAGCTAGTCCCCATAATGGTGACTATGAAACCATTGTCGATTGTTGTAAAAACCCATCTCTTTCACTAAAGTCCTCTAGAGAAGGAAATTTTTACATCCTTACCTGGTCTGGCCTACATGTGACTTCAGATCCACGGCAATGTGGTTGACTCTTAACTGCCCTCTGAAATGGTGTGGCAAACCAGTTAGTTCCAGGGCTATTAGGGATGGGCAGCAAATGCTCTGCCAACGATGCCCACATCCCATGAAAGAATGAATAAGAAAAGAAGGTACTGGCGCATTGTTATCAGCTCTTTCATCGCTTTCACTGGTTGTCCTATAACCAATAGGCAGTCTTATATTCTCCTAGGTTTACACACAGCTTAATGGCTAGAGACAGATACCTGAGACACAAAGAACCAGGTGTGAATGAACGATCAGCTTTTATACAGTAACACAGTGCCCATAGGAAAAATATTCATCTATTTGAATTTGAACAATGTGCATCAGAAATTCCTGGTGAATTAACTACCTCAGAGGCTATGAGCTCCTGCGAAAACCCCACATCAGTGAGGAGAGATAATCTCATTAAACTGTTCTTGACACAAGGAAAGGACAGGTCCGGGTGGGAGCGCCCAAACTAAGGGTCATCAATGTTAGCTGTCGGTAATAAATGCAAGAGGGAATTCAGGAGAAACCTCTTTACCCAGTGTGGTGAGAATGTGGAACTCGCTACCCCATGGAGCAGTTAAGGTGACCAGTTTAATGCATTGAAGTTATTAAGTACATGAGGGAGGAAGAAATAAAGGGTTCCGTTTAAAAATGAGTTACATCGCTAACTTTCTCCAGTTCTAGTGAAAGATGCCCACTCCACCCTGCCTCCAGGCCGTTTTCACGAAGGAGAGATTGGGGAGGTGCAGGCAGCAAGGCTACCTGCCCGCGCACAGTGGTTAGCCGATTAAGCTTGTTACCGGCCACCTATAGCTAATTGAAGGAGGCCAGATGGGATTTTCCAGTCAGCCACAAGGCTCCTGGAGGCAGTGGGGACCGGTTTAGCTGCCTGGGGGCAGCCTCCCAGCGGCAGACGGAATGGGGAAACACTCCAGGCAGATTTAGAGGTCTTCCCTCCTGCCCTCAAGGCAGGGGCAGGCCACTCTGTAGATCGGTTCTCCCCCAACCACAGCCTCCAACCCCCACTCTGGTGGTCTGGCTGCAAAGAGCATTTTTAATTTAATTTTTAGAAAAGTTGGAGAAAGGCAGCCTCCATCCTTGAAGCAAACTCTCCCTACCCGTGCCAATGGCAACCTGCCTTTGCTGTCAAGCTGATTGGAGCTTCGAGAGCCCACCCACCATCCTTAATTGGACAGTGAGCCTGCCCTCTGGCCCATTAACTGGCTGCTCCACGAGGCAGCCTTTCCTACACTGTGTGGTCTTCTAACCCACATTTGAACCTGATAATCTTTTAAATGAAAACCAAATCAACAAAATTGGGATAAATCAGGCACAGCCCCTAATTCAGGTCAGCTGTAAAACCAAGGACAAAGTTTAAAGGAAACTTACAAACTTTAAATCAAAATGTGATTAAAGGGGTCAACAAAACACCCCAGTCCCCGCGGTGCCCACCGAGCACGGAAGGCCTCGAGAGTGCCAGCAGACACCGCGTGCTCCTTCTCCAGGGACATCCGGCAGCGAACGTAGCCGCGGAAGAGGGGCAAACAATCGGGCGGGACTCCCCCGTCGATCGCCCGCTGCCTGGACCTGTTAATGGCCAACTTGGCCAGGCCCAGGAGCAGGTTCACGAGGAGGTCCTCCTCCTTCCCGACCCCCTTCCGCACCGGGTGCCCATAGATCAGGAGCGTGGGGCTGAAGTGCAAACAAAACATCAATAAAAGGTTTTTCAAATAACTAAAAAGGGAGTGCAGCCTACAACACCCTATGTATACATGGTCCACGGACTCCACAAGACCGACATTTGAACCTGACGCTGCAGTTCATAAACCCAACGGAAAAGTCCTGGCCGATGTTCCTCTCTCCACAGATGCTGCCAGACCTTTGGGGTGTTTCAGTTTTTATTTCGGATTGTCAGCAACTGCATTTAGTAGAAGGCTATGCTGGTGGACTGAAGCAGGGTGGATGGAGGGCAACTGCTGTTACATTTCAACAGTATTAACTGACTGTAAAGCGTTTAGCTTTTTGCAGGAGAAAGGAAGATGTCCCAGCATTGTGCCTTTTTTGTGTTAAACAAAAGCCTGGGGGGACAACACTTCCCCTTCTCTTCTCTAAGGAGAGGCTGTGAAGTGTGTCGGCGTACTGTACAAACGCAAGTCTTTTAAAATGCTAGCTTGGACCAGTTGGGCCAAAAGACCTGTTTCTATGGTTGATATAACACAAAAGGAGGCCACCTGTCTCATCACAACTGTGTTGATCTGTCCAAATAGTCTCACTCCACTGTTCTTTTCTCATCGCTGGCTGTGCATTTGTGTCTCCTTCAAATTTGCGTCCGTTTAAGAGGTCTTGTGGTGCAGTGGGTAGTGCCCCTGCCTCTGAGCCAGAAGCTTGGTGCTTGAGTCCCATACCCAGGGCCCAATGGCCAAGGAAGGGGCATTCATAATGTGGCCAAGCAGGTTGAGTATCAATCTGCAAACCCTTCTGAGCACATGCCAGTGGCAGGCAGTGAGAGTGGGAGAGATTCCTGATTAGCCATGTGTTGGAAAGGACGTTGGAGCCTCTACCATCACTGTCCATAGCTCCAGACTGCAGCATGGCATGCTGCCACAGCAATTCAGATTCCCTGAGTGAACCGAACACTATTTGCCCTTTGAAAATTGCCATTGAATCTACTTCCACCATCCTTTCAGATCATAACAACTTGCTGCGTAAAATACTATTTCCTCATGTCATCTCTGATTTTTTTTGCCAATCGCCTTAAGCCTGTGTTCTCTGTGTGATCAACACCTTTGCCAATGGAAACAGTCTTTTTACTCTACATGGACTGCCAGGGGGTGATGATGGTATAGTGGTAATGTCACTTCCCAGAGGTCCTGGTTAATGTTCTGGGGTCATGGATTCAAGTACCACTGCTACTACAGCAGCTGATGGGATTTAAATTCAAATGGTTAAAAATCTGGAAGCCATGGTGTGGGCTGGGTGTTGCACCCTTATTCTGTTGCCTATGGAGAGGGTTTCCTGACAGCAATAACCATCCCTATGACAGTGCAACCTTTTCAATTCCTTTCAACCTCCTCCTCCTAATCTTAAGGCTTTGAGTCTAGATGCCCTGTGACTTCACAGGGATTGGTGGGCCTTTGCTAGTCTCGCCCGGTTGGCCAGTATTTTGTGTGCGAACCTAGACAGTGGCTGTTGGCAGGTTATTCTACCTTGGGAGCTTTCACAGCTGTGCCCAGCCCTTGTCCTCACCTTTGACCCTGCGCACATGCACTTGCCAGTGTTCCTGGAGAAAGTGCATATGTGGGGAGGCAAGTACGAACGTCTGTGCAATCCCATTGGAGGACTGGATTTTAGCTTTGGAAATTGCATCGCAGCACTTTCAGGAAAAAGAGAAAGAGCAGAAGTGGGAAGTGCCCTTTGTCACACCCACAGCTAGCCCTGCTGTCTTGCGCGCCACTCCTGGTCCAGCCCATTTGATCATTTCAAGACAAGAGCTGACAGACTTTGTCCCTTGTAATCTATTGGGCAATATGTTTACAATGCCTGTTCCCCTGGAGCCTGGCTGCACCACACAGCCACAGTTTGAGAGTCGCAAACTAGCAACATTCACTGCCGCGTGATGCATCTCACCAAAGTAAATATGTGCTTTGCCAAGCCGAGAGCAGTATTAGCTTTGGACTTTCTTCCTCTGTGTAATCCAACGCTTCTCTAATCCATCTCCCAAGACTCTTATTTTCATTTCCATGCATGTACAATCTAAGTGAGAGTCCTATGATTTCTCATTGCTTCACATTGAGAGGTACAGACTGCCCTCTAGCTTCATAAAATGGTCACTTTCTGACTTTAGAGGCGATCTTTATCTGGCTTTGACCAGCTAAAGACTTCAATGTCCAACATCACCTCATCATTCAATGAATAAGACAAGAAATAGTTCAGCCAAAAAGAAACCATGTTACCAGGATTAAAAAATCGATGGTGTTTGAGTATCCTGATATTTACTTATGGAGAGACAAGGAAATTGAAATTATATCAGAAGAGCTGATCTTTTTTATCCAATTGCCAATGATTTTCACTTTACTATTCAACATTGTATTTCCTCTTTCAGCAACGGAACAACTGAATGAACTTGAATCCTATTGTCTCCACTCTTCATTGATATCGATGTAATTGATATGAGAATCATTGCTTACAAGTAATGCTGTCACTAGTATTCAACTCAAAACAGACTTCAGAATTATTTTAGATACAGATGCAGAGTGACAATGGATTTTCGTAAATTGCCTTCCTCTGGTGAGGTGGATTCCAAATGTTTGCGTTTCCAAATGTAGAATCAGCAATTTTATTTTTTAACCTTCCTCATTTTGTTCTGAGCTCTCCCACCAGTTCTTGTGTTGATAGGTCTACAAGTACTGCCCAATCTCAAACCCAATTGTCCATTCCTTCTGGGTCAGGTAAGACAGTGAGCATCAATGATTGTACAGGAACACAAGGCAGGCAGGTATAAAATGAGCACAAACAGACACATACACAAGCAGACACACAGACACATACAGACACACACACACATACACACACACACAGGAGCAGACAATTGTGTTTTGGGCCCAGTTCAATAATAGTTCAGGTCTGGCCTTTATTATGTTGGCTGTTTACTTTCTGTTAGAGGAATCACTGGGTTCTATGTGCTAGGATCAGTCAGATTAATTTAGAAAGTCTTCCAGTTTATTTTTTTAAGGAACAACGTTTGAATAACTTACTGTTTAGATAGGTATGAAATTCATTTAAACTGATCAAACTCTATGTTCTCTCCATGTGTTTGCATTGTTTTTCTTTGTTTCCATGTACACTTTATTATTGTAATAAATTATGTTTGTAGGTTTAGCCTGTATAATGTGGTCTGACCACGTGGTGTTTTACCTGGTTTTATGTGGCTTCTGGTGTTAAATCCTTCCCCAAAACGGGACATTGTTAGATTTATGGCATCTTTTTTCCTTTCATGGTCATTAGTTAGATCTAATCTGGGATACTTCAGCCCTTCTAGACCCTTCAGATGGTCAGTGGTCTTGGAAAATGTTCAATGGAAAGCAATTTGGATGATTCCTAACTTAAAGAATCTTAATTACTCAGATGGGCTTAAAGTGCTGGATCCACTTATTCCTATGGCCCATCCATAGTTGCCCTTGAAAAGGTAGTGATGGGCTTTCTCCTTGAAATGACCATAGTCCACGTGGTGAAGGAAGTCCCTCAGTGCTGTTGTGAGTTTCAGAATTCGGACCCAACAGCAATGAAGGAACGGCGACAAGATAATGCGTGATTCGGTGAGAACATCAGAAATAGCAGATGGAGTGGGTCATTTGACTCCTTGAGCCTGCTCTGCCATTCAACAAGATTAAGGCTGATCTTCTACCCCAACTCTGCCTTCTCATTATCGTCGATCTTAGTCACCAGTTTGCTAGATCCTCTTCGCACGCTTGATGCAAGGGGTGGCTGATTTGGTACTAATGATAGAGTTGAGTAGCAGAAGCTTCATAGGTGGAAACTGTATTTATTTACAAAGGTGCTCAGCAGCAACCCAAATGTGCTTATACTTCTGACTGTCTCTACATACTGCTGCTACTAACTACTGACTACAGAGGTAGCCCGTACGCTATTCTGCTATTGGATACTAAGATCATATGATCTTCTATTATAACATTCTTCTTAAAAGTATATTACCACAACTCTATTCCCATATCTCTTAAATGCCCTCAGTATCAAAAGAATCTATTCAAACCTATTGTAAGTGTACTCAACGACTTAACAACCACAGCTTCTTGTGATAGGGAATTCCAAAGATTCATCATGAGGAACATGGAAGTGGAGAGCTCTCATGCACCTGCTGTCTTTGTCCTTTTAGGTAGTAGAGGTCACATGTATGAGATTTGCTGCCAAAGAAGCCTTGGCAAAGGACCGTTAATTGGCAAGCACCTTCTTGATGTCACATTGGGCAGCCTGCTACGGAAAATAATCAGGAGCTTGGCTTCAAGTTCAACTGTGAAGGTCCAATGATTTTAATTCATTAATGAGACAATCTTACCAGCCAACTTTCCTCACCACATATAGCGGCAAACAGACATACCACATCACTATTCCACTGAGGGAAAAGGATGCACTTTCATCTTCAAGCTGCCAAGCATTGGCTTCAAGCCAAGCAATCATTCCATTCGAATCACCAGGGCAAAATAGCAACAAGCTCAGCACTCTTCGTCAGTGTTCAAAGCCCTGATTTTAACCTATTATCTCCCCAGCCCCCGACACCTCCTCCTTACCTAACAAATCTCAGCCACTGCCAAAGTAAACGGGGATGGGTTCCGGAAGACACCCAGGAAAGCTTGTTTATTTATTTTTTAATAGCTTTCTTGTGGGCCAGGAGGAACAGGAATTTCCCCCGGATTCCATAAGAAGGCCTCAGGCCTTCCCATGCATCAGGCTTAACCCCCCTTCCCATGACCTTGATGCACTCCTGAGACCTCCACCCCCCCATCCCCCCACAACCACTTACCTCAGCTCCAGAGGACACATCAGTGGATTCCCAGTCTGTGGTCATGTGTCTCTCACTCCAGCCTCCTGGCTAGGTATTGATATCCAACCAGTTTTGGAGGGAGTCTTGCCTCTGACATTGAAATGAGGCCTGCATGGGAATTTCAAGACTTTCCCTGCTTCACACAGAATTGGAAAATGAGTCTACCTCTTGCTCTGGCGACCACAGTCATGCTCTGAGTCACAATTAGACCTCAAATGTCACCTCACAAGCACAATGGGCTATATGGGATCTAAATCTAGAAATTACTATTGGTATTACTAATGTATCAGCATTTGGGGAGATGGTGGTGTAGTGGTAATGTCACTGGACTAGTGATCCAGAGGCCCAGGTTAATGCTCTGCAGACATGGGTTAAAATCCTACTATTGCGGCTGGTGGAACTTAAATTCAATGAATAAATCTGGAATATGAAACTAGTCTCAGTAAGGGTGACAATGACAACCATCATAGATTGTTGTTAAAAACCCACCTAGTTCAGTAATGTCCTTTAGGGAAGGAAATCTGCCATCCTTACCTGGTCTGGCCTACATGTGACTCCAGACCCACAGCAATGTGGTTGATTCTTAACTGCCCTCTGTAAGGGTCTATCAAGCCACTCAGTTCAAGAGTAATCAGAGATGGACAACAAACGCTGGTCTTGACCGCATCCCATGAAAGGATAAAAAATACGTGTAGGTACTTGGAGTGTTCTTTTGAGGTTCAAATTGTTAATATTTCAAAGGCAGATTTTGATAGTCCTTTTTCTTTAAATAACAGCTTAGTGAACACTAGAGACAATAAATAACATTTATTATAGTTTTTAAGCATTCATCTTAAGACTACATTCAGAACGGTATACACAGGCCTACCCATGAAAAATTAACTTGTAAAAACTCTCTGGATTTGCGAATGAATGTAAGTCCGAGCTGTTCATGGTACCTCTTCTTGATGGTAGCTAGACTCCCTAAATGAGCATTTTATACGTATCCCTCATTTTAAAAATCAGAATAATAATAATGTCAGCAATTCTCAATAATAAGCACCATGTTTGATTCTGGCTGAGCTTGAATTGTTTATTCATTCATTCATTCAGAGAGTGAGGGTGTTGCTGACCAGGCCAACATTTATTGTCCTTCCTAATTTCCCTCGAGGAGGAGCCACCTTCTTGAATACAACTGAGTGGCTTGTTAAGCCATTTCAGAAGGCAGTTAAGGATTAATCACATTACTGTGGGCCTGGAGTTGCATACATTTCAAATGTGGCATGTATGCCCAATTTCCTTCCTTAATGGACATAAGTGAAACAGATGGATTTTTACAATAGTCTAGTGGTTTCATGGTCACCATAGCATACAGAACAACAACAAATTGTTTTTATATAGTCCGTTTAGCATAATGAAGTGCTTCACAGAAGAATTATCAAGAAAAATTTGTTACCGAGCACATAAGGAGATATTGGGGCAGCTGACCAATAATTTGATCAAAGATGTAAGTTGGAAGGAGCACCTCAAAGGAGGAGACAGAGGTAGAGAGACAGAGAGCTTTAGAGATGGTTTTCCAGAGCTTAGGGCCTTGGCAGCTGAAGGCACAGCCTCCAAATGTGGAATAATTGAAACCAGGGATGCTCAAAATCCTAAGACTCAGAGGAAAGCAGGTATCTTGGAGTGTTGTGTGGCTGAAGATTGCAAAGGTAGGAAGGTGCGAAACCATGGGGGAACTGAAAATGAGGATGAGAATATTAAAATTGAGGCATTGCCTCATTGGGAGCCAATGGAGGTCAGCAAATTTAGGGGTGATAGGTGAACGGGACTAGGTGCAAGTAAAGACACAGACTGCAGAGTTTAGGATGACCCTAAGTTTCCAGTGGGTAGACCAGCCAAGATTGCTTTTGAATAGTAAAGTCTAGAAGTAACAAAGGCATGAATGAGGATTTGAGCAGCAGATGAGCAGGTGAAATCAGGTAGTGTTAAGAGGTGAAAACAGTGGTCTTAGTGATGGTACATAGGAAGCCTCATCTTGGAGTCAAATATGACACCAAGGTTGCAAACAGTTTGATCCAAGCTCAGACATTTACCAGGGAGAGAAATGGAGCCGGTAGTTAGGAAATGGATTTTGTAGACAATAGCTTTCATCTTCCCAATACTTAATTGGAGGAAGTTTCTTCTCACCCAGTATTGGATGTCAGACAAGATAATTTGACGACAGTTGCAGGTTTGAAAACATACCCTCTTTTTCAGATAATGCCACCAAGTGGTAGCATGTAGGAAGGGCCAAGGATAAAAGAGTCATACGGACTCGAAACGTTAACTGTGTTCCTCTGTGCAGATGCTGTCAGACCTGCTGAGTTTTTCTAGGAATTTTTGTTTTTGCCAAGGATAGATCCTTGGGGAACACCGGAGGTAACATTGCAGGAGCAGGAAGAATAGCCATAGCATGTGATTCACCGGCTAGCATTAGATAGGTAAGAGTGGAACCAGGTGAGAGCAGCTCCACCCAGATGGATGACAGGGGTGCGACGTTGGAGGATGGTGTGGTCAACTGTGTCAAAGACTCTAGACAGGTGGAAAAGCACAAGGAGGGAAAGATTATCTTTGTCGCAGTCACACAGGATGCCATTTGCAATTTTGATGAGATCTGTTTCGGTTCTGTGGCAGGGGTGGCAAATCGATTGAAGGGAATTGAACAGGGAGCTCCAGAAAAGATGGACCTGGGTTTAGAAGGAGGCAGCGCGTTCAAGGACCTTGTAGATGAAAGCAAGGTTTGAGATGGAAAGTCTTCACCTACTGTGGTTTGAGCTCTTGTCCCCGGGTCATTAGTCGAGGCTTCTAGATTATTTATCCAGTAAAATTACCACAATATTATCTCAGAAATCATTATTTCTCGTCATTGTTCTTCCTGAGCTATGACTTCACACAGGAGTGTCATGCTGATAGAAGATAAGATCCCTGAATGCATAGTTTAAATCAATAGAGATAAAAACAAAAACAAAAAACTGCGGATGCTGGAAATCCAAAACAAAAACAGAATTACCTGGAAAAACTCAGCAGGTCTGGCAGCATCGGCGGAGAAGAAAAGAGTTGACGTTTCGAGTCCTCGTGACGCTTCAACAGAACTAGGTGAATCCCAGGAAGGGGTGAAATATAAGCTGCAGCTTATATTTCACCCCTTCCTGGGATTCACCTAGTTCTGTCAAAGGGTCATGAGGACTGCAGCTTATATTTCACCCCTTCCTGGGATTCACCTAGTTCTGTCGAAGGGTCACGAGGACTCGAAACGTCAACTCTTTTCTTCTCCGCCGATGCTGCCAGACCTGCTGAGTTTTTCCATGTAATTCTGTTTTTGTCTTAGTTTAAATCAATTCTGACCTACTCCTCTGGTTTAACCTTAATTGCTACGCGAGTTGTTCAGCCATTATTCTGTATTAAAAACAATGGCCGAGGTATTCTGGTCTCGCCATGGTGGGACCCGCTATGGGTAATTCAGCGTCCCAGCCAAAAACCCATTGACTTCCAGCAAGACCAGGCGACCCTGGTAGCAGATGGGGCCCGGAAACTCCCACCCCATGTAAATATATATCCATAAAATAAAATTACAATACAATAGACAGGTTGAATGCTGTGTGCAGATATCAGATGAATCAGTGTCACACATACCCAGCGAGTGTTTAGGCCATAGTGTCACTAATGATAATATCTGGGCTTTTTTACCATTAGATTGCCAGAGATCTACAATGTAAGCTAAACATCCCAGAAGACAAATACCTTTTCCACCCTCATTTGACTGCCAGGTGACAATTTATGTTTCTAAACTTCAGAAGAAGCCTGACTCCTGCTACCGTTGCCATGGTTTTAGTTAGAGATGGTCCTTGCTTAACCAGTCATCCATTTCTAACCGCGATGACAGCTAATGTTCAGTACATTAAGGCAACCTCAGGTGCAGAGGCATATTTCATTCCGACCAGAATGCTTTAAAGTGATAGGCCAGGTCGAAACCAAAAAGATCTCATATTTGGCATAGTTTGCATTTATTTATTTTTAAAGTCGGATTGGCCTAACATAGCCCAGATTGGGTGTCTGAATTCGGATTCAGTTACCTCTCCAGTGTAACCTCAAATGAATCCGGCTGCAGGACATATATAGGAAAATGATGAGCAAGGACTGACTAGTCCATTGAGCTGTCCCACAATGACTGATGGCTGGACCCTCTTGTCTAGATACTTTCATCTCCCCTCCCCTCAACCTCCCACCCCTGCCCACAGCCAGGCAAATGGAATCTTGTGGATGAGGCAAACTAGGGGGGAAGAACCCAGGGTCAACACAGGAAAAAATATTTTGGAAAATTCCTGTCCTACTTCCGAGGGCAGTTGAAACCAGCCCAGCAGATCATATGGGCCAAACATTATCTTTGAATCAACTTACCGTTTGGAAGAGGCGCTCTCTACTGGATTGGCCCCTCAAGGGCCAAGTAAGCTGGAAAAGATAAACTTGATAAGGTTGAATTTGAAAGCAAGGGCTGGGTCGAGTGTAGGTCTTCAAAAAGTCTGGTCAATTACAGGCGCTGCATGGTGAGAGAAAGTTTGCTATAGTAATGGAATATTATAATTGACAAGCTTGATAAGTAATGGTGCCCATGAAACCATTGTCAGTTGTTGCAAAAACCCATCTGGTTCATTCAAGTCCTTCAGGGAAGGGAACCTTCCATCCTTACCTGGAACATCCTTACCTGTTTCTGTTTTGGATTTCCAGCATCCACAGTTTTTTTGCTTTTAACCTTCCATCCTTACCTGGCCTGGCCTACATGTGCCTCGAGATCCACAGCAATGTGTTTGACTTTTAACCGCCCTCTCAAATGGTGAGGCAAGCCACTTGGTTCAAGGGCAATTAGGGATGGGCAACAAATGCTGGCCTTGCCAGCGATGCCCACATCCCATGAAAGAGTTTTTTTTTAAATTAGCAATTTATTGAGTGCCAGTGTTAACCTTTGAGTGTCAATCACTTCACAGAAGCCCCAAAATTGCAGCCTAGTCTATCTCGGATCTGAGTGTTTTAGACCTGCATTGCTGTGGTTGAGTTTGTTGTTGAGCTCAGAGGTTACCTTGCTCACTGCTGAGCGCACTGTTCAGTGAGCCCACCTCCAGGAACTGCAAAAGACGTTAATTTGCTGCCTCTTTGTGGCAGGAAGGCCGTGACAGAATTGCAGCACTCAGGAAGACCTCCACATTTAATATCTATCAGCAGTGGTCAAAGTGACCTTAGGCCCTCAACTGCTTTATGGGCCAAGTTCCTTCTAGGCTGGCACTGGGGTCACCCAATAGTTTTTGCTGCACACAGACCACCCATGCATTATTTAGTAGCACCAAACCTTACATAACATCCATGATAACTATCACCATGAAAGGATATAGACAGGCTGGTGGAATGGACAAGCACGTGACAGAGGAAACTCAATGCCGAGAAGAATGAAGTGATGCATTTTGATAGGAAGAATGAGGAGACACAACATGAAATAAGGGTGCAATTCTAAAGGGTGCTCAGAAACAAGGGATCCTGGGGGTATATGTGCACCAATTGTTGAATGTGACAGGACAGGCTGAGAGAGTGATTATAAAAGCACATGGGGCTCTGGGCTTTGCATGGCCTGAGATTATGGTGAAAGCAGCTTCAATCACGTTTTTAACCAAGTTTTATAAGCATCTGAAAGAGAAAACATTCACAGGGCTATGGGGAAAAGGTGGGTGAGTGGGATTAGTTGGGTTGCTCTTGAAGTGAGTCAGCACAGACACAAAGGACTGAATTACCTTCTTCTATGCTGCAACCACTCTATAATCCTTTGAGTGGAATTTGACTGTTCCCTGCTGGTGGGTGTGAATTGTGGGGTGGTGGGGGCTTGCAAAATGCATCCCGTGGCCTGCCTGCCAACTATTTTCCCTCCCCTGACCTGTCTCTCATTTTATGGGGGTGGGGTGGTGGTGGGTTGGTAGGGGTGACTGGCGGCCTGATCCTGGGCCTATTGAGACCTTTAGGTGGCCCGTTAATGGTTATTTTACCCATGGCAGAGTGGAGGCCCACGCCAGGTGGGTCGCCCTCTACCTTTTACTGAGCAAGCTGGTGTCAGGCAAGAAGCCGAGGGAAGAGCATATCAGAGGCCTTCCTCTATGGTCATACTCCCACCTTTTCACCTCCACATGGCCTCCCAAATGACCCTGAGCCCTTCGTCTCCCTCGCTGGGCCTTGCAAGCTAGGCCCTGCTGAAACCCCGGACTTGCCTTCAGTCGGGCCTCCATTAGTCCCTCTTCTTTGGGGACAATCTGTGGTCCCAGCAGTGGCCGTCGCTGAAACCTGGCGCTGCTGGGACTGCAGAATTAGATTGGCCAGCAGCCCTCTGAGGCAGAACTTCCTGCCCTTTGGCAATTAGCGCCCCACCAAGCGTTGAATGGCAATGGGGCAGCCGGTATCAGCAGCGATGTGTTCCCTGCCAACTCTTCAGGAGGCAGAGCTTACCATCCAGAAAACCCTGCCTAATGTGATTCTATACTCTAACGACTACTAACAAGAAGAACAATAATAATCGGCAATATCACAAAAACTTACTACCTGCCCATTATCACACGGCTGTTTCTGGAAAGCTGCACAAATTGGCTGCTGCATTTCCTTAAATTGGAGCAATGACTTGTGGCTCGGTGTCAACTTTAGTTTGAGTCTCTCCTGCGAAGCACCTAGAGATGTTTCACTGTGTTAAATGTGCTATATAAATGCAAACTGCTGTTGTAGAAAGCAGAGAAGACTTCAGAGGTTCAAACATTGAGAGGCTGAGTCTTGCAAGGTGCACTCGAGCCTTATGTTATTATTAGAACACTGGCCACAGGCCCAGCACAATGCAGAAAATCTTGTCCCCACCCCCACCCCCACCCCCACCCCAACCCCCCCCTGCTTCTACTGAGGTGGATGCTCCAGTGGTGAGGAGCACCAGCCACAATGTGCTAACTACTTGATGGAGGTCATTAAGATTATGTAAGGGTTTAATCGTGTAGGCGGACAAAAAATGTTTTCATTTATGGGGGCGGATGTTAATTGTATATTAATTGGATATTTAATTGCATTCAGGTGGTGGGCATTAACTGGGCACTCACATGGGCTCCTATAAATAAGAGCAGACTGACACTGTGGTTGTTGCAGCTGACTGTTTGTAATGTATATCTCTGTAGATAAAAGCGTATAAAACGTGTGAAGGCTAAGTGCCCTTTCTATTCTTCACCGCCTTACTTTGCGGAATAGAACAGGCGAGACCCGAACTCGCATCCATCAATCTAAGATTGTTACTGATGCACCCAGTAGAGAATTCTGGGGAAAGTCCTGCACCCAGGGGTTGGAATGTGGAACCTGCTACCACAAGGGGTAGACAAGGCAAAAAGCACAGGCGCATCTCAGAGGAAGTTAGATAAACATATAAGGGAGAAAGGAATGGAAGGTGAAGCTGATAAGGGTGAGATGAAATCGAGTAGGAGGAGCATTCTGTGACGCATAAACACCAGCATTGACCATTTGAACTGGATGCCCTGTTTCTGTGCTGTACATTCCATGTCATCAGGCCTTTTCTCTGTTCTCTCATCTAGAAATTTCATTCAAATATCTCTATTCGATTTGTCAAAGAAACACTCACTGTATTTGCAAGGTTGAGTTTTCTACAGTAGTCTCTGAATAGTGCACACCACGGTTTTTAATCCCTTAACTATGCTAGACAAGCAAAGTGATTGCATGAAGTGGGAATTATTGGTGTGTCATTTACCTGCTACATTATTATGTGTCAAACCTACCATGCCTTTCATTTGAAAGTCTAAGTAGTTATTTTTGCATGCAGGTACAAATGGGGTTCTGATTTCAGAGTGTTTGATGTTAGCATGCACTTTTGTGAGGATCTGGAAAGCATGCGCAGCATTCGATTCCTCCGTCACTCTGAGCTAGGTTTTAAATCTGGATCAGTCCGGTAGGATGAAAATCTCTCTTATTGTGGAATAATAGGAAGCCAAAAAAAAAACCTGTGGAAGCTGGAAATCTGATATCAAAACGAAAGGATTCTGCAAACATTCAGCTGGGCAAACAGCATCTGCCGAGGGTGCAGAAAATGGGCTTGATTGTTTTACAGGGGGAATTGCAGGAAGAGGGCATGCGTTTCCCAAAGCGGGTGATACACCCCAAGAAGTCCAGGGAATGTGGAGGCCTGGACGACCTGACTGGGTTGATGTTGTGCAGTGGGGAGGCATGGAGACTCTGGCCGCAACCAGGGGTTGTGTGATGGAGGGATGGTGCAAAGTGAGGTCCAAGGCCTCCTGGCCCACAAGGATGCCAAAAAAAAAATGATAGGCTTAGTTGTCTAAGTCTCGTGTCCCCCCTTCTGACAGGTCCAGTCTGAGGGGCAACCCTTCACTGCTCCCCTCACTTGACTGCTCAGGCCTTGGGTTAAAATTGCACTTTCGGTCCTGACTATATCATCGGGCCCCGATCTGCTTCTTTCAATAAGGCAAGGCCAACATGGATGGTTGTCCTGCTCTCGTGCTCCAAGTAGCAAGTTGAGGTCAGGATCTGAGAAGAGGTAAACTGGTTTAGTTCCAGCAAGGAATGGCTAAAATTGGAACCAATATTTCAGGTGTGGATATCTTTCAGAGAAAGAAATAATTGTATTATCATGGTTCTTTTTATGGCTGCCAGGCATTGCAAAGCACTTTATCTAGTGTAGTGCGTACTGTGAAGTGTAGCCACTGTTGTAATGTAGGAAACACAGCAGCCAATTTGCAATCTGATAATTGTTACAATCCCCATAGACTCTGATAACTTTTAAAAAGAAATTCGAACTTCCAGCGAATGTCTAAAAGGATCACACAACAGGATTTTGAGTTTTAAGACTTTTACTGTAACACACTAATTAAAAGCAAATTTGATGAAATACTATTTCAGTAGGCAATTTATACTCCAAACAATAGAAAGAGATTTTCCTATTTAACATATAACATCTCCCTCTACAGTTATACTTTACACTGTTTCCCCAAGTAGATACTTCATTCTCCAGGAACCAGTCCAAAGTGATTCTTAGCTCCTTTTCCCTTTCCCAGCTGGACAATTTCCAATACCCAAACTGACTTTCATGGTGTGGGTTACCCTGGACCTATAACCAAAGCTAGGCGAATCTTCCAGCTCTCATGACCTTGTTGTCTTCAATCCAAATGTGATGAACTCCCATGATGAACAATACAGCCTTGCTGTCTCCATATGCTCTACTCTCTTTCTCTCAGATTCTTGCAGACCGATCCAGTCTGTGAGGTTCAGTGATAATTTTAGGGAAACCTATTATGGCTTCCTATGGATTCTTCCCCTCTCAAAGCCCATTTCATGGCAATGTGAATCATATGGTCCTTGCTTTCAGGTAGAAGTGATAATTAGCTATCCTTCATACTCCAAAATCTATTCTATCTTGGAATTAAATGGGCAGTTTAAAGTATAACAGTTTGCAAAAATTGACATTCCTAACTCCTCTTGGTTATGGGGCTTGGATACTATGGCCTAAATGTTCACATAGGAAGAGAGGCTCTCCATTGTAGCAAAAATGGTGCCAGATGTCCGAATCTGGAAGTCCTGCCTCCAAACTCACTGCACCCACTCCCCGCCCCCCACCACTACCATTTTCGGAGTGGGGAGTGGGGGGTGCAAATGGGGGGGCTTGCATTTTGGACAGACGAGTTTCATGGAGACAGCTGCTCATGTAAAATTGCAGCTGCCTTCAGTCAGGTCTGATTTTCGTAAGGAGCTTGTGGTAAATATGACTTGTGTTCATTAGAACTGGTAGGAGCAGGTGGCAGGTCTTAAGTTTATAGAGTTACTTGCAGAGATAGGTACACTTTTGGAGAGGTAGCATACCCTTTTGGATATGGCCAAGGATATCTTTGGGGGAGAGGTAAGGTGTATTTTTGGAGATGTAAGTTGCCCTTTGGGAGAGGTCAAGTGCCATTTGGGATTGTCAAAATTAAAATTAGACATGAATGTGCATAAAAAATGGATAAACTCAATCAAACTGTTAAGCTCATTGGAACTGTTAAGCTGTCAAGGGAACTGTCAAGTTGTCAGTGGATTTAAATCTCCTGGCCTTTAAAGTAACAATTAATTTCACAACCTATCATTGTCACAGTGGGATCCCTGAAAGTTCACAGTTTGGTTGACAGTTCTAAGTACTTATAAAGTATTTATTGTGGGCCTGTGAATATAAATGCTTATTGTTATAAGGGATTAAGTGGCTGAAGGAATTTAAATGTAGTGAATGGGTTCATTATCAATGAGTGTTTTTTCTTAAATAGTGAATTTATCAATAGATACTTAGAACTTTATTTTATTTCCTCTCTGCATAGCTCCTGAAGGTCCCTCCAACCCCCACCACCAACCACACCCCCCCACCCCCCCCCAACCCCCGTGGTGGATATTGTGTAAGTTGTCATAGAGGGTGTAAGGGTAAAGGATGGTCCATGAGGGCATGAGTTGGCACTGAGTTGGCAGAGGGGTTATAAATTGTCCTTGGGGTGGGTGGGGCATGGGTTAATAGAGGGTGTGGGGGCCATGGGGGCAGAGGTGCATGAGATGGCATAGTTTGGCATTGATTTGGGCATGGAGCGTGTGTGGGGGTGAAGAGATGAGGGTTAGGAGGCTGTTTTTTGTTTTATTGTCATTCACCCAGCCAGCCTCCGCACCCAGTGCTGCCTGCAAACTGTTTCCAGGGATGGCAGGCTCAACTCCCAATACCTCAGCATGAAAATCAGAACTTTTAGGACAGTTTTTCAAGAGTCGGGTTTGCAAAGCTAGGAATTCTCCTGACTCTGAGCTCCTGACTCAGGAGCGAAAATTCAGGCCTAATAGTTTACTACCATCAACCCAGCTGCTCAGGCCACTGTTTCCAAGTGCGAACATCTTGCACCTTATTGTCAGTAAATCCCTGGGACCCCCTTTAACCTTTAACAAACCACTAAGGCTTGTCGAGAGCAGAATTCAGAACAGGTCACATGACCGCCTTCATTCCTCCATTTTACCCTAAATTAAAGACATGGTCCAAATATTGACAACCCTATAAAACCTCACTTTTGTCACATAGCAAGTTGATAATGTGCTTTTTGTGATGTTGATTGACAAACATATATTGGCCAAGATAGCAGGGATAACTCCCCTGTTGTTCTTTGAAATAGTGTCATTGGATCTTTTATGTCCTTAATGTCTCATCCAAAAGATGGCACCTCTGATAGTGCACACTCCTGCAGTGTCTGTCTAAAACTTCATGCTTGACTCTTTGAGTGGGACTTGAACCCACAACCTTCTGATCCAGAGGCAGAAGTGCTACCCACTGAACCACAGCTAACAGAGGCAGAAGTGCTACCCACTGAACCACAGCTAACAGAGGCAGAGGTATTACCCACTGAACCACAGCTAACAGAGGCAGAGGTATTACCCACTGAACCACAGCTAACAGAGGCAGAGGTATTACCCACTGAACCACAGCTAACAGAGGCAGAAGTGCTACCCACTGAACCACAGCTAACAGAGGCAGAGGTATTACCCACTGAACCACAGCTAACAGAGGCAGAAGTGCTACCCACTGAACCACAGCTAACAGAGGCAGAGGTATTACCCACTGAACAACAGCTAACAGAGGCAGAGGTATTACCCACTGAACCACAGCTAACAGAGGCAGAGGTATTACCCACTGAACCACAGCTAACAGAGGCAGAAGTGCTACCCACTGAACCACAGCTAACAGAGGCAGAAGTGCTACCCACTGAACCACAGCTAACAGAGGCAGAGGTATTACCCACTGAACCACAGCTAACAGAGGCAGAGGTATTACCCACTGAACCACAGCTAACACCTAACTTGGGAGGCATTACAGATAATACTATGTGAGGGGGGGTGGGGAGAATGAAGAAGGGGGTGCAAATAATACAGATATCATTGGAAGCCTGATGTCTAGCTGGCACCAATGACCCAGGTTCCTTTGAAAAGAAGAAAGCAGGTTGGCACCAACGATGCCAACTGACCCACAGTCATCATGGCATTACGACTGGGTCCCCACCTCAAGTACGAACCCCCTCTCAGTTACTTGGGCCATTGGCTTAAATGATTTGCACCCAAAAGCTCATGGCTGCTGCCACTGACCATGGGGAAGGCCTTTGAGCCTATGTGGAGAAGTAGATAAGTAGTAGGATTCTGGAGCTTCAGTGATACATCTGGGACACCTGCAACAGCAGCATAAGAGGCTGAATGGAGTGGTGCCATGCAGGGGGATGGTTGGTACCCTGCACCCCTCCTCAGAAATAAAATGAAGGAGACTCTCCCAATTCCCCTTACAAGGGAGTAATCCTCCTTAAATAAAATTCCCACCTTACCTTCAGGGGGTACCAGCCACCAACCTCCTCTCTCTCTGCTCTGTGGTGGGGTCAATTTATGCCAAAAATACCAGCTTTTGGGTTTAGGCTAGGTGGGGGCAAAAGAAAATCTCAGGAAGACAGCTAAGTCAAGGAACAAGAACAGGAATTGCGAACATGTCCTGTTCAGTGGGAGTGCTAGCCCTCAACCCCGTACCCTATGATATGTGTCAGGAAATATGGATAGTTTTAAGTAACATGTATTTGTATTTATGGATATGAGGAACAAGATACAGCTTTAAGTTTAATTTACGTTTTTTTCGCTTGTGAGTTAAAAGGGTGACGCTTGGGCCTAGTTTCATTTAGGGTTTTCTCTGCGAGGTGAAGACAGCAAATCTGAAGCGTTGTCTGTTTCCCTGCATTTTTAATAAGGTTTATGACTCTTGAAGTGGTTTAGGAAAGTTAAAACAAAGTAGAAATAACTGGGCTGTTGCCTAGCAACAGGAGGCCCCACACAGAAAGACAGAGAGAAACGGAAAGCAGTTTGAGTTTGGTTGGTCTGTGGATACCATAGGGTGAGAAAGATGGACAGGAGAGGGAATTGCAGAGAGCAGATTCCTCAAAAGAACAAAAGAAAGTTCCAGAAACCAGGGAATGGGGACAAAAGAACATCTCAGGAAGACAGTTAAGTCAAGGAACAAGAACAGGAATTGCGAACATGTCCTGTTCAGTGGGAGTGGAAGCAGAGGGAAAGGCTCCAAATTAAGGAGTGAAGGCTGCAGGGAGCAGAATCAAGGCAAAGTGGGTCTGTGAGAAGCCAGAGGATCTGAGGAGACAGCCAAAGGTTGGTGACTCCTTACTATGGGCATGTGAAGCAGTGGTGTGCCGTTGGCACGGCTGAGTTTCTGAGAGAGAGTGGGTGGCAGGTGAAGACTACAACTTGCCTATGGACTATATACTTACTGTGAACATTAGAACATAAAATAAATCTTGTAACTTGTGTTATTCTTACAAATCTGCATATATCTGTAAAGGTATGGTTGTAGGTGAAGGAGTAGTGTAATCTAGTTCATCTTTTTCTTGTTTAATAAATATTTTATTATTTTGTCAAAGGCTCATCAGCTGACTCCAGTGACTCTCTTCAGTAGCCGCCCTCCATGTTTCTAAACAAAAAATAAAAGTTAGGATCTGTCAAGCCAGGTTCCACCCAGGGATCTGACCTGTCCAGTAGTAACATCAGTTGAGGTAATAACACATGGGTGCTCAAACTAAGGGGCAGAAGGATGCTCCAGACCCTATTGGGCTTCACGGGAATCCCCAAAAACAGAAACCAGATCGTTGCTGTTTTCCATGAGCTTTTCTGTAGGGCTCCCCTTGAATTTATGGCCAGAGACTGGCAGGACTGCCAAAAGAACTTGGGCATTTTTTAACTGCAAATAGACTTACACCTTTACAATGATAGCAAAGGGGGAATTTTGGACAAATGGGTGAAATGCTAAGATTGTATCACCTCCCAGTGTAACTCGAAGGCCTGAGTTGCTAAGGGCCTAACCTCACTAACTTAGCAACCTCATCAAAACTGGTGGCTGATATCAGGAAATACAAGAATCAGACTGATGCTCTGGGGAAGTTTGTCTGACGTAGAGATTGGGATGAATTGCAGCTGCAAAGTAAGCAATTATAACATCAAAATCTATTTTACCTCAAAACTGCCTAATCTTTTCACCATTGTATCACACAAAAAGAAAGCTCGATGGTATAAATATGAAATTTAAAAGCTAATGTCCATCTGTCAAACTTCTCCACCAATAGATTGCTCCTTTTTACCATTGAAGGAGATAGATTTTAAATATGCCTGTGTATGTGTGTGTGAGAAAGAGTACTTTGTGTTGATCATTGCTGAAAGCAAAACAATCCCTTAAAACAATGTGAGGAAAAATATGTTTCTTTAGCAAAAAGAGAGAAATAATTTGCATTTATATTTGTTGTTTATTCTTTCAAGCGGTGGGTGGGCATTGCTGGCAAGGCCAGCTTTTGCTGCCCATTCCTAATTGCCCTTGAAATGAGTAACCTGTCAGGCTGTTTCATTGCTGTGGAGCCACATGTAGGTCAGGCTGGGTAAGGATGGCAGATTTCCTTCCCGAAAGGGCAACAGTGAACCAAGGGCAACAATGAACAATGGTTGTCATGGTCACCATTAACAAGACTAGTTTCATACTCCAGATTTATTAATTGAAATTAAGCTCCACCATAGTGGAATTTGAACCCACGTCCCTAGAGGATTAGCTTGGGCCACTAGATTTCTAATCCAATGACATTGCCACTACACTACTGTTGTAGGGTAGCTGAGTTGTACTATTAGTTATAGAGTTGATCTGCAGACACTTCTTGGGTGGAAACATTAAGTTTATTTACAATATACTCAGCAGCAACTACAAGTGTGCTTTCAACTCCAACTCAACACTGACTGCTGAGGTAGCCCGAGCTACTCTCCTATTGGTTACTACAGATCATGTGATCTTCCTTAACAAATATGATTCTTACAGGTACATTAAACTCTAAATAAAACTATAGTTACCACATTCCTTTCTCTTTAACTCGGCGATACATATTTTATTTACAAGTACATATCTTTCAAGACCACATGATATTTACACTGGGTAAGGAATTTACAATTTCAGTCTTTCAGGTGGTTCTCTTGGTACATGTGGAATGTCGCAGCTCCACAACTTCAGATTCTTGGTCAGGAACCTCCAGGTGCATTTGTGGGCACTTGCAGTTCTGTATCCTCAACTCTTACAGGAACATTTCAGACATTTCAGCCCTGGGTTGATTATCCTCAACAGGAAACGCAGACCCGGTCATGATCACTAGCAGAACCAAATCTTGGAGATTTGTCTTTCTCTTCCTTAAATGGTCCACATGTTTACAAATGATCTGGCCTTCCACCGTCACGTGGTAAGATAGAGGTCTAGTCACCGCACTTAGTTCACTCGACAACCACTTTGGTCCTTCCCCGAAACTTATCACGTATACCAACTCTCCCACGGTAAATTTCCTCTCACAACCATGCCATTTGTGTCTAGTTTTCTGGTTTTCCTGAATCCTTTCCACCTTCCCCTCTAAATTCGGCATTATTAAGCTCAATCTCGTCCTGAGACGATGTTTCAACAATAACTCCATAGGGGTGACACCTGTTGTTGTGTGAGGGGTGGTCCTGTAATGATAAAGAAGGCGTGCCAACTTGGTTAGCTTTCTCATTCCTGCCTTGAACATTTGAACCATCCTATCGGCCAGTCCGTTTGAGGAACGGTGGCACGGTGCAATTTTCACATCAGTGATACCGTTGAGGCTGATAAACCATTGAAACCCAGCGCTCATAAATGCCGTGCACTTAATGGAAACGACTAATTCTGGCAGTCCGTGAATGGCAAAACTCTGACGTAGTTTCTCAATTGTAGTGCCCGGCATTGGTGACTTCATCTCATAAATACCCAATCATTTTGAATGGGCATCGACAATGAGCAGAAATATTGTTCCCAGGAAAAATGCAATGTAGTCAATGTGCAACCACACCCAGGGTCTACCTGGCCACTCCCATGGGTGTAATGGAGCTGTAACTGGCAACTTCTGCAGTTGCTGACATTGCCCACAGTGCTTTACTAAACTGTCTGTTTTGCCATCCATCCCAAGCCACCATCGATAGCTAAGTGCTATCTTCATTGGGGAAATTCCTGGACCAGCGCTGTGTAGTTTAATTAAAAGTGGCTCCCTTTCCTTTGGAGGAACTATTACTCATGCTCCCCACAATAAGATGCCATCCTGGCTGATTATTTCATGTCTTCTGTTGAAGTAGGGTTTCATTTAATCAGATACGGGCTCCTGTGACCAACCATGTAGCACTTGTTCTCGTACCTTAGATAGGACTGGGTCCCGACTTGTCCAGTCTCTGATCTGTCGAGCAGATACCAGTGAGAAATTTAACAAGTTCCTGTGGAACTGGGACATGCTCATCACTTTCTTGTAAAGGCAAACAACTAAGGGCATCGGTTTTTGTGATTTGATTGCCAGGCCTATGTACGAAAGTGTATTCGAATGCTGCCAGAATTAAAGGCCATCGTTGTATTTTTGCTGAGACTATGGGTGGCATAGCCTTGTCCTCACTAAACAATCCTAACTATAGTTTGTGGTCTGAAATGATTGTAAAATGGCAGCCATGTACACACTAGTGAAATTTCTTGACACCAAAGATGATTGACAGGTCTTCTTTTCCTATCTGCGAATATCCCTTTTCCGCTGTGCCGAGCATTATTGATACATAACCTACCGGCCATCGTCCATCCAATGAGAGAGCACTGCTCGCACTCCATAGGGGGATGCGTCACATATCAGCACCAATTCTTTCGTCTGGTCATAATGCACTAATAGATTGGACTAGTGCAACAATTGTTTCACTTTTCTGAAAGCTTTTTCTGGGGCACCTCCTAAGACCAACATTGGATCTTTTTGAATAGAGAATGCGGGGGGCGGGGGGGCAGCATTGTAGACAAATTGGGTAAGAACCACCCATAATAGTTGATCATTCCTAGGCATGATTTGAAATCTGAGGTGCTCTTTGGCGCAGGTGCCTCTCTTATGGCTCTCACTTTCTCCTCAACCAGGTGGAGACCCTACGAATCTACCCCATGACTCAAGTAGATTGCCTCCCTTGCTTGGAATGTGCACTTTTCTTTTATTAAACGCTTGCCAGCTTGCAAGAAACATTTTAAGACTTCTTCTAAATTTGCCAAATGCTCTTTTTCAGTGAATCCTGTCACCAATACATTGTCTAAATAGACTACAATGTGGGGCAGTCCCTGCAGTGAGCTCTCCATTATTCTCTGAAAGATGGCATTAGCAGAGGAGTCACCAAAAGGCAATTGTATATATTGGTACCCTTCGTGGGTATTAATTGTGGCAAATTCCCTGGAGGCATTATCCAACTCTAGTTGCTGATAAGCATGACTCATGTTAAGCTCTGTGTACATTGTCCCTCCTGCCAGCTTGGCATACGGGTCTTCGATTTTTGGAATGGGGTGCCTGTCTAGCTTAGCTACTTTATTAACCGTCAGTTTGTAATCTCCACAAATTTGGACACTTCTGTCTGGTTTAAGGATGGGGCTATGGGTGCTGCCCTTTCTGAGAACTGAACAGATTACATAATGCCCAGATTCTCTAGTCTGTTCAGTTCAATGTCAACTTTTTCTTGCAGGGTATATGGTAATGGTCTCACCTTCATGAAAAGAGGGGTTGCTTCTGGGTACACATGAATCTTGTCCTGCAGGCGCTGGATTTTCCCCAGTTTGTCCTTGAAGACAGTGGCATACTTTCTAAGTAGCTCTGTTAGCCCACTTGCTCTCAACTGGAAAATTTCATTCTAACTTAATCTCCTTTAACCAATTGCACCCCAGGAGTCTTGGCCCTTCACCTGCTACCACCATCAAGGGTAGCTTTGCCTATTGGCTTCCATAATCAATTGGTTACTCTGCTTATGCCTTTTACATTGAATGTCTTCAACCACATATGTTTTTAGCTTGGATGCTGTTTCTTCTCAACTTAATTGATGTTCACCATTGTTCAAATATTTGAAGGTATGTTCCCAAATTACTGTAGTGGAAGCTCACATGTCCACTTCCATTCTAATAGGTTTGCCATTTACTTTCACTGTTGGCAAATATTGGTTCTGTCTTTCCAACTTTCAGATTAAACAACAAATAAATGTCTGAATTTGTTGTTTCAGACTCTTCTACATGGTAGATTTCATTGGGCTTCTTCTTTCGTTTACACGCCTGCTCGAATCTTTCCTTGCACTGTCTCATCATACGTCCATTTCTGTGACAATAGTAGCATGCGCTTTTTTTAAATCGCTAAAAGATTGATCGTTTCCACCTCTATAAACTTTATTCTTTGATTTTGCTGCTAAGTTATTTTTCTTTTATTCTTCAGCTAGTGGGGGCTGTTTCCCGCTTCTCAGCAGAATCTCGCTTTTTCGCGCCTCCTTCAGCTGAGGTTTCCTGTCCAATGTGGAGGACGGCGCCATCTTGTGCACCCTGAATCTCTCACAGCGCTTTCCATGGCCAGCGCTATCTGTAGCGCCTTCTTGAGATCCAGATTCACTTCAGACAATAATCTTTTCTGAACAGTGCCCTCTTTAACACCACACCCTAAGGGATCTCTGAGCTCTGAGTCACTCAGAGTCATACCAAACTCGAAGAGTTCCATTAGCTTCCTCAAATTTGCCACGTAGCGCGCAATTGCCTCCCCCGGGGCTCTATTTTGTGAATTGAACCTGAACCTCTGCACCGTGACCCCGAGGGCTTTGCTTGACAATGACCTTTCACAGTAACAGTGCGAGGTGCAGAGTCAAAGTTGATTTTACCCTCGTTGCCAATTGTGGTGTCTCTACGGAGCAGACTGGTTTCATCGAGAAACAGTTAAACTTTATTGCAGAGGCATTTTCAGCGCTTGCACATCCTGCCAGATCGCTCATCAGAAAAGCCCTCCCCCTGCAGATTGCCTGTGCTAAGAGCTCATTGGGCGGAGCCCCTGAAGTATATCACATGACCTGTGCTTGACAGGAGGGAGTGACTATACCTCTATACAGTTACCACAGAAAGGCACCATATAAATGCAAGTCCTTCTTTTCTTTTCTTCAATTGTTCATCATGTGCTCCTGAACTTCACTGGAATTTCTCACTCACACGTTCATTCCTATTTTTGTTCAAAGGGCAAAAACAGGTGTAGTTCTGCGCACCTGACGACAAAGAATAAAATCAGGGCTTGCACACATCGAGGCAACCCCTCCTTGTGAGTTCAGACTGGATTTAAATTAAAGGTGTGCACTGCCAGGGAATTGGATTAATAAACAGAAATCAATAACTCCAAGACAGGGGAAGAAGTAAATGCAATACTGAGAAGTGCTTGTTATTCATCTTGCACTTGAGAGTTTTGTATATGCGTCGCATGATTTTGCTTAGGCAGCAAAACAGTTGCTCAATATGCAGTGGCTGTTTAAACATCAGCCACACACACACCCGCAGCAAGACCTGGACACTGCCAGGAACTCGGTGAGATGTTCCGAAGTGGGTGTAATGGATTTTATGTGCTGCGTGCTCAGACATCCTCTGGAGAGTAAACAGGAGAAACAAATAGGCCAAAGGAGCAAAATTTCCTCTTTCAAAACTAAAGAACTTTATATTGCCCTCTCCATGACCTCAGGACGCTCAAAGACACCTTATCGCTGACTAAATGCTTTAGAGGAGTGGTCACTCTTGTATTTGGGAAACGCAGCAGCCAATCTGCACTCAGCAAGCTCAATCAACCATAGGTTGTGGCCGGCACTCCCCTTCTCTTCTTTAAATAGCACCATGGGGGTGTTTTATATCCACCTGAAAGGGCAGATAAGGCCTCGCTTTAAAATCTCACCTGAAGAGCAGCACCTGTGGAGGTGCAGCATTCCCTTGGCAATTCCCTGGAGTTTCAGGCCAGATTACCTGTTCAACTTTCTGGAAAGGGTCTTTAAGCCACTGCCTTCCAACCCAGATGTGAGGGGGGCTACCAACCCTGCCCACGGTTTTGCCTCTTGCCCAGCTTTTGCATCTTGAGTGCTTATAACCTCCTAGATAGATTTCACTAAGGAAAATGAGGAGATAAGGCCTCAAGGGAGCCTGCTTGATTCAACTCCCATCAATTCTTCACACAAGGGACAGATTGATACCTGGAGTAGCCTTCGAGATAAGGTAATAGTGGCGGCACCTGAGATCATTCAATGACCATTGGGTTGCTTTGATTGGGGGGGTGGGGGTGGGGGACATGAGGAAGGACCATAAGGGTTTATTTTAATACTGGTTGCATAATGTACAGTGAATGAATGGGGCATGTCCATCGCTTGTATATTTTCCCCTGCCTTGACATAACAGCAATTTTTGAGGCCCAGGTCTCATCTACAATGATAGGAAAAGCTGCACATGGAAAACCCATAATCCCAATACTTGGGGCAGAATTTTACAGGCCCCCACTAGTGGGTTTGCAGGCTGGGTGGGCCTGTAAAAATTCACGGGGGGCCCTTCCCACTACCCACCTGCCCGCCGCTGAGCTGTCTGTAATTTTAGAGATTTGGGGGAAGTGTGGTGGGGGGCGCAATTAATGGCCACTCAGGGACGCTTACCCCCGCCTTCAATATTAAGGTTGAAAGGTGAAGGTCAAGGGTTGGGGGGGATGCCCGGCAGGAAAACCCTGCTCAGGCCTTGGGAGGGAAGGGGGGTATCTCTCTTGTGGATCCCCTTCTCCAGTTGGACCACCCCCCCCCCCCCCACCCCACCCCCCCCCCACTAAGGTCTGGCTCCTTGGTTCTCCATTCCCCCCTCGCTATCTCCTCCTATCCCCGCCATGACACTCCCTGGTTCCGGCACTTAAACTTCTGGGACTGCTTTTAGTTCTAACACAGGCCGTCTCTGCCATTGGTGCTGCTGGGACTACAGAGCTGCTGATCAATCAGAATGGCAGGCAGCTCTCTGAAGCGGGACATCCCCCCGAGTGAGGAAACGCCACAGTCGGGATGGTATTTGTTGCACAACATGGCTGTTAAAGAAGTCTTCCTACCCTTCTGTATCTTAACAGCAAGTCTTTAATAGTCACTATATAGAAATGTACAGTAAAGGGTACAGGCATGGAGCTACCTCCATACTAGGTTTTAACACATCTCTGGCCAATACCACACTGTCTCCAGGTCTGGGTCATGTGCCTTCTAACATCACTGTGTTGGTGGTACTGCATTCAGTCCCACCTTAGCCCTGTATGTACCAGACCCTTCAACCACATCTCCCACTAAGTCTTTAGCCCATGGATATAGAGTTACTTTAGTTCAACTCAAGTCTTACATTGTCATAAGACTTGTGCATTTACCTTATTGTTGCAACCTTAATGACATTCGAGCATTATTGCTATTACAGTATCAACATTAACAGCATTCTTGCTGCCCGATCGCCCCCCTTTCAGGTCCTTGAAGTTAGAAGTTCCGGCCCATCCACATCTCGTTCACCATTCTGTCGAGAGAGCTGTAGGCTCTGTTGGTTCTGGTTCTTGCTGTTGGCTTCAAGGTGGGCCTGGCATTTGGGTATGGCTTCATTCTTTTCTTCCATTGCCTTATGTTGAACCACGTCTGGTTAGTTCGGCCGTTGAGTCGATGGACGGTTGCTGTTACTCTCGATCACTTCTGTAGGGCGGAGGACATGGTATTCATCTCCTTGCCGCTGTTTTATCTTCCTCTTTTCCATGTGGGCCATCCGGAAGCCCTCTGAGGCTGCGGAAGGGTGTTCCTGCGGTGAGAAGAAGGTTGAGTGGTACGCCCTCCTCTGTGTTTTGTTGTCAATGGCGATAGACTGCTACCAAGTTCCAGCATCCCTTGTGGTTGGCTGGAAGCTGCTGTGTGTGCACAATGGTTGCCATGGTGAGCAGCTGTACCATCAACATAGTTGGAGGTAGAGGCTTCTCAGACCATGGTAACCTTGTGGACGGTAGGTTAGTCTGAACACTAGGGACTTTGCAGGACCTGGGATAATAATGGACAAGCTTGCACCACGAAGAGAGAAGAGTGATTGACAGTGAATTCTGTGTCTGAATACTCTTTAGTATTGGAGCACTCAGAACCATACTGTTTTGCCTGGCTAACAACAGTGGTAGTCTTTACATCCACTGCTGTCTGGAGGAGGTCCAGGGCAAGGCAGGCATCCTTGCTCTGGAGAAAGGCTGGTTATGGATGATGTAAATCAGCTAAAAGATTTGTTTGCCACCTCATGTTGTATTCTCTCCGCTGATAGTTTCTTTTCCCATGGCAGAGCATAATTCCTCTGGGCTACCTTTCAAGTGTACACTCTGGCGCTTCTGCCAATTGTTTTTGAAAAACCTCACCTTCTTTAGTGAGAACTTCTACCTTCACTTGCCACTCTATGTTTTTGATTTTCACCTCTTTGTGTATCTCTTGGGGAACGTAATGTTTTTCCAAGGTTCCTTCCAAATGTGCAACTGTTTCCTCCAGCACTGCAGTCTCTTTCTTGTATCTCACGGCTTCCTCCTGGAATAGTGCTCATTCCTGAGCGTTCTCAGAAAACTGGGTCATCAGTTCTTTCAGAGTGGCTCTAAATTCATTTGGTAATTCTCCTGAGGGAGGAACTTGGACCTGAGGAATCCTTGTAGCATGCTTTTTTAAAATTCATTCATGGGGTGTTGGCATCACTGGCTAGGCCAGCATTTATTGCCCATTCCTAATTGCCCTTGTTCCAGAGGGTATTTAAGAGCCAGCCACATGTGCTGTGGATCTGGGGTCACATGTAGGCCAGGCAAGGACAGCAGATTTCCTTCCCGAAAGGGCATTAGTGAACCAGGTGAATTTTTACAACAATCGGCAATGGTTTCATGGTTATCATTAGACTTTTAACTCCAGATTTTTATTGGATTCAAATTCCACCATCTGCTGTGGCAGGATTCGAACCTGAGTCCCCAGAGCGTTACTCTGGGTCTCTGGATTATTAGTACTAATGACAATACCATAATGCCTTCAAACAGCTTCTCCTTTTCATTATGAAGCTTAAGCACTTCACCTTGAGTTTTCTTGTAACTTAGAGTCTCATTGAGTTTGTTCTGCCGTTCTGTCTAGTGCTCAAGGTATTCTTTGTTCCGTCATGTTGCTGAAGGCTAATGGACTGTGTTTGAATCTGATCCTGTAGGACAACTAGCTGCTGTGTCAATGTTTATTTTATTCATCAGCGCTCGTCTTCTCACTCTGCATTCCAATGTTTCGCTTTGTCATTGCTGATAGCTCCAATCGTAGTTTTTTCCTGAAACAGTGTTTGACGCCTTTCCCAACGTCTTGTGGTTTTCCAGGGGTATGTATTGGTTTGTCATGTATTGGAATGCGATCTGTGAGTGCCTTTCTTGGCTGTTGTCATGCCTGGCTATACTGCAGCTCAGCTTTTATGCGAACATTTTCTGATTGTATTTCTGCTTTTTCTTGTTCTGCCTGGTGCTGGGCTCTTACCTTGTAAATTCACTACCAGCTTCTGGTACAGGTCTGGAAATCTGTCCCCCTGAAGGACAAAAGAGTTCAGACCAGTCGTCTTATTTCCCAGTATTTACTGGTGTTCCACTTTAAGGTATACAAAACCAGTTTGGACCAGTATTCTTGTTTCCCATTTTTTACCACTTTTTTTTCCTTCTGGGCCATGTATTCAAAAAGGGAATAATTTAGGACTTCTGACCCAGGCTTCCCATAAAGATATATTACTGGGTCTTCCGGAGAGTTGTGTGCCTTGTGTGATTTGTTGGGATGTTGTCTTTTGCCTTCTCATCATTTTGCTGGGTTTTTTTAATGCTTCTCCTCAAGCTCTGAACTCCCATCAGCTTGAAGATTGAAATATTCATCAAAGGCTGTTAACGGTTCCCCGGGGCTGGTTTTGGCCACGCATCAAGATAATGTGATTTTCACTGGACTGGTATTCCAGAGGCCCAGGGTAATGCTCTGGTGACCCGGGTGCGAATCCCACCATGGCAGATGGTGAAATTAGGATTCAATAAAAATCTGGAATTGAAGAAGTCTGATGACCATTGCCAATTGTTGTAAAAACCCATCTGGTTCACAAATATCCTTTAGGGAAGGATATCTGCCATCCTTACCTGGTCTGGCCTACGTGTGACTCCAGACCCACAGCAATGTGGCTGACTCCTTAAAAAATTGGGGATGGGCAATAAATGCTGGCCTAGCCAACGATGCCCGCGTCCCATGAACGAAAAATAAAAGAAAAATAGCCTGTTCTTCCTTTGATTTTTTTTTTACTGATGCATGATGTACCCAAGTAATGTGAAAAGTCGTTTCTCAAGGATGCCAAATGTCCTGTCGGATTTGGCCCTGAGGTCGGGCCAAACCAAACTGGTGAGTTGGGTTTTGGACCCATGCTGAAGACCTTAAAAGTGTGGGCACAGCTTTAAGAGCTAACAGGCTTCCAAGATGGGGGTTGCCATTCACTGCAGAACAATGGATGCCCCATGCTTGCCGGTTTTGGCGGGCTTCACAAAACGGTGGTGGCACCCTTCAGGAAGAAGAAGTTTCAACAGCGACTACGTGGGTCCGTTGGACTCGATTCAATCAGCAATGCAGCGGCGCAAATAGCAAGGCACGCGAATGAACTGCAGGCTTGCTGTTCAAGGAATTGCAAAAGTCTGATGATCATTGCCAATTGTCGTAAAAACCCATCTGGTTCATGAATATCCTTTAGGGAAGGAAATCTGCCATCCTTACCCAGACTTTTTCAATTTGCAAGGTCGCAAGGTTCCCAAGAGTTGAGTAAGTTAATTATCAATTTGTTTTTTTTTTCCCTGTTCCATTCGGAACAGTGGAGGCTTGGAGTTGGAGAATCCGGATTAGCAATGGGTATCATTCAAATGGCACTTCTGACTGAATTAGTAAAAGGGCTGCACAGCACTGGAAGTGAAGAGGATTTGGCTCACCCTTGCAGGTTATGAGCTCTGTGTGTTGACGCTGGACTTCCAAGGGAGGTTGAGTGGAGCCTTCTGCTGCAGTAAAACCTCTGGCCTTAGCTTCCAGGCTCTTCTCTCTGGAGCCTTTTCAGCATCAATAGCTCCAGTTGGGAGCATCTTTCAACTCAGAGCCCATTGAAGATGTCTTTTTCCTTAGTCTTTCAGCATTTCTGTGAGGATGAGGGTTTTTTATCCGTTCCGGATGGCAGTTTCTGCACCATGTTGGGATGGTGTTGGCTTCAGAATGTGTCTGTTAAAGAAGTCTTTGTAGTCTTCGGTCTGTTAACAGCAAGTCTTTATTAACCACTTTCAACAATATATAAATATGCAGTACAGAGTACAGACATGGAGCTATCTCCATCTTAGGTCCTAACATGTCCCTGGACAACACCACACAGGCTCTAGGTCTAGGTCATGTGCCTTCTAACGTCACTGTGTGGGTGGTACTATGCTCAGTCCCACATTAACCCTGTGTGTACCAGACCCTTGTACTACACCCAGCACCTGTTAAACTCTGCCTTCGATAAGGGGGCCTGGAAATCAGCTGATTCCTGTGTAGAACTAGCCAACTCTCCAGTCTGGGGTCTTGGATAGTCGGCGCTGCAGCACAGGGTTGACAGGATGACCATGAGCTATGATAATCTATCTAGAGTGGGAGTGGGGAGCAGGGGGTGGGGGGTGGGGGGTGGGGGAGGGCGGGGGGGGTGCGTGGTGTGGAGGGGAGGGGAGGCCTGTGATCGACCAGGCTAGGGAGGGGAATGCTATTCCTTGCCCCACTCAAGGTCATTATTTTAGCAGCAACCAGTTGTCCCAGCAATGGTGGCCGAAGGGAATCTGGAATATGCAAGAGGCCAGAATTGGAGGAACGTAGGAATCTCAGAGGTAGGGCTGAAGGGACTCACAGAGAGGGGAGAGGCTAAGCCATGGGGGGAATTGAACACAAGGAGCAAAGTTTCCTGGCCCTGTTGTGGCAGGGGCGGGACTGTAAGTTGTGGCGAGCCGTTCATAAGTCCATTGACTTCAGCGGGACCGGAACATCCTGTCAGCACGGGGTGCCATAAAATTCCATCCTGGGATGCAAATGTTAAGATCTAAATTGATCTCGCTGCATGGGCCCAAAATGAGCTGAGACTCACATAGAACCGTTAGAACAAGCAATGCGAACAACTTTGATCCCGTAAACCTAGGCCCGATTCCAATCCAGGCTGCAGAGCTGGAACAACATCAAGCCAAACTACCAACCTCCAAACCCATGCATCTTTACACCTTTTACTTTTCAGTCCGGCAGGTAGCTATCCAGATCGAAGCCAAGTTGTTGAAGCTTGTGTCATAAACAGTAAAGCCACAAGGCATGCAGGAACTGTAAGTCAAGCTGAGAAATGCACGTCATTTTGAGACTATGAAGATACACAAAGAAACAAAGTGATTTATTGATTCCCAATGAAGCAGATAAATATAGAACCTCATTTTGCCCAGGATAGGTTTTATAGTTTATGTCACCATTTTTCATTACTGAGTCAGTACTTTTTTTTTCCTTACATATCTCATCCTATTCAGACTACAGTTCCTCCTCCCCTGACCAAAAATGGGATCTGTTCAAGACAACCCAACTTCTTGCTTAACAGTAACAAAAACAGAAAATGCTGGAAAAAGCTCAGCTGGTCTAACAGCATATTTGGAGAGAGAAACAGAGTTAACGTTTCGAGTCCGTATGACTGCTCTTTAAAAGTGAAGAGAAGTAAAAATGTATTGACATTTATACTGTTTAAGGGGGTGGAGCTGGATAGAAGGCCAGCAATAGATGGAGGCAAAGGAGAGATGTCATGAACAAAGGGACAAAGGTGTGTTAATGGTAGTGGTACTGGCTAAAGGAGGTGCTGATGGTGTCATTAAGGATAGAAAGCAGAATGTGAGAATAGTCGGACAAGGGTAAGCACTCTGGAAAGAATAGCATGAACAAGTGACATCTTACTTGTCCGTGGTTTGCTTAGCACTGACCAATTGATCCTGGCCGATTTCACCACCCTCTACCATCGCTGTCCCCACTGCCCCCTTTCTACACTGGGTACACTAAGGTCACATAATCCTCCTGAACATTGGTCTGGTTGAGATTAGCATGTAGTTGGAATCAAGATTCGACCTGCTCAAATTCCATCACGCAACAGGTCCCACTCACTTGTCACCTGTGTGCTCACTGACTATGGCTCCCGGTCCAGGAATGGCTCAAATTTAAAATCTTCATCCATGTTTTTCAAATCCACCTATGGCCTCTCCCCTCTCTCCAGCTCTGTAATCCCATCCAGCCTTAAAACCCTCCAAGGTACCTGCGTACCTCCAATTCCAGCCTCTTGAGCATCCTTGATTTTCATTGCTCCAGTATGGGTGGCCTTTAAGCCCTAGACTATGAAATTCCCTCTTTAAACCTCTCTTCCTCTCTAACTCTCTTTCTTCCTTCAAGACGGTACTTAAAATCTACCTCACCTGCCCTAAAGTGTGCCTCAGTGCTAAATGTTGTTTGTTAACATTCCCTGTGAAGCACTTTATGATGTTTTACGATGTAAAGTGTGCTGTATAAATGCAAATTTCTTTTTTTTTTGGCTTGCCCACCGAAAGACGCCCAAAAATTATTTACAATGAGCCTTTGCTTTTGCTGTTTCTTTATATCATGTTGGCTCACTGACACCTTCTCAAGGAAGGAATGATAAAGGTGGCCTCTACAGCATAACCCACAGTCCGAGAAAAACGTCAGAAAAATTCACGCTCCAGTTCGGGAGGTAAGATGTATATTTTCTGATGGGACTTCGAAGAACACTGTGGAACCAAAGCTTAAGGCCGATTACTTTAATTGTCACAGGCATGTATATTCTGGAAGTGTTTTATATCACAATTTTGAGTTTGCTTATTCTAAATGGATGCATATAGTCACACCATAAGGCCCAGCCTGAATGGAGATGATTGGAATACTCCCCCATCAATCACATCTGGATGCCCCACCTCTGGGAGTGATGGAGTTGATTTTAATTAGCACATAATTAGCTTTATGTAAATTATCCTCTGTTCACTGCATTAATTGCCCAATTGCTCAAGGGCAACTAGGGATGGGCAATAAATGCTGGCCTAGCCAGCGAAGCCCACATGCTGTGAATGAATATTTTTCAAAATCCTGTTTCATTGGGCGACTGCTTAAATAGACCCCATGTTGTTCACAATAAAATGGACTCTGTTTATTGTTTGCTGTGTAAATAGATTCTGTTTGCTGATTGCCCTGACATGGATTTTGTTTGTTGCCTGCCTTGTAAATAGATTCTGTTTGCTGTAAAAGAGACTGTTTGCTCTGAAAACTGCAGTAAGACTCACCTTTCCTACAACATGCTTGCTCCCTGCAGTCTCAAATGCCTCCGTAGTATCATAGAAGCAAAATATCATATCAATATAAAGATGCAATATATGACATCAAAATGGAGACTAGGGTGGAATCTTGTGGAGGCCATGGAGGTCTGAACCACCAGCTGAAGAGCCGGCGAGACCCTTGCATCGCCTCTTTTCGTGCATACGCGCCACATCTTGTGCAAGTCAGGCACTTTTCAGGCCAGATCAAGGACCCCATAGGTGGAAGCCCAGCCCACTGAGAGATACCAGCCAATCAGAGGCTGGCAGTTCTTTTTTACTCAGCAGTGCCACTGGGCAGGTGGTGGCTGCTGCCCAGAATGACACCCATACAAGCCTTCAGATTGAGGAGGGACCCTGGTCAATGTTGAGTGATAGCAGGAGTGAGGTTGCGGGCTGGGGGGGGTCACAGGAAAGGGTGAGAGAGGTTTGCAACAAGGGCAGTAGGGTGGTTCTCTTTCCAGTGGCTGGGCCAGCCTTTTCCCAGTGTTGGGTTCCCCGATCAGGCCTTTGAATGGGGACACCACCCCCACAAGCAAACAAGCTGGGGTTTTCTTGCTGTGATCCCTGCATGGCAGACACTCCTCCCCCCCCCACCCGTCACTGTTAATACAGCGGTGATGCGATGAGGCCATTAATTGCCTTTTTAAAGGTGGACAATGGGACAGGAAGGCCTTCCCACCCTGGACTTATTTAGGATGGAGGCTGGAGGATAATGGGGTCCCACCACTCTTCCAACTGATTATATATCCTCCCCACCCCCCCCTCCCCCCTCCCCAACTCCCTCCCCCCCTCCCCCACCAAACCTGCCATGGGGGAAGGCGCAAAATTCCACCCTGCATCTGAGCAGCTGTGTCCCCGCTTTTTAACCCTGCTTCGAACAATTTAAAGACCAGCTTCATTTCAACTTCACTTGTGCAAAGGGAAACCGATTACTATCTTCTTGTGGGAATCCGGCAGGACGTATAGTCCAAGTTTACTATGGGTCCCAATGCGGCTTGACATCAATACAAAGGCAAAATACCCTGGATGCTGGAAATTTGAAATAAAAACAGAAGAACTCAATCGGACAGAAAGCATATCAACCTAAAATGTTTCTCCACAGATGCTGACTACCGCTGTGCAATTTCAGCATTCTCTGTTTTATTTAAGGTACCCTGACATGATGACTGACTGTATATGAGTACAAAGGAGTGCATTATGAACCTGATTAGATCAGGCTCCCAAAATCAGATTTTCATCACATTATTTGACAAGCATTCCATGACAAATTACTTCTGTCAAAAAATCTTGTGTATGCCAGCATGAAGATGAATTAGTAATCTAATCACAAGAACAGATACGAACACTCTCACTTAAATTGCACCTTCTATGACCTCGGGACATCCAAAAGCTTTTGACAGCCAATGAAGAACTTTTTGAGATGTCGTCACTGTTGTAATGTAGGAAACGCAGCAGCCAATTTGTGCACAGCTGTGTCTTATAATGACATAAAGGCACCAATCACTCATAAGGGATTGGGTAAACATGCTATGGGTTCATTTATTAAAACAAGGCATATGGGAGCATTTAAACTGAGGTATAAACTTTTGAAAACTTCAGAGCTCCCTGTGTGTGCCCTGCTTAAAACCAGCAGTAATACTAAACTGGATCATGACACACTTCCTTTCTAGTGATGGCATGCTCCTATCCCTGAAAGGCACATTACAACAATAGCCAGCTCCCACAGACAGTAATGTGATAATAACCAGGCAATCTGTTTCAGTGATGTTTCTTGAAGGGTAAATAATGACCAGGACCCCTGGGAGAGGTCCCTGTAAACAATATACAATGTAGCACCACCGATGAAATCCACTCCTCTTGTTACAATTTTGTCTCAATTTTGTTGTGACTTTCAGGCGTATTTGCACCTTAAAGTTCAAAGTTTGACCTCTTGGACATTCTCCGATTTTAATTATTGGGTGCCTGTCTTTCGGATGAGTAGTTAAATCTCTCAGGTAGATGAATATATTCCTTGGCACTGTGTTGTCGAAGAGCAGGGGAGTTCTCTTAACCCTCACTCAGTATCACCATTATTTAATTATCCAGCATTCTGTCAAAAAGGGGGTAGGTGTTGGTGTCTTAGGGGTAGGTGGTGGTGCAGTGGTATGGACCCAGGGTAATGCTCTGGGGACCTAGGTTCAATTCCTGCCACAGCAGGTAGTGGAATTTGAATTCAATAAAAATCTGGAATTAAAAGTCTAATGATGACCATGAAACCATTGTTGATTGTTGTAAAAACCCATCTGGTTCACTAGTGTCCCTTAGGGAAGGGAATCTGCTGTCCTTACCTGGTTGGCCTACATGTGACACCAGACCCTTAGCAACCCTCTAAGCAAGGGCAATTTGGGATGGGCAATAAATGTTGGCCTAGCCAGTGAGGCCCACATCCAATGAATAAAAAAAAATCACATACCTCAGAAGGAAGCTATTGGGTTAAAAGCAAAAAAAAAACTACATATGCTGGAAATCAAAAACAAAAATAAAGATACCTGAGAAAAACTCAGCAGGTCTGGCAGAATCTGCAGAGAGGAATACAATTAACATTTTGAGTCTGTATGACTCTTCAACAGAACTAAGTAAAAAAATAATAAAAGCTATTGGGCTTGTGCTGGCTCTCTCCTGCTTATTCCCCACAGCCTAGCATTTTTTTTCAAGTATATGTCCAACTGTCTTTTGAAAGTTACAATTGAATCTGCTTCCAACCCTCAACCAGACAAGACATTCCAGATCGCAATTCACTGCATTAAAAATGATCTCCTCATCAGCTTCTCTGGGCATTTTGTTTTTTACGTTACCATATATCTTTTTCATAAGGTTACTGACCTCCTTGCTAGTCTCCTTACTTTGTCAAAACTTTTCATAATTTTGAACAGTTCTGAAATTTCTCCTCTTAACATTCTCAGGTTGAAGAAGAACAATTTCAGCTTCTTGAGTCTCTCCACTAATTAACATACCAATTAAAAAGAAAGTGCACGGGGGAATTGTGATGGACATGTTAACCCATTAGTATGCTGCTAACACACAGAGGAATCAATTTGATCAGGCGAAAAATTACAGTCAGCCATAAAGGTTAAGTGCACTGTTTAAGGCTTCCGATAGATGGGAGACATTGTCAGGCTATGTGACCATGGTTGGCATGCTTATGTCACACTAAAGGCACGGTCTAGGCTGCATTTAAATGCTGCTTCTATCAGCTAAAATTGGTTCAAATCTCACAGCAAATTCACGCAAGTCAAGTATGACCAAGGGAAACATCACATCTAACACTATAACTACCAGGTGTTCAGCATTCAATGCCCCATCTCCCTCAAATCTGGGCCTTTTCAGTAGCTTCCTCTTTCAGCCCGCTTCTCTCCCTTTCCCTCCCTTCTCTCTTTATCAAACTGCTTTGCCAGGTTGCAAATTGGCATTTGTCCATCCATCATGAACTTTAAATCAAGCGGTATAATGATTGCCTACTTCTGACGGGGACCCCTGGCATCGCAGGTCCGATCTGGAAAATCAGAGCTGGTTGTCAATGTTTTGGCTGCCTGCTCAAGTGATTCAACTTCAGAGCTGGACATGCTACATTAACTAGATTGAGGCGCAATGGGCAATTAGTCTTGAAGCTAGTAAGGGCCATCTTCCATTCATAAAAGAGACTGGACCAACTTTAAAACATACAAAATCACATCTTCTCCTTGTCATTCTCAACCTCTCAGCTTCCTTTGATGTGGTCAATGCTATCACCCTCTTCAATCTCCTTTCATCTGTCTTTCACTTCCACAGTATCCCAGTCTCCGAGTTCCACTCCCATCTGTTCCAAAGTAGCTGAGAAACAACTGCTACAATAGCATTCACCTCCTGAGCCTGTACGGTTACCTCAGGAGTGCCCTAAGTTTCCTTCCTTGGCCCCACAAATTTATTTATTCGTGGGATGTGGGTGTCACTGGCAAGGCATTATTGCCCATCCCTTATTGCCCTTGAGAAGAAGGGTGTGAGTGGCTTTGCTGACCACTGCATCAATAATGTCTAGGTAAACCTGTAGTGCTGACAGGGAGAGAGTTCCAGGATTTGACCCAGTGATAGTGAAGGAACAGTGATATTGTTCCAACTCAAGGTGGTGTGTACTTGAAACAATATGGTACAACTTGAGTCACCTTGAAAGGTGAACTCTATTGAATAATCATTATGGTTGAGATTTTCTAAGTGGTTACTACTGGCACGTTCTTCCAGAATGGAATGATAAATCCCTTTACGTTCTGCGAGTAATTTGAGAAATGATGTGTGGCAAGTGGAGGAACAGGTGACTCTGGACATATGGTTCCCAAAATGCTCCACTACTGGAGGTTTCCCCCATTATGTTTGGGTCTGTTGTAGACTAATTGATAGATTGATCACAATCGGCCACGATTCCATTATCATTGTGGCATATGACTACCGGGATGGTAGAAGGTGAACTGAATGATCCTTGATGTTCTTACATCCAGCAATCCAATATTCCTTGCAGCAATTGGGCCTCAACTTCATCATCAGCCCATGGAGTTTAATGGCAACGCAGTATTGCCTCAAATTAGAAGGCACTAGTGAGTGGGCTGCCTCAGGCTTATATCGTTTCCCTTCCATTTGCAATTTCTTATTTATCAAACAGGCAGAATGCAGCTAGTCTGGAGCTGCTCAGTGCTGCTGATGTATTCTTGGAGATGTATATCTGTCACACAATTTGAATGTTAAAGTGTTGATGGCTGTGGGACAATGAGACATTATGACGGTGTGGAAGATGTTGCCGCAAGAGAAAGTAAGAAAAAGACAGAGGTAAATATTTAGTCCTATAATTAAACTCATGTTGCCTCAGAATGAGCTAGACTTTCTTACTGATGTGGAAACTGTGCCTGACAACCAACAGGAACATTGTATTGTGGTTTCTATTATTATTAATTACTATCTTTTTTCTTTATAGTTGTTTATTATCCTTATAACAGTGACTATAATTAAAATCCTTCATTGGCTGTAAAGCCCTGTCTAGAGGTCCTCAACCTGCATATAATATATTTATTTATTTATTTATTTCTCCCTTTCTTTCTCATACAAACATATGAACATACGAAATAAGAGCAGGAGTAGGCAATTTGGCCCCACAAGCCTGCTCTGCCATTCAATAAGATGGTGGCTGATCTGTTTGTGTTTTGAATTCCACGTTCCCATCTGTCCCAGATAACCTTTGATTCCCTTGCCCAACAAGAATCTTTCCACCTCCGCTTTAAAAATATTCAACGACCCCACCTCCACCACCTCATAGCTCTCCCAATTTTGGCACTAGTCCCCAGATGTTAGTAATGAGGACTTTGCAGGGTCGACAGGGCTGAGTTTGTCATTGTCGTTTCCGGTGTCCAGGTCGATGCTGGGTGGTCTGTCTGGTTACATTACTTATAGACTTATTAGTGGTTTGATACAACTGAATGGCTTGCTAGGCCAATTCAGAGGGCAATTAAGAGTCACCCACATTGTTGTGAGTCTGGAGTCACATGTAGGCCAGAGCAGGTGAGGACAACAGATTTCCTTCCCTAAGGGACATTAGAACCAGATGGGTTTTGTAGCAAGAATTTGGCAGATGGAGAATATCTTCTTGAATGGTGGATCAGGCTTGAGGGCCTATTGGTCTATTCCTGCCCCTCATTTGTATGTGCCTATGTATGTTTGTAGCATATGCTAACATTTATGCTTCACTCAAGCCTTGTCTGACTATAGTTCCGCTAATTCTATCAATAAAACAAATTATTTATTTCCTTCTCCCTCATATGTTTATCTAGCCCCCCTTTTAATGCATCTATACTATTCACCTTAACCATTCCCTATAGTAACAAGTTCCATATTCTCACCACTACCTGGGTAAAAAAATTGCTTCTGAATTCCATATTTGATTTCTTGGTGCTTTTCTTATATTCTTGTACCCCACCTTCCCTTACAGGGCATTGGTGAGATCGCATCTCAAATATTGTGCGCAGTTCTGGTCTCCTTATTTAAGGAAGGAAGTAAATGCATTGGAGGAGGTTTACTAGATTGATACCAGGAATGAGTGGGTTGTCTTATGATGAAAGGTTGGACAGACTGGGCTTGTTTCCACTGGATTTTTGAAGAGTGAGGGGTGATTTGATTGAATGGTCTTGACAGGGTGGGTGTGGAAAGGGAGTTCCCTTTTGTGTGTGAGTCCAGAGCTAGGGGGCACTGTTTCAAAATTAGGGGTCACCCTTTTAGGACAGAGATGAGGAGAACTTTTTTCTCTCAGAGGGTTGTGCGACTTTGGAACTCTGCCTCAGAAGGGGGTGGAGGTGAGTCAATGAATATTTTTAAGGTGGAGGTAGATAGATTCTTGTTAGGCAAGGGAATCAAAGGCTATGGGGGGGGTGTGGATGGAATGTGGAATTCTAGACACAAACAGGTCAACCATGATCTGATTGAATGGCAGAGCAGGCTCATGGGGCTGAATGGCCTCCTTCTGCTCTGTTCGTGTGTTCATATGTTCATCTGAGAAAGAAAGAGAGAAAGAAAGTGGGAAACGTATGTTAGGTGGAAATGCTCTGCCCCTGCTCTATTAAACCCTTTAATAATTTTAAAGACCTCTATTGGATCAGGACTTGAAGGAGAAAATGATAAGTTGGAGACAAAGGGATGCCCATTTACACCAGAGGCACATTGCCCGCTCATGGCCTCACCCACACATCAGCGTGTGTATACTCAGGCGTGCAGGGCAGCAGCATTGCCACGTAATATATAAACAACAAACTAGGAGCAGGAGTAGGCCGTGCACCTCCTCGATTCTGCTTCGCCCTCAGTCAGAGCATGGCTGATCTGATTGTAACCTTAACTCCACATTCCTGCCTAACCCCCCTCCCCCTCGATAACCTTTCACTCCCTTGTTTTTTAAGAATCTATCTACCTCTGCCTTAAAAAAATATGCAAAGGCTGGGCTTCTCCGTGCCTGATTGGGATGGGCATGTTTGATGGCGAGACTGGAAAGGCTTGCGAGAAGGCCCTAGGGGGTGTTTCCTGCCAACAAAAACCTGGGAAGAGATTGCCCCCTCCCCCCATCAATTGTGGGCCGCGTTTCCCACCATCGAACATTGGGAACTTAATTTGAATACATTTGCATATCATTATTGTGGCCAAACACCAGAATCACCCCCCCCCACCCCCCGCCCCCTCCCCCTCCCCCATGTCTAATCTAAATCCCACATTGGTGTGATTTAGAATGACATGATTTACAACTGCCTTTAAAAAGGCATGTACCTGCCGACCTGAACTTTGAGGGAAATTGAGAGGTGAGTGTACACAACTTAGCACAGGGCGCGCGAGGATTCAGATGCAAGGAAGCGGCTCCGCCGATTAAGTGGTCGTCCAGGCAAATCTCCAAGTGGCTCATTCGCGGCTGGCTTGTGGTGCCGGGACTAGGGCAACAGTGCTGGAGAGAAGGGAACATTAGGGCAAGGGCAACAGCGCAAAGGGGGAGTCATGGCAGCACAGACTGAAGGTTGTCGGAGTGGGTGGTGGTGGGGAGAAAACGGCTAGGCAAATGGAAAAAATGTATCAAAGTTGCATATTCTTCGACCGTCTCAAGCTGAGACCGTCCAGCTTGAGCTCAATTGGCCCACTTGGAGTCAGGCTAGTCAAGCAATTGTGCCCACTCAAGCAGCACTAATTCCTGAGAATGCCACTGATTGCTCCTTTACTTTTAACCCATCGGGCACAGACTTCAAAATCGCCATGGTGAGGCAGAACCATTGGGTGACTGGGCAAGGCTGAGGACCCCCTTGGGAAAGGGGGCCGTGGAACACTGATGGAGGGGTGCGCTCCTAACCCCTTGCATTATGTTTATGTGGACATTGAAAGGTGACCCTCACGGTCCAAACAAACCCTGGAGCCTTGGAGTGCAGGTTAGGACAATGCCTGCACCTGATCTGAGAGTTCAGGATGCAGCCGATTGGCACTCATGTCATGAGGGGTGGTGATGAGTGGGTCTTTGGTCAACCATCATGTGTACCAAACTCTGGGCATCCATGTGGTGGTCAGGACTCTCTGGCATGCATAAGGGGTCCTTGAGAGGCAGGCGCAGACAATGACTTGACCAAGAGTGGTCCTTAGGAGACAATTGCTGACTCTTGCATCTTTCTCTTTGATACTGCAGTGAGGAGACTTTCAGGAATAGTGGAACCTGGTGATCTCGCTTTCTGCCTCAGTGCTTAGAGGCAGGAGAGCAGACAGAGAAGAATGCGACAGAGATGCATGGCTGGTCAAAGGGAGGAGCAGCACCCTCAAGACCAAGGGGCAGAACGGCCTCCCCCACACGCAGAGGATGAACCCCAGAGAGCTGCCCCTCCTTCTCAAGCAGTCACCCCAGGGGCCCTCGGGCATCCATGGGGAGGAGGATCAGCAGGTGAGTCCCCTCACTGTCACATGAGGGGACATGTCTTAAATTGTTTTATTTTCTTTATTAAATTTTTTAAAAATCAAACTTATCTCCCGGAGGCAGCTCTGTGCCTCAGGGAGATTTCTTGGGCGCGCCTCTGACTTTTGCGTGCACCCACCGACTGATATATTGCACGAGCGTGGGATGACGTGGGATGCTTGCCCACCTCGCACAATTTCACATCCGATCGGGATGGGCGCGCGCCCGCCCACTGATCTAAAAATTCTGCCCATTGAGTACTTTTAAGGCGGAGGTAGATAGACTCTTGTTAGACAATCAGGGGCAGATGGGAATGTGGAATTCAAAACACAAACAGATCAGCTGTGATCTTACTGAATGGCGGAGCAGGCTCGAGGGGCCGAATGGTCTACTCCTGCCGCTATTTCATATGGTCGTAGAGAAAATCGCGGAAGCCTGTGGCGCTTGGGTGCGAGATTCTTGCAGCAAACACAAGCCACATTGAGGTGCAGGAGTCACTGACCTGGAGAGTGGCTTTGAAGCTGGACAATCATGTGCTCAGAAGGTTACACACTTCACAGGGGAGGGGCCCTGGGCTGCACCCACTGCCCTCATTTTGTACAGGGAACAAGATTTCATAGCTGATTGACATGAACACTGCTCAACATAACAAGGAGCCATAGACAATGAGAATGTATTTACTATGGACAACGTTATGTACAAGTGATTAGCTGCGCAATGACATCACCTTGGCCTTTCTAACCCTGCTGCTATGTATTGGTGGATCCCTGTTACCCACAGTGGAGGTGGAGGCAGCCTGCTGACCACTACGCCCTGTCTGTGATGACCTTGATGGGCATCCTCTGCAGAGCCGAGACCTGGAGGGCCCCGGCCTGCTTTCGGGGCCCTGCTGTGCGATAGTGGCAGCCTCCTCGGCCTGTGGAGGTGGAGCTGCTGGGGTCACATGAAGAGGGGCTTCAGATCAGCTGGTCACTTCCTGAGTCACCTCAGTGGATGGCCCCGGAGTGTGCACCTGCTGATCCTCCTCCCCATGGATGCCCATGGGTGACTGCTTGAGAAGAAGGGGCAGCTGGAGTGAGAGCAAGTTGTTCCACCAGCCCTCTTGCCCTGACACTGATGCCAGCAAGTGCCTCGGGGATGGAGTGCAGCTCCGGCAGCAGTGCAGGACCGATGTCCTGGACCAAAGTCCCCATGGCGGCCGTCGCCCTATCAGTGTTGACCTCGGTGCATTGGCATGCCGGTGCTATCACCTCAGGCTGAAGGCCAGCAGAATCCTCCGTCCAGCAACTGAGGTATGACCGAGACCAGGGGCTCCTCATCTGGCTCGGACTCAGTAGATTCCTGGTCTCCACTCGTCATCCGAGTGCCAGAAACCTGGAAGTCCCTGCCACAGTCTACTGTGGATCAGACAGTGCGATGTACTCACCAGATTGTGACCCTGAGGCTACCCTAGGTGTGTGTCTCTACGCTGTTGGAGAGTGCAGGTGAGCGCCATGACAGGACTTCAATGTCGATGTCTGTGGATTCCTCTTCCATGGTGTCTTCGGGGTTGGAGTCGAGGACTTGGCTTGTGGACCCCCTCAGCTGATTCCCACATGCGCTTGCGAAAAAAAAAGATAATTAGTGCATGGCAGTGGCCTGTGAAACAGGACACAGCACTCACAGCATGGTTGTTCGAGCAATGTTGGACCGTTGGACCCTCACTTGTTTGAGCACCGCCAACCTCACCATCAGCACAGGACTAGTCCAGATTGTCACTGGCCAGCTGGATGGCTCTGTTTTCAAAGCGTGTCAGGATCTTGATTTCAGGCATTCCTCCATCAGTCTGCAACCTCTCCCTTTTGTTGTGTGCCAGCTTGTCCTGCATGAATAGAAATGGAGACAGTGTAAGCAGGACACCTGCCAGGCCAGATGGTAAGAATGCCTGGCATGTGTGGGTGGTGAGTGGTGCCATGGATGGGATGAGGACACGATCTGCAGGGCAGATGAAGGTGTGTATGAGAGAATGAATGATGTCCCTTGAACTGGCAGTGAGTGAGAACCCTGTGGATGTGTGATGGGTTTGAGAGTGTGTGAGTTGAGAGTGATGAGAAGAGTAACTTACTCTGGCAGAATGGAGGAGATCATTCATCCTCTTTTGGCATTGGATGACTGTCCTCTTTTGGAGACCGTTGGCGCTGGCCACTGCGGCCTTCACCTCCCATACTGGATTGATGACCTTGCTTGCTGGTCTTCACCCAGAGCAGGGATAGATGACATTGTGACAGGCCTCCACGGCGTCTAGTAGGCACTCGAGGGAGGTGTCTCTAAATTTGGGGGCAGCCATCAGGTCTCAGCGGCTTCCTATCCCTTGGGGAGTGCAATCTCAGTGCAGGGGCGGCCTTTAAATATGGCGCCCGGCTTACTGAAGGCCTGAGGTCACAGCGGGGCAGATGGATCTGAAGCCGTCCCGCCAGCAATCCAACATAAAACCGGTGTCTCTGACTTATTTTTTAACAATGTTCTGCACGACATGAGGTGAAATTCCATTGTTGCCATCGGTGGGTCAAACACCGATTTCCCTGCCTGATATCGGACTTTGCCGATTTCAGGGAAAATCCTGACCAAAGACTCTGCTTCCACTGCTTTGATGACATATGCATGCTAATGCAGACAACGACATGTACCTTTAAGAAGCTGCATAGTGGACATCACTACGACATCACAGTCTCCAAGTTAGATGTTCACTATTGCCTGTGATCTCTACTGCAGGTGTTCACCACTCTCTGTCACTCTATATCCAGTGAGACTTCATGTATACCTTATGAGTCAGGCAAGTAGTCAAGTAATCAGTCTGTGTAACTATTAGGACCTAAGCAAATCAAGGCCTGTGTATAGTTGTTGCTAGAAATAAACTTCATCTAATTGTGTTTGACCAGAACCCTCATCAGTCTCAATACCCTGCTTAGCATAGATAGCATAGAGACAGATCCCTTGAGGTCTACATCGTGACCCTCAATGTATATGGTGGCAGCAGACTGTGACATCCACTGTCTTTTGAGGGAGAGAGTTCCAAAGGCGCACAACCCTCTGAGAGAAAGAAAATTCTCCTCATATCTGTCTTAAGTGAGTGACCCCTCAGATTTGAACAGTGACCCCTTGTTATGGATTCTCCAGCAAGGCGACACATCCCCTCCACATCCACCCTGTCAAGACTCCTCAAGATCTTCTATCAAGTCACATCTTACTTTTCTAAAATACAAGCGCATACAAGCCTCGCTTGTCCAACCTTTCCTCATAAGATGACTTGCCCATTCCGTGCATCATTCTAGTAAACCTTCTCTGAACTGCTTCCAATGCATTTACAGTGCTGGAATCTGATCTGAAGGCAACATTTGACACAGGGCCAACATGTCCATGATGCTGTAAGAGTGAGCACAATACTGAACTTTAAAGCCAGCAGCTCTCTCCGGGCTACCTCATGGGTAATAGACACATCAAGCAAGTTGACTTCCTTCATGAAATATCATCAGAATTGGGAAATGTCGGTGAAGAACAGGAGTTAGGTGGGAACCCAGCAGCATATGCCCCAAGCCAATTTTCTGTCCCGCCCCAGATACACCAAAACATTGGCAGGAAATTTGGGCCATTGTTCAGAATTTTGAGCACCTCCAAAATGGCACCGAGGCAATAGAGAGAGTTAAGAGTGAGAAAGGTGTCTGTGGGATCTATCTATGGCTTGAAGTTTCAAAGAACCACAGAAAAAGCTATGACAGGAGACAAGATTGTCCAGAATGATGGATGACAGGCATGGATAATATAGATGTGAACTTGGTCTTCAACTGAGACTCTGATCACAAGAATTCAGGTCCTGAATTAAAAGTTAATAAGCTTAATGTGAGGTGGAGATTACAAGATTTTTTTTATTGCCATGAAGTAGTGGATATGCACAATCATCCCTCAGAAGAAATAGTTAATGGCATGTTGACTGGTTCCTTCAAAAGCCAAACCACTGTCTATTTAAGAACAAAGATAAAGAGTATAAACACAGAATTAAATTATAGAATATACCACAAGATTCAGAGTTAGTGGCATGATGGATCAGTTGTCCATGCATTACAGATAATGGGAATTGAAAAGCTTGTGTTGAAAAATTGCATTCTCGCTTAATTATTTCTGAGTCTGGGAAGAAATTCAAGCTCCCTCATGGTAACAGTTTTGGCTCAGTTAGTAACAGCCTCTTCTGGGCCAGAATGTTGTGGGTTCAAAGCCGATCCCACAGAGTTGAGAACAAAATCCAGGCTGATGTTCAGCACAATATTGAGGGAATACTGTGTTACTGGAGGGACCGTCTTTAAGATGATATGTCAAATATCAGTCTTGACCTCTCAGGTAAACATAATGTTTCCCATAGCACTATTTAATGAAGAACAGGGAAATCCATCGACATCCTGACCAATGATCACTCCTAAATGCACTTCACTAAGACTCAGATTACCTGGTCATTGCTATTTATGGGAGCTTGCTGTGCATAAACTGGGCGCAGAGTTTCTCTTTATTGCAACAGTGACTCCCAAAGTACCTCAACGGTTGTTGGAACATGTTAAGTTTGTGGAGGGTGCTGTAGAAATGTAAGTTAGTTTTGTTTGACAGCTTGACTCAGTACACAGGACTCATGCCTCTGAGCACAAAGGTTGTGGCTTTAAGGCTCACTCCGTGACTCAAGGACAGCAAAAGCAATGCTGAGAGAGTGCTGCATTGTTACAGGTGCTGTGTTTGAGTTAACCTATTAAATCAAGGCTTTCCCTGCCTGAGCAGGTGGATATAAAGGATCCCACATGATGATTGGACGAAATATTCTCAGCAACAATTCCCCCTCAACCTAAAGAAGGTTTAACCCATCATTCATCTTCTTTACTGCCTACGGGATCTCTCTTTGGTTACTGCTCCCAACTTGATAATAACAGTGAAAACACTTCGAAAGTGATCAATTGTCTGTGAGAAGGAGGAAGCTGCCCAAATGCATGTTCTTTCTTTTTTAAAGGATTTACCTGTCTTTGGTCTCCTCCTTGGACCATGGAAGGAGATGGGTTTGGCGGCCAAATGTCCTTTTGTCACTCTATACTTCCTTATGTTCAGACACAATACAAAAAACACCCAACACAAGAACACAATAACACAAGAATTAGGATCAGGCCTAGGCCCCTCATGCCTCATCCACCATTTGATAAGATCATGTCCAATCTGATTTTGGCCAGGGAATTAAACAATTATTTGAGTTGAACTGAAGCTTGGGGTATAATAGTTCCCTAGTGCATTCTCCATGGCAACACCTCAACCAATCAGTTGACTTGTTAACCAACCAGCCTTCTCTCATGCAGTATAAATTGTTGCCCCCTTTGAAATTTAGCATTCTTGCATCTGTCCTGATGAGTGCAAGATGAAAGGCTTCAACAGCATGTCTCTTTTGTCAGTGATATGAAAGATTTTACACTATGCTCTCCATTTTGAAATGGTATAGGCGAATAAAAGAAAGAAGTAATTGCTTTTGCAGAGCGCCTTTTATAACCAGTGGATGTCCTGATGCATCTTGCAGCCAATGAAGTACCTGTGAAGTGCAGTCACTGTTGTAATGTAGGAAACACAGCAGCCAATTTGCTCACAGCAAATTCCCACAAAAGCAAGGGGATAATGATCACATAATCTGTTTTGCTATGTTGATTGAGGGATAAATGTTGGCCAGAACACTGGGGAAAACAGTCCCGTTCTTCCTTGAAATAGTGCCATGGGAGCTTTTATGTTCACCTGAAAGGGCAGACAGAGCCCCAGTTTAACAGCTCATACAAAAGACTGTGCCTGTGACAGTGCAGCACTCCCTCAGTACTGTACTGGACTGTGGAGTGTCAACCTTGACTTTTGTGCTCAATCCCCTGGAGTGGGACAATCTTCTGAGTCAGAGGCAATCACATGCCGGGCACTGGAAATGTCCCCGGCTACCCACATGAGCTCAAGGAGCACACCATGGCTTTGAGCTCTCCTGCCATGACTTTTCCAGTTAAATTAATCCTTTTAAATCAATTACTCTAGGGCACTTCTTTCCTGATCCTTGCTACTATAAAATATACAAACTACAGACCACAAAAAGACCTTAAACTATCAGCAATTAAAGTAGTAAATACATACCCAACCTTACCCACTACTTACCAGTCATTCCCTTCACTTGTAGTCTCTACTCCTGCAGCAGGGCAAGACCACGCTCTGAAGATTTAAGAAGTTAGACAGCAAGGAAAAACTGCAAAGAGCACCTCTTCCCCAATGCACCGAGTTCCCACTGTGCACCAAATTGCCAATACCCACACTCACTTTGGCTGCGTTTCACTCAGGAGGAGCTCCATCCCTTGTCATGTGCATTCAGATATTCACTTGCGTTGCCACGGCCTCCAGATCTTTGTTGACTGGCATGGACACGATGGGCTGAAAGGCCTCCCTGTGTGCTGTAAACATCAATGAGTCTATAACAATTGTTCAGCATCAGTTGCCATTTGTGGAAGGAATTCCAAACTTCTAATCGTGGAAATAGCACCAGGTCAGGCAGTGTCTGTAGAGAGAGAAACAGCATTTTCTGTTTCTGTTCCAGATGTTCAGTATCTGCAGTATTTTGATTTTGTTTCAAACTCCTCCCACACTTTGTGTGTAGAAATGTTTCCTAATTTCACTTCTGAAAGGCCTGGCACTAATTTTTAGAATCGGCCCCCCTAGCCCTAGACTCCCCAATCAGCGAGCGGAAGCAGTTTCTCTCTATCGAGCCTATCTGCACCCCTTAATATCTTGAAGACTATCAACTGTTTGCTTTCTCTATAGCATTCTACATTCTCCTTTTTGTGAAATATTTATTCAGTTCCTTTTAAGATCCTGTTTTTATTTCTGCCTCAACATGCACTCCTGGTTTAACCCTCAGCAAGATTCCTTCTAGCTGTAACTTCTAACTCGTCTGCTTAAGATCCTCACTCAGCCAACCGATGGAATCTGAATTTCTCTCTTAACCCTGGGAAAACTTTTTACAATTTTCAATACTGGTTACTGCGCCATTAACCAGCTTTGCAGTTTTAGTGGGGCTTTTCTTCAGAAATGTAACCTCTCATTCCTGGGGCTAACTATCATTCCACTCTGCCGAATGCTTGGTGTACACTTTTGATCTACTTTCTCCCAAACGTCTCTAGGTGTTTTGAGTAGTTTTTGAAGAGATTGAGTCACCTATATTTATAAGTAAAATATCATTATTGAGATGTGGATTTCACTGGCAAGGCTGCATTTATTGCCCACTGGTAGTCAACTGTGTATTTGTAGGACTGGAGTCACTCATAGGTTTAGATTGGATAAGGACAGTGTCGCTGAAGGACGTTTGTGAATCAGCTGAGCTTTTGCACCAATCTAGTGGGCACTTTATCAGGTGCCAGTTAACAAATCACAAACTTTACTGAATCGAATTTTCCAGTGTACCCTGGTGGGATTTTGAACAGGTATTTTGCATTGCTCTTCACTATAGAGTATACAAGTAATATTCCAGAAATAGCTGTAAATTTGGAAATGGAAAGGAGGGAGGAACTCAGGGAAAATTGCAATCACCAGGGAAGTGGTACTGAGAAAAGTATTGGAGTTGTGGACTGACAAGCCCCCGGGTCCTGATGGACTTCATCCTAGGGTCTTAAAAGGAATGGCTAGTGAGAGAGCTGATGTGTTCATTTCAATTTTCTAAAATTCCCTAGCTTCGGGGAAGGTTCCATTAGATTGGAAAGTAATGAATGTAACTCCTTTATTCAAAAAGGGAGGGAGAGAGAAAGCAGGAAATTACAGGCCAGTTAGCCTAACATCTGTCACAGGGAAAATGTTAGAAGCAATTATTAAAGATGTTGTAGCTGGACACTTGGAAAAATTCAGGGCAATCAGGCAGAGTCAGCATGGTTTTGTGAAAGGGAAATCATGTTTAATCAATTTATTGGAATTCTTTGAAGAAGTAACAGGTACTGTAGATACAGGGGAACCGATGGATGTACTATAGTTAGATTTCCAAAAGGCATTTGATAAGGTGCCACATCAAAGATAATTGCAGAAAATAAAAGCTCATAGGGGCTAACATTTTGGCATAGGTAGAAGATTGGCTAGCTAACAGGAAACAGAGGGTAGGCATAAATGAGTCATTTTCTGGTTGGCAGGATATGACGAGTGATGTGTCACAGGGATCAGTGCTGGGGCCTCAACATTTTACAATTTATGTAAATTTCTTGGATGAAGAGAAAAATGTATGGTTGTAAATTTGCTGACAACACAAAGATAGGTAGGCTAGTAAGATGTGAAGAGGATGTAAGGAGGCTACAAAGGGATATAGATAGGTTAAGCGAGTGGGCAAAGATCTGGAAATTGGAGTATAATTTGGGAAAGTGTGAAATTGTCAATTTTGGCGGGATGAATAGGAAGAAGCTTATTATCGAAATGGTGAGAGATTGCAGAGCTCTGAGATGCAGAGGGATCTGGGTGTCCTAGTGCATCAATCAGAAAAGGCCAGTATGCAGGTACAGCAGGTAATTAGGAAAGCTAATAGAATGTTATCATTTACTCGAGGGGAATTGATTACAAAAGTAGGAAGGTTATGCTTCAGTTGTACAAGGCATTGGTGAGACCACATCTGGGGCACTATGTACAGTATTGATCTCCTTATTTAAGGAAGAATTTAACTACATTGGGAGCAGTTCAGAGAAGGTTTATCAGACTAATATCTGGAATGGGCGGGTTGTCTTATGAGGAAAGGTTGGACAGGCGAGGCTTGTATCTGCTGGAGTTTAGAAGAGTGAGCGGTGACTTGATTGAAACATATAAGATCCTGAGGGGTCTTGACAGGGTGGATGTGGAGAAGATGTTTCCTCTTACAGTAAATCTAGCACTAGAGGCCACTGTTTAAAAATAAGGGGTTGCCTATTTAGGACGGAGATGAGAATTTTTTTCTCTCTAAGGGTTGAGAGTCTTTGGAACTCTCTTCTTCATAAGGTTATGGAAGCAGAGTCTTTGAATATTTTTAAGGCAGAGCTAGATGGATTCTAAATAAGTAATAAGGGGGTGAAAAGTTATCAGGGGTAGGCAGGAATGTGGTGTTGAGGCCACAATCTGATCAACCATGATCTTATTGAATGGCAGAGCAGGCTCGAGGGACCAAGGGGCCTACTCCTGCTCCTCACTCACAACCTCTGGATTGCTATTCTAGTAAAATAATCACTAGCTGCTATCTCCTAGTGTTCTCTATTGTTTCCCTCTCCTTGTTTCCAAATTTGCTATGAGAGGGGGAAATCCAGAAAAAGGTGCCAGTTCTTGGGATGTGTCACTACCCCACGCCTGTCGACCTGAACAAAATCTGCATGGCGCAGCAACAATAGTTTTATATTCATTTTTTGGGATGTGGGTGTCGCTGACAAGGTCAGCATTTATCGCGCATCCCTAACTGCCCTTTTAAAAAGTGATGGTGAACTGCCTTCAGCAAGGGGGAGAGGATTGTGAATACCTGCGTTATCCAAGAGTGCAGTTATGTATGTACATACGGTGCATACTGATCGGTGGGTTCTCTTGATACAATAAAGGGATTTGCTAGTAAATCACTGTCACTTCACTGCTGTCATTTGGCCTATTTACAGCATTAGTACACTACGGAAAAATCACATTTAAGCTAAAGCTCTTTCATATTGTGTGCCACTTCTAGTTTGCTGCTTCAGTTTGCCTCCATTGCTTCTAATACCCAGTGACAAAGTTTAGCAAAGTACCTGACTTCATGTTATGTAGTTCGCAGTGCTGTCCAGACATAATCTTCGTTTGGCAGGGGGCAATATCTCATTGTACAGCTGAGTGTTTTTAGAAAGTTGCGTAGTATATCTACGTATCTGTCAGAAATCTTCCACAGGCCAAGCAGTTTCTGTTCGCAAACCTTGCTCCTGTCATTGTGACTTTTCGTCGTATTTTTGTCTCAGCATTTACCATCCCAACCTGCTGCGTCAATATTTTCCATTCAGTTTTGCAATGTCAACTGTCACGATGTAATTGCAGGCTCTGGACACGAGGTGGTTTTGTGCAGTGAGGTTGTGAATTTTCTCCCAACTACCACTTGTATGTAGTAACTTATAAATTCTATTCATTAGTAGACTGTGGGGGGATGCCACAGGTTGCTGGCTTGTATATCTATAAGAATATCTCATCTGCTACACATTTAATTTTTATTACACACTGTTGCGTTTCATGTTCAAGTTTGTCACACGTTCTTAATAAGTACATGGAAACTCCAGGGCTCTTGAGGGTCTCTACTTTGTAATTGTGTGGAACCCACAACTGCACATGCTACTCCAAATATGGTCTTCCTATGGTTTTATGTAGATCACCTTTACAATATGTTTTCATATATGCTTCTTTGTGAGCGTATTTGTATTTATGTTCTAGATTCTTGTCTATGGAAAGCCTATATTTTCTTAGCTCTCTTTAATGGCCTGATTTACTTGTGCAGCTTTCCACTTGGTTGTGCAGTGGAAATATCTTGTGAGCTAAATGACTCAGAGTGAATGATGAGAAACTTATTCTCTGAGGAGCTATGGCTACATTGGAGGAGGTTTTGCCAAACTGTATGTTGCTAGTTAGCTCAAATTCAAGGGTTGCCTCTGGGGCATGTTTGAGTGTGAATGTCTGCCCGCTTTTACAGACACCTATTCCAGATATAATTGTTGGATTGCCAGGTTATCAGGGTCAGCAGGGTGTGACTGTAAGTGAGGCAGGTAGAGGGATCCTGTGTTCAGGAACAGAGGAGCCTCAGCTCTTGACCTTGTCCAACAGGTACGAGGTACTTGCTCCCTGTGTGGATGAGGAACGGCTGTAGGGAGGATGAGCCAGCTGACCACGGCACCGTGGCACAGGAGGCCATTCAAGAGGGGGGAGCAAAAAGACAAGTGGTAGTTGTAGAGGATTCTATAATTAGGGGAATTGATAGCTTCCTTTGTAAGCAGGATCGAGAGTTCTGCAAGGAATGTTGCCTGCCCGGTGCCAGGGTGAGGGACATCTCTGACCGGCTTGAAAGGATATTGGAGAGGGAAGGGGAGGATCCAAGTGTTGTGGTCCACATTGGGACAAATAACATAGATAAGACTAGGAAAGAGGACCTATTTGGGGATTAGCAGGAACTAGGATCTAAATTAAAGAACAGGTCCTCAAGAGTTATAATCTCTGGATTACTACCTGAGCCACATGCAAATTGGCATAGGGACATGAGAATAAGGGAAGTAAACACATGGCTAAAGGAGTGGTGCGGGAAAGAGGGGTTCCATTTCGTGGGGCACTGGCATCAGTATTGGAACAGGAGGGATCTGTACCGTTGGGACGGTCTCCACCTGAACCGATCTGGGACCAATGTTCTAGCGAAAAGGGTAAATAGGGTGGCCAACAGGACTTTAAACTAGAAAGTCGGGGGGTGGGAAGGGTAAAGCTCCAAGAAGTATGACTAATAGGAAACAAAGCAGCAGGTTAGCGTGTGGGGGGGGGTGGTGGATTCAACTTCAGGGAAAATTATGAAAAAACTGAAAAGAAAGGAGAGCCCAGAAGAGGCTATTAAAGTCTCCAGAACACAAAATAGGACAGAACAAAAACAGAATTACCTGGAAAAACTCAGCAGGTCTGGCAACATCGGCAGAGAAGAAAAGAGTTGACGTTTCGAGTCCTCATGACCCTTCAACAGAACTAGGTGAATCCAAGGAAGGGGTGAAATATAAGCTGGTTTAAGGTGTGGGGGGGAGGGGTTGGGTGGGGGGAGAGAAGTGGAGGGGGTTGGTGTGGTTGAAGGGACAAACAAGCAGTGATAGGAGCAGATCATCAAAAGATGTCACAGACAACAGAACAAAAGAACACATAGGTGTTCACCAACTTCAACACCTATGTGTTCTTTTGTTCTGTTGTCTGTGACATCTTTTGATGATCTGCTTCTATCACTGCTTGTTTGTCCCTACAACCACACCAACCCCCTCCACTTCTCTCCCCCCATACAAACAACACCCCCCCCCACCCCGCCACACACCTTAAACTAGCTTATATTTCACCCCTTCTTTGGATTCACCTAGTTCTGTTCAAGGGTCATAAGGACTCGAAAAGTCAACTCTTTTCTTCGCTGCCGATGCTGCCAGACCTGCTGAGATTTTCCAGGTAATTTTGTTTTTGTTTTGGATTTCCAGCATGCGCAGTGTTTTTGTTTTTAACAAAATAGGACAGAGTGTTTGGAAAGGGCTAGGATTCTAACTTCAAGCACATCAGATAAAGGGACAACAGTGAGAAAGGGGACAGGAAATACAGGACTGAAGGTGTTGTATCTAAATGCACGCAGTATACGAAATAAGGTAAATGAGCTTGTGGCGCAGATTGAAATTGGCAGGTATGATGTGGTGGGCATTACGGAGACATGGCTGCAAGGGGATCAGGACTGGGAGCTAAATATCCAAGGATATACATCCTATCGAAAAGATAGGCAGGTTGGCAGGTTGGCAGGGGGTTTGGGGTTGCTTTGTTCGTAAGAAATTAAATTAAATTGATAGCAAGAAATGATGTAGGGTCAGATGATGTAGTATCTGTGTAGGTAGAGTTGAGGAACCGCAAAGGTAAAAAAAACCATAATGGGAGTTATGTACAGGCCTCCGAACAGTAGTCAGGATGTGGGGCACAAGATACACCAGGATATAGAAAAGGCATGTAAGAAAGGCAAGGTTACAGTGATCATGGGGGATTTCAATGTGCAGGTAGACCGGGAAAATCAGGTTGGTAGAGAATCCCAAGAAAAGGAATTTGTGGAATGTCTACAAGATGGCTTTTTGGAGCAGCTTGTGGTGGTGCCCACTAGGGAACAGGCAATTCTAGATTTAGTGATGTGGAATGAGGCAGATTTGATAAGGGAGCTTAAGGTGAAGGAACCCTTAGGAGGAAGTGACCATAATATCATAGAATTTACCCTGCAAATTGAGAGGAAAAAGCTGGAATCAGATGTAATGGTATTATAGTTGAATAAAGGCAACTACAGAGGCATAAGGGAGGAGCTGGTCAGAATTGACTGGGAGATGAGCCTAGCGGGAAAGACAGTGGAACAGCAATGGCAGGAGTTTCTGGGAGTAATTTGGGAGACACAGCAAAAATTCATCCCTCGGAAGAAGAAGCATACTAAAGGGAGGACAAGGCAACCAAGGCTGACAAGAGAAGTCAGGGACAGCATAAAAGCTAAAGAGAAAGCATACAATGTGGTGAAGAGCAGTGGGAAACTAGGGGATTGGGAAGCTTACAAAGACCAACAGAGGACAACTAAAAAAGAAATAAAGAGGGAGAAGATTAAATATGAGGGTAAACTAGCCAGTAATATAAAAGAAGATTGCAAGAGTTTTTTTAGATATATAAAGGGTAAGAGAGAGGCAAAAGTGGACATTGGGCGGTAGGAAAATGACCCTGGAGAAGTAGTAGTGGGGAACAAAGAAATGGCAGAGGAACTGAATAGGTACTTTGCGTCAGTCTTCACGGTGGAAGACACGAGTAACATCCCCAAAGTTCAAGAGAGTCGGGGGGCAGAGGTGAGTATGTTGGCCATTACCAAGGAGAAGGTGCTAGGAAAACTGAAAGGTCTGAAGGTGGATAAATCACCTGGACCAGATGGATTACACCCTAGAGTTCTGAAGGAGATATCTGAAGAGATAGTGGAGGTGTTAGTGGTGATCTTTCAGGAATCACTGGAGTCAGGGAGGGTCCCAGAGGACTGGAAAATCGGTAATGTAACCCCCCTGTTTAAGAAGAGAGTGAGGCAAAAGACGGGAAATTACAGGCCGATTAGCCTGACCTCAGTCGTTGGTAAGATTTTAGAGTCCATTTAAAGGATGAGATTTCAGAATACTTGGAAGTGCATGGTAAAATCAGGCAAAGTCAGCATGGTTTCATCAAGGGGAGGTCATGCCTGACAAATTTGTTAGAGTTCTTTGAGGAGGTAACGAGTAGGTTAGACAAAGGAGAGCCAATGGATGTTATCTACTTGGACTTCCAGAGGCCTTTGACAAGGTGACGCACAGGAAGCTGCTCAGTAAGATAAGAGCCCATGGTGTTAGAGGCAAGGTACTAGCATGGATAGAAGATTGGTTGTCTGGCAGGAAGCAGAGAGTTGGGATAAGGAGGTCCTTCTCAGGATGGCGACTGGTGACTACTGGAGTTCCGCAGGGGTCAGTGTTGGGACCACAACTTTTCACTTTATACATTAATGATCTAGATGAAGGAACTGAGGGCATCCTGGCTAAGTTTGCAGATGATACAAAGATAGGTGGAGGGACAGGTAGTATTGAGGAGGTGGGGAGGCTGCAGAAGGATTTGGACAGGTTGGGAGAATGGGCAAAGAAGTGGCAGATGGAATACAACATGAGGAAGTGTGAGGTCATGCACTTTGGTAGGAAGAATAGAGACATAGACTATTTTCTAAATGGGGAAGGAATTCAGAAATCTGGAGTGCAAAGGGACTTGGGAGTCCTAGTCCAGGATTCTCTTAAGGTTAACTTGCAGGTTGAGTCGGTAGTTAGGAAGGCAAATGCAATGTTGGCATTTATTTCGAGAGGACTAGAATATAAAAGCAGGGATGTGCTGCTGAGGCTTTATAAGGCTCTGGTCAGACCACATTTAGAATATTGTGAGCAATTTTGGGCCCCATATCTCAGGAAGGATGTTCTGGCCCTGGAGAGGGTCCAGAGGAGGTTCATGAAAACAATCCCAGGAATGAAAGGCTTAAAATATGAGGAACAATTGAGGACTCTGGGTCTATACTCGATGGAGTTTAGAAGGAAGAGGGGCGATCTGATTGAAACTTACAGAATACTGAAAAGCCTGGATAAAAGTGGACGTGGGGAAGATGTTTCCATTAGTAGGAGAGACTAGGACCCGAGGGCACAGCCTCAGAGTAAAGGGAAGACCTTTTAGAACAGAGATGAGGAGAAACTTCTTAAGCCAGAGAGTGTTGAATCTATGGAATTCATTGCCACAGAAGGCTGTGGAGGCCAGGTCATTGAGTGTATTTAAGACCGAGATAGATAGGTTCTTGATTAGTAAGGGGATCAGAGGTTACGGGGAGAAGGCAGGAGAATGGGGTTGAGAAACTTATCAGCCATGATTGAATGGTGGAGCAGACTTAATGGGCCGAATGGCCTAATTTCTGCTCCTATGTCTTATGGTCTTAAGACATACTTTCCCACTGTTCCACAGCTGTCATACATGGGACGTGGGTTTGCTGAGGCAAGGAGGAGGAGAAGAAAAATGCTTAGAGGGAGTTGACCACACATTATGAATAAGAGGGTTGGTAATACAGTTTGAATGGTTTTTATAACACTTTTTCCTGCCGACCTTCACCTTGGGGTAGCCTCTGCGCAAAATTATTTTCACAAACAGCTGCAGCACTAAGGTTCTCCCACAAAGGCAGTTGCAGTCATGAAAAAAGTATTTTGCTTGGCTTTCAGAACAAGGTGTGTCTATCAGAATTAAGCTAGCAGTATTTTAAAGTAACACTGATTCAGAAAGTGAATTGTGGCCTCAACAGTGGCAGTGACAGCATGTATTATTCCTGCTAAAAGATGCCTTGAACACTGAGCGCAAGCGAGTTACAGCTTCTTCCTCTGTGACTGTTAGCACAAGGCCCTAATGTCTCGGAGCTTGAGTCTCCAATCCCCTTTCCTGCCACATGCTGATGAATAAGAACTTTAAAGCTCTGATGCATTATTTATAAATCTAGGAATAGAAGGCCGGGTTTCCTTGGCAGTGTGAAAGAAAGAACATCATCCACGCCAGGAATTGTCAACTGCTCGAAAGCTTTAACTGGTGAATTAGTAATGCTGACTAAAAATGGTGCAGTTCCCTCCTTTCATATGGTAATGGAGAGATTGCTGTGTGAAGCAGTGGACTTTTCTGCCTCGTAATAAAGTCACATGGGGTTTTCACACAGCAAAAGAAACTCATGAATCAGGCCTTGGGCCTAAAGTGATCAATTATTACTCCTATTGTATTTTTTAAATGCCCAACCCTTACCAAAACAGAACCTGGATGATGGCTTTTCAACTCTAGCTGCTAACAAAAGCAACTACAGCTTTGCTTAATTAGATCGCAAAACGCTTTAAAAAAAATGTATTCATGGGATGCGGGTGTCGCCGGCTAGGCCTGTTTGTTGCCCATCCCTAGCTGCCCTTGAGGAGGTGGCGGTGAGCTGCCTTCTTGAACCGCTGCAGTCCACGTGGTGTAGGTACATCCACAGTGCTGTTAGGGAAGCAGTTCCAGGATTTTGACCCAGCGACAGTGAAGGAACGGTGATATATTTCCAAGTCAGGATGGTGAGTGGCTTGGAGGGGAACAGCCATGTGGTGGTGTTCCCATCTATCTGCTGCCCTTGTCCTTCTAGATGGTAGCAGTCATGAAGATGCTATCTAAGAACCCCCGATGAGACTACATTATGTAATAAGAAAAAAGTAAATAAAAGCTAATTTAATTAACAATTCTTTACTTATGCCAATGGTTGGCAGTACTTTATATATGGAATTCAGGTTGAAATAGTAGTGATTCACTTGGTTAATGAATAGCTCATTATTTGCCTTAAGTATGAAGTATAGCCCCAGTGACAGTGAACTGTAGGTGTTCTTTCAGTAGTGTGAAAGCTAAATAGCTCACAGAGCTGAAGGCATTGGTGAGTTATAGGCATTACTCTTGAGTGAAAGAACAATTCTGTTTGAACTACAAGAGAGCACAAAGTCCTAATCTTTAGCAGTGGCTTTCTGAATGTTAAACATGCTTATAAATTTGTTCCTACCCACTGTGGATCAAATGGGCTGAATGACCTTCTTCTGTGCCACGATGACTATGGGCAGAATTTCTGGCTCGTTGGGTGTGCATGTGCCCAACCCGAACAAGCGTAAAAATGACGTGCGATGATGTCGGGCGAGCGTCCCAATGTCATCGCGCACTCATGCGATATTTCAGTCGGCGGGAATCAACAGTGCGCCCGCCGACAATTAAGCGGCCGACTAAGGCCCTTAATCAACTAATTGATAGGAATTTTTCACTGCCTGTCCAGCCATTCAGTCAGCAGGGTGGGGGGGGGGGTGGGGGGGCGAATAGGCCAAGCGGCCTGTTGCGCTTTTGACAAAACCTCATCCACGGGCGGAATGAGCTTTTGTCCAGTGATTTAAAACAATGAAAACTTTTTGCGCTCATATTTTACATGTCCCCAGCTCACGTGACAGGGTCACACGAGGGGACATGTTTTCATTATTTTAAAATTCTTTATTGATAAACATCTTCAGCTGCCTGAGGCAGCTCTGTGCCTCAGGGGGCTTTTACTACGCGCACGCGCCCCCCCATGCCCATGAGCCAACTTCAGTGCTCGCGCTCCTCCTGACTCCACCCCCGGCAACGCTGGTTGACCGTTAGTTGGCCAGTCAGCGTCAAATCGCGGTCTGGGCCCGATCGCGGGCGGCGGTCCGTTTGGCGGCCGGTCCTGTTAGACCCGCCGAGCCCGCCCGGTGACTGGAAAACCCTGGCCTATGACTCAATAGCTTTTCAGTCATCACCAGAATTATCCTGTACGCCCATTTTCATATTTACTGCAGTCATTTGGTAAAATACAGCATGATTATAATTCGCCCACGGATAGATAGTGTATTGCTATGGAAATAATGAATTGCATCAATAAAGCACCTTTCACAATCCTAGGATGTCCCGGTGTGCTTTATAGCCAATGGAGTACTTTTGAAACTCACTGTTTTAATATGGGGAACATAGTAGTCACATTGTGGAAAGCGCGGTCTGACATGGGGGAAAAGAACCAGAGGGGACATGAGGAGATTTTATTTTACTTGAAGGTCAGAATTTTCCACCCCCGTTGGCATTGGACGTCATGGTGGACGTGAGTGGACAACCTGGCGGGAAGGCCAGAAATCGGTTCCAGGCCATCGTGAAACCAGTTTGTGATCATCCACTCCACCCGCCAATGGCAGGCCGCATATCCCACCACTGCACGTTGGGAACATCATTTTAACACAACTTTATATTATAAGCCCTTTTACCAGAATCATCCCCCCTCCCCAAACGCTTGATCACCCGGGTACGTCGAGGTTTCACACTTGAATAGAAGTGATGTGCTCCTGGCGAGCTGCACTTCGCTTGGGACTTTGTGGTTTGTTTGCCTACCAGACAGCATCACAGTATTTTTTTTTGGGGGGTGGGGTGCTTACAGGCAGTTTTCTACCTACTGGACAGGGGAGGCTTTTCAATGGCTGCAGGGCCTAGGGCTTGCTTGGGGAATGGGGAGAAGTGGCCTCAGGCGAGGGCTGCACTTGGGAAGCAGAGTATCTCAGGATGTGTGTGGGGGGCACATGTTGATCTGTGCCAGGGGCCTCAAGATGATGAGGGTTGAGGGGACAGCCTCCAGAGGAGATGAGGCCAGATGGTGATGTGAGGGTGTATGTGTGAGAGAGTGAGTGGTGATGTCCCTTGAGCTGGCAGTGAGTGAGATGCCAGTGAATGTTTGACGGGCTTGTGAGTTTGTGAGTTTAGAGCTGATGAGATGCTTGCCTTACCCTGGCGGCAGGAATGAGATCATTCATCCGTGTTCTGCACTGGATGGCCGACCTCTTGTGTGCAGCATTGGCACTGATCACCTCTGCCACCGCCTCCCAAGCCAGGGTGGCGAGACTGATGGGCCTCCTGCGGCTGAAGCAGGGGTAGAGGACATAGCGGTGGGTTTTGACTCTGTCCAGAAGGTGTCCCAGGGATGCGTCACTAAATCGGGGAAGGGGCTGCACTCTTCTCAGCTTTTGGGGCCATGTCTGTACAGGTGCCCTCCTGGGCTGCAAACATTGAGAAGTGTGCATGCAGCTGCAGTTTAAATGTGGCGCCCTGCATGAGGAACTGGCGAGGTAGTGGCATGTTGGTCAAGTTGGAGAACGCCCGGCAGCGAGACAGAATGTTCCTGTGGCTGCAATGAGGCGGGGATGGGACGATATGGCACGAAAAACTGCCATTGTGGCCAGCGAGTAAAACGTCCTTTTTCCTTCCTGCTACCACACTTGGTGAAAATCTGGGATGATTCCGCCCAAAGTGTTTTTTTATGGTCTGGAATGCATTCCTTAAGGGGTGGAAGAAGCAGATTCAACAGTAACTTTAAAAGAGAAAATCAACTTAATAAAGGGAAAAAATGGAGGGTTGTGAGGAAAGAGCAGAGGAGTCGGAGTAATTGGATAGCTCTTTAAAAGAGCTGGCATAGGAATGATGGGCTGAATGGCCTCCTTCTGTGCTATAAGGTTCAATGATCCTATGAGAAAATGGTCAACGTTCACTGTGTGATATAAGTTTGGACAGTGTCAAGTCAGTTGCTCATTGGCAAGAGCCTAAAACATTAAACTTCCTTAACTCAGTACCAATTCACAATGTTATTCAGATGGTTCTAAGAGTTGACTTGGTCCTACATCATTGGATGAGACATTAAACAGAGACATTATCTGTCTGATGATATAGATAAAGGTTAGCAATCCAGTGGACTATCCAAAGATCCTGCTGCCCAATCCACATTGCTCCTTCAACATTTCCTTCAGCAAAGCACTTAATCTAGGCCAAAGCGCCAAATCTATGCCAAAGCACCAAATCTAGGCCAAAGCACCAAATCTAGGCCAAAGCACCAAATCTAGGCCAAAGTGCCAAATCTAGGCTAAAGCACCCAATCTAGGCCAAAGCACCAAATTTAGGCCAAAGCACCAAATTTAAGCCAAAGCACCAAATCTAGGCTAAAGCACCAAATCTAGGCCAAAGCATCCAATCTAGGCCAAAGCATCAAATGTAGGCCAACTGATCATTCACCTCTTTGTGGAAACTTGCTCTACGCCAACTGGCTTCTGGTGTTCATAATTTATCCTATATGAAGCGTGTTAGAGTGCTTTTGCAAAGTGTCATGAGGCATCGCATGCAACCACAAATGATCTCCTTCTCAGAGGATGAATAAAAAGAAACATTCACACAAGTTATGACAGACGGCTTTGATGAGGCACCAGAAGAAAGGACAGGAAGACACACGCGGTCGATTCTTTGTAAGAAACTACCGTCTAGTAACTATGGCCGTGGGTCTAGAAAAGCTCTAAGTGGAGATAAATTTGGTTTCCAGTACCAGACTGATCGAGGTACCAAGGTGCAAACAGCAAAATTTCTCAAGAGAAATAAAAAAAAGAGAGCAATGACAGACATGATTGAATGGAGAGGTACCAGACTTGACAGTAAGGGATGAATAAAGATGTGAAGCACTCATACCGGCCAGAACCGATCATTTATTTCACTGCTGCTGAGAGTAGAATTGGAGGAGTGAAAGCAGCTATTGGACAAGTGCAAAAGAGTAAAGGATTTTGAGAACCTTCCTAGATGACATAGGCTTTTCAAGCATTGATGGCTATAAATGCTATTTCAGAAAAGGGCAGTCTGGTTTATACAACGTAACTTGTTGCATGAGGAAGTTGTGGTAGTCAAGAACGTTAAGCGGATACTTTGGCTTGATTACCTTTTAGTAACCAAACAGCTTTTGGCAACATAAAAGCAAAATACTGCGGATGCTGGAAACCTGAAACAAAAACAATAAATGCTAGAAAAGCTCAGCAGGTCTGACAGCATCTGTGGAGGGTGAATAATGAACTCAAAACGTTAACTTTTGTTTTTCTCTCTCCACAGAAGCTGTCAGACCTACTGAGTTTTTTGCAGCATTTTCTGTTTCTGTAACCTTTGACGATGTTCATTCATAAACAAGGAGGGTAGAGTTTATAATAGAGTGGATGGTATAGGATCAATGGAAGTTGTATATTAAATTAATCGGTAGCTCTTTCTCATTTCATATCACATTCTTTAGAATCCACAGAAAGCATTTGCGTTAATATGGCACCTTTCATTAGTTCGAGTTGTTTCAAAGCCACCCATAGCCAACGAGTGTTTCTGAACTCGAATCGCTGCTATAGTGGAAAGGGTGCCAGCCAATTTTCACATGGCAGGATCTCACAAATAACAATGAAACACTGACTAGATTATCTCTTTTGATGAAACCTGAGGGCTAGTTGGTCAGACCAGCAAAAGACACCTGGTTCTGTTTTTTTAAAGACTGTCATGAGATCAGTTCCATTCACCAGAGAGAGAGGGGGAGAGCTGGTGGCAGAGGACTAGGCTAAAACTCTAATGGACATGGGATCAAGTCCCACCACAGTAGCTGATGGAATTTAAATTAAAAATATCTGGAGCTGAAAGCTGATCATTAAACTATGATTGTCATAAAATCCCATCTGGCTCACTAATGTCCTTTTAGGGAAGGAAATCTGCCATCTTTACCTAATCTAGCTAACATGTGACTCCAGACCCACAGTAATGTGGTTAGCTCTTAACTGCCCTCAGGCTTCCAGCTCTTTCAACAATTGTATTTACTTTTCTCTAAATCCACACCCAGGCTTAACCAATCAAGCACAGTGAGCATCACAATTAACAGACTTGCATAATCAAACATAGAACAATTAAACCATTGAACACTGCAGCCATCATTATAATGATAATGAAACCATCATCTTGCACAGAAAAATAACCAAAGAAGAAATGTCACACTTCACCATCCTGTGCTCCCAGATGGGGAATCTATGCTTGGAGGTAGCATGGGTTGGACACAGAGCTAAACTGCTCAGATTCTCCACCTTTCACTCCTTCCGAAAACAGCCTTGAACCCAGAATTTGGTATTAATTCTCAGATCTAGTGGCACACATACTTCCACTAGCAAAAGGTAATTAATTAAACATTAACTCTCTCTACACTAGTGCACTGTGGCAGCAGTGTGTACCACCTGCAGGGTGCACTGCAGCAATTCACCAAGAGATCTTTAATATCACTTCCCATACTTGCACTCTTCCCCACCCGGAAGGACCAGGCCAGCAGATGCATGGGAACACCACCAGCTGCAAGTTCCCCTCCAATTCACAAAACATCTGGAATTGGAAATGTATCATTCCTTCATAGCTGCTTTGGAATCCAGGAACTCCTTAACTATCAGTGAGAGTAACTTCGCCACACCATCTGCAGGTGTTCAAGAAGACAGCACAACACCAGCTTCTCAAGGGCAACTAGACATGTGCAAAACATAGCTGGCCTTGCTAGCCGCTCATATATCCCAAAACGGAATAATCTTTTAGGCGTGCACTAGAGTATGAAATTCAAGATGGAATTATTGACACTTTCTGCTAAGCAGTGTTAATTACCAGTTAACAACTCCTCCCTTGCATTTGAGTCTACCCTAACAACAGCCATAGAGCATCAACACATCCTGCTCTAGTTTTTCTACTTAGCAGCTGTGATTTACTTGTTTTCGTTTGACTGGTAATAATAGTGGGTTCTATCTACCACTACATATGTCTTTCCATGCAATTCTGCCAACTCATCCTTCCTCAACTGTTAAGACTGGTCCCTAAGATATATCATAGATAGTAGCATAAATGGAATATATGGCCTGATAGAGAAGTTTCAAAGGAAGGAAGGATGTGAAGGGCTGCCAAGGGGAATGATTAAGCTGTGCGTAGAAGCCGTCACTGTCCACTCATTATTCTTGTCCTTGCTGTACAGTCTTAAGGAAAATGTTTTGTTTTGTTCTCATCAAGTTGAAGGATGCCAGTGATATGCAACAGGACATTTTCCAACTCAATTTGGCTCATTGTTAGCGCCCCTATGGGGATAAATTAATTCCCGTGCCACTGCCTCACTACGCAGACTTGCATTGGTTCCCTGGGGGAAGGCAGTGCCTTGGCCTGCTGCCTCTGTGGCCTGCGTGGAGTTCTTCATTGACATCAGTAATAATGTCTGGCCTCCCATCTTCCACCCTACACGAATCCCATTCACCCATCATCCCTCTGCTCGCCGGCCTACCTTGACCCCCGGTCTTGATTTCAAAATTCTCATCCCTCCACAGCCTCGCCCTGTTTATCTACATAACCTCCTCCAGCCCCAGAACCCCCCGAAGTCTATGCGCTCCTCCAGTCTGGACCCTTGTGAATTGTCCATTTTCATTACACCACCATATTTGCAACTGTGCCTTCAATTACCTGGGCCAGAGGCACCAGAATTTCCTCCTGAAAACTACCTGTCTCTCTCCCCGATCTCTCCTCCTTTGAGTCTTTCCTTCCTCCTCAATCAAACCTTTGGTCCTCAGTCCTTAATGCCTCCTTGGGTGGCTTGATGTGTCAAATTTTGTCTGATAATGCACGTGTGAGCATTTTTTCTATGTTAAAAGCATTATCTAAACGTAAGGCGTTGTTGTACAATTCATTAAAATAATCATTAGACCCAGAGGAAAAAAAAGACATAAAACTACTCAGTCGTGATTCATGTAAATACTTTCCCTTTTTTTAATCCTGAAGTGGAATGTGCACTAGTCAGTGTGACAACTTAAATTAGCAGCTCAAGCTACTCCTGATGCAACCAGTTTTTGTTGAACGTCGATTTGCTATATTTTGAGAATTAGATTGCCGTGACGGTTTTAATGCCAGCTCCTGTAACCTGGCATTAGTTATAATAATAGCAACACTGTTGGTGGACTAAATTCAAGTAGCTCACAAGCTGTTGGCAAATTTCTTCTTAACGGTGACCCGTTTGATTGACAGATATATGTGCAGTGTTCTATTACTGTAATATACTCAAATGATTATGTCAGTAGAGTTAAACGCCGGGAGTTTATGATTTGAAGTAAGTATCTAATCTACTGCACCACTGAGCCAAGTAACTGGTGTCTTACAAACACATTTACAAATCCCACTTACGAATTACAAATGAGAGAGTGCAAATTCACCACTTATTTGTGAATGTTAAAGGGACACAGTGTAGCTTTTAGTTATGGCTCAATTGGCAGCACTTTCATCACTGAGTCAATATGTTGTGGATCCAAATTGCACTCCAGGGACAAAATCTAAGCAGACCGTGGAATACTATGTGAGATGCCAAACTGAGGCCTTGACTGCTCACAGAGCTAGATTTAAAAGATCTCATGCAACTGTTTCAAGGATAGCAGGAATGCTTTCTCTGGTGTCCCAGTCAATATGTGACGTGCAAATAACCCTTGAGCTTCACCAGTCTGTTGTTTTTTTTTAAAAATATATCTGAGTATTGCAGTATTACACGAGTTTCTAAGTGTGCAGGAACTTTATTTATACAATGCTTTAAAATGTCTACCCCATGATTCTAGTTCAGCTTCTAGTAGCTCCTGCGTTGTCTGTTTAGTTTTCTCTGAGTTAACATCCAGGCTTAACCAATCACATACAATGAGCATAGATCAGTCGCGAGACTTACATAATCAAACATAGAACAACTGAACCATTAAAACTTACCTTTATCACATTACCTAACCTTTATCACATTGCTGTTCATGGGATCTTCTTCTGTGTAAATTGGCTGCTGTGTTGCCCGCACATTAGGCTTCAAGACACAACATAAGTCATCTGTCTCTTTGACTTTATTCATACAGCACCTTCCAAACCCACGACCGCTACCATCTAGAAGGACGAGGGCAGCAGACACATGGGACACCACTACCTGGAAGTTCCCCTCCAAATCACTCACCACCCTGACTTGGAAATATGTTGTGGTTCCTTCACTGTCGCTGGGTCAAAATCCTGGAACTCCCTCCCGAACAGCGCTGTTGGTGTACCTACACCACATGGACTGCAGCGGTTCAAAAAGACAGCTCACCACCACCTTCTAAAGGGCAACTAAGGATGGGCAATAAATGTTGGCCCAGCCAGTGATACCTATAGCCCAAGAAAGAATATAAAGAACAGCAAACAATGACAAAAAGGTTAATAAGGAAGGGAAAATTAGAGTATGAGAGAAGGCTAGCTAATAGTGTAAAGGATGGGAGGTGGCATAGTCACTGGACTGGCAAACCAGAAACCAAGGATAATGCTCTGGGGACCCAGGTTCAAACCCCACGAGAGCAGATGGTAGAGTTTGAATTCAATACATCTAGAATTAAGTGTAATGATAACCATGAAACAATTGTTATAAAAACCCATCTGGTTCACTATTGACCTTTAGAGAAGGAAATCTGCTGGCTTATGTGTGACTCTACATCTGCAATAATGTGGTTGGAATAACTGCTGTAAGTATTTAATTAAAAAAGAGTTAACAAAGTGAGCATTGGTCCTATAGAAAGTGTGTCTGGGGAATGGGTGAATTAAACAGGTATTTTGCTTCGGTCTTCACTATGGAGAACACAAGTAACATCCCGGAAATAGCTGTAAATCAAGAAATGGAAGGGAGGGAGGAACTCAGGAAAACTACAATCACCAGGTCCTGAGCAAATTGTTGGGGCTGCGGGATGACAAATCTCCAGGTCTAGGTGGACCTCACCTAAGGCCTTGAAAGAAGTGAGATAGTTGATGCACTGGTTTTAATTTTCCAAAATTCCCTAGATTCAGGGAAGGTTCCATTAGATTGGAAAATAGCAAATATAATTCCTATATTCAAAAAGGGATGGAGACAGAAAGCAGGAAACTGTAGGCCTGTTAACCTTATGGGCAGGATCTTCCGGTCGGCAAGTAGGGAAGGGGCCCGCTTGCCGACGCATAAAATGACGCGGAATGACATCCGGTGGAACTCCCGATGTCTCCGTGCATCGTTTGCATTTTCAGGTTGGCGGGGGTGCAGCTGATTCAGCCTTGTGCCCGCCAACCTGTCAACAGCCTATTGAGGCCGTTGAAAAAGTAATTAAGTTCATTAACGGATCTGCCCGTCCAGCCTTAAGGTTGGCGGGCAGGCTGGGAGCCCAGGTGGGCTTCAGAAAAAAGCATGAAATCTCATCCATGGGCAGGATGAGGTTTCATGAGGGTATTTAAATTTTAATCACATTTTTCAATAAAAGTTATGACAGTGTCACATGAGGGAACATGGCAGGGAAGTTTTTTAAACCTCTTTATTTAAAGTTTTTAATTGTCTGCCCACCTAAAACGGAGGCACGCCCACAATCGGGGCACGCCCGCCCATGCCCACCTGCGCCTGACCCCGCACTTCCCCCAATGGTGGGGGGGACATTTTTCCCTATAGAATTATCTGGAAAAACTCAGCTGAGTTTTTCCAGGTAATTCTGTTTTTGTTTTGGATTTCCAGCATCCGCAGTTTTTTTGTTTTTATTTTTCCCTATATCCGTCCTGGGGAAAATGTTAGAAGCTATTATTAAATAAGCTACGGCGAGACACTTAGATAAGTTCAAGGCAATCAGGCAGAGCCAACATGGTTTTGTAAAAGGGAAATCATGTTTAACCAATTTATTGGAGTTCTTGGAAGGAGTCACATGTGCTGTGGATAAAGGGGAATTGGTGGAATATACTCTACTTAGATTTCCAAAAAGGCATTTGGTATAGTGCCACATCAAAGTCTATGGCAGAAAATAAAAGCTCATGGTGTAGGGGGTAACGTATTGGCATGGATAGAGGATTGGTGAGCTGACAGGAGGCAGAGAGTTGACATAAATTGATCTTTTTCAGGCTGACAGGATGTAACGAGTGGTGCGCCACAGGGATTAGTGCTTAGGCATCAAGTTTTTACGATTTATACAAATGATTCAGATGAGGGGACCGAAGAATGGTTGCTAAGTGTGCTGACATCACAAAGATAGGTAGGAATCTAGGGGATTTTGGAAAATTAAAACCAGTGGATCAGTGATCTGACCAGCCACTTCTTTCAAGACCTTAGGGTGAAGTCCATCCGGACCTGGAGATTTGTCAGCCCGCAGCCCCAATAATGTGGGCAAATGTGAAATCTTTCATTTTGGCAGGGAGGATGAAAAAGAAGCTTATTATCTAAATGGTGAGAGATTGCTGAGTTCTGAGATTCAGAGGGATCTTGGGGTCCTAGTGCATGAATCACAAAAGGTTAGTATGCAGGTACAGCAAGTAATTAGAAAAGCTAATAGAATGTTATCATTTATTGTGAGTGGAGTTGATTACAAAAGTAGGGAGGTTATACTTCAGTTGTACAGGGCACTGGTGAGACCACATCTGGAGTATTGTGTACAGTTCTGGTCTCCTTATTTAAAGAAGGATGTAAGTATGGTTAGAAGCAGTTCAGAGAAGGTTTGCTAGACTAATACCAGGAATGGGCGGGTTGTCCTATGAGGAAAGGCTAGACAGGTTAGGCTTGTAACTACTGGAATTTAGAAGAGTAAGAGGCAACTTAATTGAAATCTTTAAGATCCTGAGGGGTCTTGATAGGGTGAATATGGAAAGGATGCTTCCTCTTGTGGGAGAATCTAGAACCAGGGATCACTGTTTAAAAATAAGGGGTCGCTCATTTAAGGCAGAGGTGAGGAGAAATGTTTTCTCTCAGAGGGTAGTGAGTCTTTGGAACTCTCTCCCTTAAAAGGCAGTGGAAACAGAGTCTCTGATTATTTTTAAGACAGAGCTAGATAGATTCTTGTTTAACAAGGGAGAGAAAGGGTAGTAGGGGTAGGTAAGAATGTGGGGTTGAGGTTACATTCAGATCAGCCATGATCTTACTGAACGACGGAGCAGGTTCGGGGAGCTGAGTGGCCTACTCCTGCTCCTAATTTGCATGTAAATGAAGGTGAAAGTGAGCGGCAATATAGTTCCAAGTCAGGATGGTGTGTGGCTTGGAGGTTTGAACTTGCAGGCAATGGTGTTGTCTTGTACCTGCTGTCCTTGTCCTTCTAGGTGTTAGAGGTCATGGGTTTGAAAGATGCTGTTGAAGGTGGCTTGGCGGGTCGCTGAAGAGCATCTTGAGCCGCTGTAGCCTGGATAATAAAGGTGTTCTAATAAGGCTGTTCGGTTGAATTTCCAGTGGAGATATCCATCCTTGGAGAGCTATATGTCTAGATCCCATTTTGTCTTTCTCGGACTTATATGTCGTTCATCGTGAAGCCATTGATTTTTCTTGAGATCTTCCCTTGTGATTACTTGGAGGAAGCGATACATTCAGAATATTTATTATTTTGAGTTATCCTGCTGACAGAGTATGTGTATTTATTCCTCTATTTAGTACAAGCCAGGATAATCCCAGTTTTACTAGCACAGCAAAACGAAATTACCTTAAGGCGGATCAACAAGCAAATTGAAACTGAGCTAAATGGAAAGAATAGGAACATATAGGAGGAGGACATTCAGCCAGTTGTATATTGCACTGGGTAAAACTAGTATATGCTCTGCTCAGTCGCAGATTGCTCAGATTTTGCAATATTTGACTCTGTTCTCTATTCAGTGAGATCATGGCTGATCTGCATCTGAACTCCATCTTTTTGCCTTTGTCCCATAAACCTTAATACTTTTGCTGAATGAAAATGCCTCTGTACAAGCCTTGCAGAGAAAGTGTAGGGCTGGGAGGAAGACAGGAAGACTTTAAAATGGGTCCAGAGGGACAAAGAGGAACCAAGAAAAAGGCACAAAGAAATAACCATGACCAGAGGTTGTTGGAAATCAAAGGAGCAATGAGAGGCTGCTTTGCCATATCTACTGACACCCTTCACCCGGGGGGAAGAATCAAATCAAATTCCATCAGAATATTTTTAATTCAAAGTTAAAAGACTGGAGAAGTGTCTTTAGCAATCTAGCTACACTTGGAATCGTATAGCACAAAAGGAGGCCATTCAGCCCTTTGTGCCGGGCGCTGGCCCTCTGAAAGAGCTATTTAGTTCGTCCCATTCTGCTGATCTTTCCCCACAATCTCACAACTCTTTCCCTTTCAAATACTTATCCAGTTTCCTGTTACTATTAGTTGCTATTGAATCTGCTTCCACCTCTCTTTCAGGCAGCGCATTCCAGATCACAACTTGCTGTGTTAAAAAAAAATAACATTCTCCTCACCTCCCCCGTGTTCTTCTTAACCTTTAAATTGTCTATTAACCTTTAAAATGGATGATTAAACCAATCTCACTGAAAGGGAAACACAGGGGATGAAAGAATGTTTAACAAAAGAACAGGTCATTTCTCCAAAACGGCACAAATAATTTTTGATCTTTCGTGTGATGACTTTTTGCAGCCTTTAGTAATTGAAATGATTCATTTGCGTTGCCATGGTTGCGAGGATCAAAAAATTGGCAGCTGGTAAATGCCAGGACATCTACAATCACACCAGCAGCAACTTGCTTTTATATAAATACCTTTAATGATGAACTAACCAAGGTGCTTCAGACAATAACTCTGCGCTGAGCCAAAGAAGGAGCCATTAGGGTGTTTTACTATATTAAAGGCACTATGTAAATGCAGGCTGTTGCTGTTGTCATGGACGAACGTTTTCTGATTCTGATTCTGATACCCTACTGATATATAGATTGACCTGTTTGCTAATGATATGTTTATTTTCTCATGGTATACCATCACAGCAACTCGACATGGCCCCTTCATCAGCACCTTCCAAACCTGCGACCACAAGAACAGATGAATAAATAGGAACGAAAATCCCCAGTGTCCGGAGGGGAGGGTAATAAATGTCAGCTTTGGCGACAACACCCATATTCCAAGGATCAATGCTAAAAGTCTGGTATTTATCACAGTGTGTTAAGAGAGATAAGCGAGGGGGGTTATGAGATATGGACAATTTTTTCTGTCGTATGTATCGGACACTGATGTGCCTGGGATCAACACAGTATACAAGCGGGATTGAGGAGTCATTTTAAAATTGTGGATAGAGTGTAGGTTAATTGAATAAAAGCAGAAAATGCTTGAAGCACACAGCAGGTCAGTCAGCAACTCGAATCATAGGTCAGAATTTTACCCCCCCCACCGGCGGGTTTTTAGACCGGGTTGGGGTGGGGGTGGGAAGTGTGAAATTGAAGGAGCAGGTTTCACTCTGGGTTCCCGCCCCACCTCAGCCACACTGAGTGGTTTTACGCTGGGTGGGGGAGGGGGGCGGTGGGGGCAAGGCCTCGGGCAGGAAGCCCATGCTTGCCCCAGCCAAGTCCCTTAAGTTGCCATTTCCTGCCCGGCCTCAATTTCTAGGCTGGCGGGAGGATTGAACACCCGTGGGGGAAGCCAGAAAAAGAACTGAGTTACATCTCAGGCATGGGGGGGTGGGGGAGTTGGGGGGGGGGGGGGGGGGTGGTGGTGGTGTGGGGGTGGGGGGGGTGGCTGTGCCTCTTTCAGAAGCCCCCTGCTGAATTTGGGTGCCACCCCTACTCCCCCCTTAAGGCCTGGTGGCCTTTGGGCCTCCCTACCCCCCCTGCCCGGCCTCTCCCCTGAGACCCTGATTCCCCCCCACTTTGTGCTCCCTCCCCAGCCTTACTCCTCCCTGACCTGGGACCCCTTGAACTTACCTGGGCCTCTATTCCCCGATGACTTCCTGAACTTCCTCCTCTGTCCACCATGGTGCTGTTGCTGCAGGGACTGGAGAGCTGACAACCGACCAGATTGGCCGGCAGCTCTCTTAAGACGAAACTGCCTCCCGAGTGAGAGGCGAAAGGCCTGTGGCCGCTTGACAGACATTCGAGCATGAAATGGTTGAGGGGCACTTAGAGTCGGCGGGGAATGTGTTCTACTTCAAATTGCAGGAAGGGAGGCCCCGCGTCTAAAAAAACTCAGCCTATAGAATGGTTATAGCACAGAAGGAGGCCGTTTGGCCCATCATGCTCATGCTGCCTCTGCAAGAACAACCCTGCTAGCCCCACTCCCTTGCCTTTTCCCCTGCAGGTGTGTTTCTATTCTGATGATTATCTGACTCCCTTTTGAAAAGCCACAACTGAACCTGCCTCCACCATGCTCTCAGGCAGTGCATTCCTGATTCTAACCACTCTCTACGTCAAAGAAGTTTCTCCTCATGCCACCATTTCTTCCTAAGCCATTCATCCTTAAGTTGGTGCCTTCTTGTTCTTGATTCTTCTGCCTAGCTATTAGCCTTACAAGTGTAACGCCTTAGTCAGAACTGGATATATAAAGGAAACTTTGATCATAAGCATCCAGCTATTTGTAACAGAACAAGATACTTTCACTGCGATTCATGAGCCGCATTGAAATTAATTCAGAAGCAAAATACTTACAAACGCTTGTAAAATGCCTGAGGTAACTGCACTGAATGTGAATGTTTTCTCCTCTCATCCGTGCCTTGTGGCCCCGACTCTGCAATCCACAATTTATTAGCCATAAGATGGTTAAAAAAATCCAAAATAATTAAACACATGTGATTTGTTTGACGCCCACAGGATTAACAATCACTTCTTTCTTTCTTGCGGAGTCAGCAGTCTGGTGTCCCCTGGGTGGATTTGCTCACCCATCATTAGCTGAAGTACCAAACATACCTTTTTAAGTCCCTTTTTTTACTCTTTCCCTAAAAGGGACATCCGTCACTTGCTCTATGTTGTTCTTCCACAGAGCACTGACCCTAATTCTGCCATTAACACATTCTGCTTTCTTATCTTTATGCCACCATCAGCACCTTCTTCAGTCTTCATCTCTACCACTAACACTGCCTTTGTCTTGTGTCCATGACATCTTGGCCAGTCTCTCCTTTGCCCCCACCTATCACTGACCTTCTATCCTGCTTTACCTGCTCCACCCAACACCCCCCTCCCCAACTTAAACAGTATAAATTCCATCACATTTCTACTTCTCTTTAGCTCTGAAGAAGGGTCATATGGGCTTGAAACATTAACTCTGTTTCTCTCTCCACGGATGCTGTCAGACCTGCTGAGTGTTTCGCACATTTTCTGCTCTTATTTCCAGCACCCACAGTATTTTGCTTTTACCAAATATAGATCCACTGGTCATGTATCTCCTTGTTCTGTGTGGGATTCAGTTTGGTGAGTTCTGAAATAATTCTGAGCGCACTGTTAATCACATATGGCTTTTGATTTTCCTGAGAGCTGTGGTATTTATTCTTCAATTATTGGTATTAATTGGAGATTTTCGCAGAAGAATGAATGGAATTTTGGGATGCCTGGAAATCCCTCCCTAAAAGCACTGTGGGTATGCCTACACCCCATGGGCTACAGCGGTTCAAGAAGGCGGCTCACCACCACCTTCCCAATTAGGCATGGGCAATAAACGCTGGCCTAGCCAGCAATGCCTACATCCATGAAAGAACAACAAAAAAGGCTAGAAGGACCCATTCCAGATTTTTGAGTGCAACATTCAGGGTTAGATGGACCAATTTCATGCAGTAATCTACTTCACCCTCTCCAGTAGCATGCCAGCTGCGCTTTCCCACCACATTTTTGGTTGTGTCAACTAGGGACCAACCATCTTGTGCCCTCCATAATGTTTGGGCCTGGCAATACCTTGATTTTTAAAATTCTCATCCACATGCACAAGTCTCTCCTTGACCCTTTCTCTGGAACCTACTTCAGCCCTAGCGACCCCAGTTGAAGATGTAAGTTGTAAAAAAATGTCTTAAAGGAGGTGGGAGAGAGAGAGAGAGAGAGAGAGAGAGATAGAGATGTTGAGATGAGGGGGTTCAGGAAGCGAATTCCAGATTTGAGGGTGTTTAGGAAGCTGAAGTTTGTGACAGAAGTTGGGGGAGGGTGAGGGGGATGGGGTGATGGTGCAGGACAAGGTGCTAGAGGCTAGAGTTACAGTGGTAAACACTACATGAAGTATTAGCTCATGTTTTACACATTCCTCTGCCCGACAAAGGGCAGGGGGTTGGGGGAGGATTGGGAGATTGGGGATGGGGGCCATAATACTGGGTGCCATGACGTGGGCACCATTGCGGATGATTAACCACCCACCACACATCAATTTTACCAGTGGCAAGGGAGCCATCAGAAGGCCAGCCCATCTGTGGGCCAATTGAGGCCCTTAAGAGGCCAATTAATGACCATTCAGGCCCTCCTCCCACCACCTCCAATGTCCTTTAGAGGTGACCCCAAGGTCTTCCCACCCATTTTCCCTCCCCTCCTGTTTTGCCTAGCACAGCGCCCCTTCACCCACACCTGCAGGCCTAACCCTGTATAGTAATTATAGTTTTGATAAATGTTAGGACTGTAGCTTTAAGCATAACCCTGTGTTGTAAGATCACATGATCTGTATAAACCAATGAGTTAGCAGCATGGGGAACCTCTAGGGGAGACTCCTTCATTAGTTATAGAATTTGACGCATGCACGTTGTTGCTGCTGGTGTCTTGTACGTAAAGTTAAATGTGTCCACCAAGAAAAGTTACCTGGAAAATCAACTCCATAACAAACTGGCGATGAGGATAAATCAATGATAGTGAATATCTAAGATAATTAAAAAGAAAGGAAGATATAGTCATCTGAGATGCCACGGTTGGGTAGAATCAATCCCTTTGAACCAGTCACAGATGACTGGTCTCAATATATAGAACGTCTTGTGTTCTTCTTTCAAGCCAACAAAATCACAGGGGAGGAAAAGTGGAGAGCAATTCTCCTGAGTATTTGTGGGAGCAAGACCTACAGTTTAATTTGAAGCTTGACACCTCGCAGTGCTCCAGATTCAAAGACTTTCAGTGAATTAGTAGACCTCGTTAAGGGACATTTCCAACCCAAGACCTCAGTCACAATGCAGAGGTTTAGGTTTAATTCACAGAATAGAGCCCCGGGAGAGACCATTGCTACCTACGTGACGAAATATAAACAATTAATGGAATACTGTGATTTCAGTAAAACCCTGAATAACATGCTCAGGGCTCGTCCGGTATGTGGCGTGCAAGAGGATGCTATTCAGCGAAGACCGCTGGCTGAAATGGATCTTGGTTTTAAGAAAGCGTGAGAAGTAGCACTTGTGTTGGAAAGCGCTGTACGGGAGGCACAAACAATTCAAGGGGCGCAAAATGGCGCCGTGTTCCTATTCGGGTGGGAACAGTCAGCCGAAAGTGACACAAAAAGCTGGGCTCCGCCGCAAAGCGGGAAACAACCCCCACTAACCGAAAATTCAGAGGAAACGGCTTGGCAGCAAAATTGAAAACTAATTTTTATCGACATGGAAACAATCATTCTGCTAACGACTGGCAATTTAAAAATGTAGAGTGTTATTTTTGTCACAGAAGTGGACACATATTGAAACATTGCAAAGCGAGATTTAAACAGGCTTCCAGGCAACTATCGAAGTCCAATGAAATATATAGTGTGGAAGAGCCAGAAACAACCAATTCTGACATTTATTCCTTACCCAACATGAAAATTGGAAAGACAGAGCCAATTATTATCACAGTGTAAGTGAAGGATAAATCCTTAAAAATGGAGGGAGACACAGGTGCTTCTACCACTGTAATAGTAGAATACACTTTCAGATATCTAAACAGTTAAATTTGGAACAGACATCTGCCAAGTTGAAAATATACACAGGCGAAGAAATCCAGGTAAAAGGTATCACCAGAGTAACAGTTCACCAAAGGCACTAACCAGCACAACTGCTAGTGATGGTGTTAGGAGAGGACCAAACCTCTGCGGTTGAAATTGATTGAGGGAAATAAACCTTGATTGGCCAGTGAGATTTCAAAAGGTAGCAGGAAGAGTTCCTGAGTTGGAAAAGGAACAAGGCAAGGCACTTCAGAAAGAGCCTGGAGAGTCCAAGGATTGCAACTGGATGAAAAAGGAGAGTATTAGCCATTCAGCAACCTGAAGATGTGAGGACTGCACCATACCATCTATCACCTAATGGTCTGGCGAAAAGAGCATTACAAACTTTTAAGGCGGGAATAAAATTTTGACAGGTGAATCATTGAAAACTAAACTTGCTCATTTCCTATTTCACTACAGAACAATTCTCCACCTTTCGACTGGTGCGACACCCACAGGATTATTGATGAGGCGCCATCCTTGAACAAGACTGAGCCTGATGCTTCCCAATTTGGAGGGGAAAGTGGAGAAATGTCAAGGGAACCAAAAAGTGACTCATGATTTGCATAGTCATGAGCGACAATTTACTGTTGGAGAAGCAGTATGTGTAAAGAATTTCGGTGGAGGACCAATGTAGTTACCTGGTAAAGTAAGCTCTGTGACCAGACCATTGTCATACCACATGGAAGTGGAGGGCCAGCTCACCCATAAGCATGTGGATCATTTAAGAAGAAGGCAGATGCCCCAGCAAAATGATGTTCCACCTGTAACCATTGCTGAACCTGTGGTTCCTGTTGAAGTTGCTCAACCAAGGATAGACATGTCCGGTATCTCTGTTGGAGTGGACAACACTGAACTGCCTGCGCCTAATGAGGTTCCTGATGTTAATGTGGTTCCGGAGAATGTGGTTCCTGCAAAAGAATCGGAAGTTGTGGAGCTACGATGTTCCACATGGATCAGGAAACCACCTGAAAGACGGAACTTGTAATTTCATGACCTATGTAAATATTGTACAATCATGAGATAAACATCCTTGTAAATACAGAATGTACAGAAAAGTTAAAGGGGGAGGAATGTAGTAATTATAGTTTTGATAAATGTTAGGACGGTAGCTTTAAGAATAATCCTGTGTTGTAAGTTCACATGATCTGTGTAAACCAATGAGTTAGCAGCGTGGGGAACCTCTAGGGGAGAGTTCTTCTTTAGTTATAGGGCAGAATTTTGCCCTCGTCGGGCGGGCTTGGCGGGAGTGGGCGGGGGAGGGTCAGGAAGCCGAACGCTGCCCACGATCAGGGCCGGACCCGCGATTTCATGCTGGCGGGGCAATCAAGGCTTGCCCAGCATGAATCACGTGCTGCAGTGCCCATCGCTGCCTGTGTGGGGTGGGGGGTGGGGGTGCAGGAGGGCCAGCGAGAACTTTGCGCATGAGCGTGGGTGCGCACTGGAAAAGCCCCCTCAGGCACAGAGCTGCCTCAGGGAGATGAATAGTTTTGAAAATAAAAAAATAAATAAAGATTTTTAAAATGTTAACAAACATGTCCCCTCGCGTGACCCTGTCACATGAGCAGGGACGTTAGAAATTAGGATGAATTTTTTTTTTAATGGTGGATCGAAACCTCATCCTGCACCAAAAGATTTAACTCAATTAGATCGTCAATGGCCTTATTAGGCCTTTTAATTGTCGGCGGGCGCGCTGCCAACTCCCATGCAGGTCCTCCGACCCGAATATCGTGCGAGTGCGCGATGATGTCAGGACGTTCACCAGAGGTAATCGCCCGTCATTTTATGCTTGAGTGGGTCTGGTGTGCATCTGCCCGCTCAACGAAAGATCCTGGCCATAGAGTTTGACGCACGTATGTTGTTGCTGCTGCTGCTGTCTTGTAAAATCAAGTTAAATGTGTCCACCAAGAAAAGTTGCCTGGAAAACAAACTCTAGGGTGCCCGGCGAGGACCCCTCCAACTTTACCTCGCACCCGGCTCCATCAGGAATTCCCTGTTGGGATTGGCTAATGTCCCAGCAGTGCCCACCTCTGCTGGTGGCATTGCTGGGACCAGAGGGTTGCCGGTCTTTTGATTGGCTGGCAGCTCTTGGAGGTGGGACACCCCCCCCCCCAACCCCCCACCCTGATGGGGGCGGAAGGCCCGGCTCAAGCCAAATAATGCCCGGTGACCATTGAATGACTGTGGGGTGAGCCACCCAAGTGGGGGTAAACATGCCCCTGACTCTTACACCAAAGGGCAGGGACGCCCCACCCAGGGTAGAGTCCAATCCTTTGATTTTGATCTTGTAATGTTTAGAAATCACTAAAAATTAGAATTTGGTTTCTAAACCTTCATTTTGTCATCATGCACTGTCAGATTTATTTAAGAGATTGCCAATTTTTTTGTTAGGTAGTGCCTGCCTATGTAATAATCTATTTTTATACTTAAAATCAATATCTAATCCTACGGAGACGTTTTCCACTCACAGCCAATGTTGAAATTGATTTTTTTCGACTGTGTTACAGCAACAGCATTATTATCACCTTTATGAGTTTCAAAAAAAGTTTTGGTTGTATTGCTGAATTGTCCTGAGCTACACCATATTACTACGTGCTGCACAGAAACAGGCCATTCAGCCCAACCTGTCCATGCTGGCGTTTATGCTCCACACATGCCTTCTTCATCTCAACCTGTCAGTATAAACGTCTATTCCTCTATTCATGTACTGAAACAGGCATCTATTGACACAGGCCCCATGTAGCACCCAATATCATCCTTTCACTAAAATAAACCCCCAGGTAATGTTAAGGTGGCGGAACAATGTGGTTGTGCAATTGCATCTCCTTACCTGTTTCGGTGTCAATTTTTGCTTTATTATGCTTCTGTGAAGGAACTTCAAATGGTTTATATCATTAAAGGTGCCTTCCAGGACAAAGCAGCCATCTTGATTGGCACCCCATTCACCTCCTTAAACATTCACTCCCTCCACCACCAATGCACAGCGGCAGCAGTATGTACCATCTACAAGATACAGTGCAACAAGTTTTCAAGCCTCCTTCGACAGCACCTTCCAAACTTACCACCTCTACAACCGCAAAGAACGAGCTCAGCAAATGCACGGATAAACCGCTAACTGCAAATTCCCTTCCAAGCCACTCATCATCCTGACTTGGAACTACATCGCCGTCCCTTCACTGTCGCTGGGTCAAAATCCTGGAACTCCCTCCCTAACAGCACTAAGGGTGCACCTACACCACATGGACTGCAGCGGTTCCAAAAGGTGACTCACCACCACCTTCTCAAGGGCAATTGGGTATGAGTAATAAATGCTGGCCCAGCCTTTGATGCTCATTTCCCATGAAGGAATGAAAAAACAATTAACACAAGTTGTTATTGTGTAATCAAGCAAACAGGAGAAGAAAGCTGAGCTCGGGGGGGAATGGAGCATGCCAATGCTCAGCAACCCTTGACTCAGTCAGAGGTGGTTGCCAAGGAGGTTGATGAATGCAAGAACAGAAGCACATTGGTGCCAATAACAGCCAAAGAGGATTGATTTGCCTTATCAAAACTAAGCTAGTGGAAATGATAATTGATCCAAATCTTACTGTAGCAAATGCACTTTGGATCAACTGAGGAGACTGAAAATAGAACAACGCATCATTAATCTAGATGGTACTCAATTGGCACTCATTGGTTAAGGGATGAATTTTGGCCAGGGCTGTTTTAGTCTGAACGACCACAACAGACTAATGGCTTAATCTCTCAGCCAAAAGATGGCACCACAGCACTCCCTCAGCACTGCACCCATCATTTGGTGTAATCAATGAAAACATATGTTTGGGCACTGGGCAACAGTGCAAGAGGATGGAATTCAGTGTAATTACAAGCCATTGCTGCAAACATTAGTGTTACATTAGATTTAATATTTATAATGGCATTGCACCATCCAACATGATGTGATCAGATATGAGTAACAAGGAAATGCCAGACTTCTAAATAATATAACATCATCCAGATTTAAGGAGCTTTCTTCCTAACACTTCAATGTTATTCAAAATTTGAGTCTTTCTTGTAACAGTATACTAATCGATATTTTTTGTTCTGATCCTGAAGGTTGGGACTTTTTTTCTCCAGAATAGGCCGAGGGTGACTTGATCGAGGTCTTTAAGATTATGAAAGGGTTTAATAGGGAAGACAACAACAATAGCAATGTATTTATACAGCACCTTTAAGGTAGTGAAACATCCCAAAGCACAGCAAAGGAGCCACAAAGTATGACACCAAGCCACATGGTCAGATGGCCAAAAAAACTTGGTCAAAGTGTTAGGTTTTAAAGAGTGTCTTCAAGGAGGAAAGTGAGGTAGAGGGGTGGAGCAATGAAGGGAGGTAATTCCAAAGCTTGGGATCTAAGTAACTAAAGGAATATTTATAATTATATTGTAATAATTATAATCGGAATGCACAAGAGACCAGAATTAAATGAGTGCAGATATCTCAGAGGGTTGTAGAGCTGGGAGAGTTAACAGGGATAGGGAGGGGGTGAGGCTACGGAGGGATTTGAAAATAAGACACTGCTTGAGCCAGAGCCGGGGTAGGTCAGCGAGCACAGGGGTGATAGGGGAACGTGACTTGCTGCAGGTTAAAATGCAGAAGCAGAGTTTTGGATTACTTCAAGTCTACAGACAGTAGAATGTAAGAGACTAGCCTGGAGTGCATTGGAATAGTAAAGTCTAGAGGTTACAAAGGCAAGAGGGTTTCAGCAGCATAGGAGCTGAGGCAAGATCGAAGCCGGGTGATGTTACAGAGGTGGGAATAGGCATTCTTCATGATGGCATGAATATGAGGTCAGAAGCTCATCTCGGGGTCATATGTGATACCAAGGTTACAAGCAGGCTGGCTTAATCCCAAGACTGTTGCTAGGGAGAGGGATGGAATCGGTAGCTAGGGAACATAAATAAAAGCAGAACATGCTGCTCAGCAGGTCAGGCAGCAACTGTGGAGAGATACAGAGTTAATGGGCAGAATCTTGCTGAGGCGTCAGGGTCTCGCTTGGCCGATGAGAGCCAGTGAGAAACCTGCGCTGCCTCTTCCAGGGAATGTCCAGTGAACCGCACGCCAATCAGGCAGTGTGGCAAGGTCAGCGGTGGGCCTTCCCCAGGAATCAAGACTGGGGCGGCAGAAGTCACGCCCAGACAGAGCTGTCGGGCAATCAGAGCCCGGCAACTCTTATGCTCAGTGGCTGCAGTTGGAAGAACACCCCTGGAATTCAGGATTGCAGAGGACCCAGATCAAGTGGGGTGGGGGGCGGTGGTGGGGGGTGGTGTTCTTGGGTTGGGGGGTCATGGGGAGAGGGGAGCAGGGATTTGGAAGCTAGGGCAGGAATTGGAGCCCAGTGGACACGAATTGCCTTTGATCAAGCCACCCATAGGGTGCCAGCTTGGCAACAGGCCCACCTGCAGCTGGGTTAATACCAGCGGTGACCAGGTTAGGCCCTCAAGTTGTTATTAACTGGCCACTTAAGGGCCTCAATTGGCAGCGGGGAGCGAAGGTTGACCAGGGGCTTTCCCGCGCAGATCTTAAGTCTGTTGGAGGCAGGAAGGCGATGAGATTTGGAAATGCCACCCCCTGCCTAAATCAGTGACCTACCCGCCTCAAAGCTCACCACCACCACCGGGAGCAGAAGATTACACCCAGCCCTTCACCAGGACTGATGTTCCCAGCACTTTCCTTTTATTTCGGATTTCCAGCATCTGCAGTATTTTGCTTTTGCCTTTGTGCTCGGGAATGGGAGCTTGGAGCAGGGCCTGAAAACAATGGCTTCGGCCTTCCCAATATTTAACTGCAGACGTAGGGCGGGTGGCTCCGCTTCCGGGTGAGATCAGAGCAAACGCCCATGAATATAAGATATTCAATAATACGGTAAATCCAGTGGGGGACCCAGGAGAAACCTCTAAGCCTGGAGAGTGGTGAGAAAGTGGATCCCGCTCCCACAAGGGCTAGTTGAAGCGATTGGCAATATTGCCAATTAAGAGGAAGTTAGGTGAGTATATGAGGGGAAAAGAAATAAAAGGCTATGCGAATGGGGTTAGATGAAGATGGCCTGGATTTTATGTGCCCTGGGTGGACTTGTTTTCAGTAGGGGTGGGGACAATACCCCGGACTTACCTTGCTCTGGGATCCATTGGGCCTTCTCCTTGGGCCTGCACTCAGTCCCGGTAGCACCCGTTATTGCACTCTTGCTGCTGCTGGAGCTGACGGCCAATCGGATTGGCCGGCAGCTCCCGAGGGCGGGACTGCCTCTCCCGCTGACAGGCAGCTTGGCCCACCCGCAGCGTGTTATGGCCGTGGGATGGGCTGGCGTCGAGCGAGTCGGCCCCGTGCGGGCTTTGTTTCCAGGGAGGGCGGGCCATTCGCCCTCCTCCCGTCCCCCACCCCGACCCTGTCGTCTGCAAGCCCGATGGGTGGGAGGAGCCTCGCGTGGGGTATAAACACCAGAACGGGTGACTTGGGCCGAATAATCTGTTTCTGTGTTGTAAGTACTTTGTAAAAAGGTAAAGATCCCTGAGAATGTAACAATGGCCAGTGAATTACAATTGATTGAGGACAGACGTTAATGTTATTCTGAAGAATCTCCTGTGACTCAAGGGAAATAGTGATATTTAGCAAAAGGAATACAATAGTATTTAATGCAAACGCATTATTCTGAGTAGGTGGAACAACCTTGAAGTCGCCTATCAGACCGTGAAGTTTAAACGATGCATCCTGAGCTAACTAAGGGTTAACTGCTGTTGCTAGGCAGATTGGAAGCAGCCTCTAGATCACGAGTCCTTAACAGCAGGAGTGGCCAAAGCTTGAAGGTCATAGCTCCGAGCCATTGGAAATGAAAACAAAATACTGCAGCTGCTGGGCATCTGAAACAAGGTAGGAAATGCTGGAAATGGTCAGCAGTCAGACAGCATCTGAGAGGGAGAGAAACAGAGTTAATGGATCAGGTCCGTGACCCTCCATCTGATCTGGAAGAAGTACAAAGAACTAAGAACAAAGAAAAGTACAGCACAGGAACAGGCCCTTTGGCCCTCCAAGACTGCACCGATCATATTGCCTGTCAAACTAAAACATTTTGCACTTCCGGGGTCCGTATCCCTCTATTCCCATCCTATTCATGTATTTGTCAAGCTGCCTCTTAAACATCACTATTGTACCTGCTTCCACCACCTCCTCTGGCAGCGAATTCCAGACACTCACTACCCTCGGCGTAAAAAACTTGCCCCGCACATCTCCTCTAAAGTTTTCTCCTCTCACCTTAAATCTATGTCTCCTAGTAATTGACTCTTCCACCCTGGGAAAAAGCTTCTGACTATCTACTCTGTCCATGCCACTCATAATTTTGTAAACTTCTGTTAAGTCGCCCCTCAATCTCCGTCGCTCTAGTGAGAACAATCCGAGTTTCTCCAACCTCTCCTCATAGCAAATAACCTCCAGACCAGGCAGCATCCCAGTAAACCTCCTCTGCACCCTCTCCAATGCCTCCATATGTCTTCTGGTAATGTGGCAACCAGAATTGGACGCAATATTCCAAGTGTGGCCTAACCAAGGTTCTATACAGCTGCAGTATAGCTTCCCAGCTTTTATACTCAGTACTCCTGCCAATCAAAGCAAGGATGCCATATGCCTTCCTGACTACCTTATCCACCTACATTCCCACTTTCAGTGACCTATGGACCTGTACAGAGATCCCTCTGCCTGTTGATGTGCTTAAGGGTTCTGCCATTTACTGTATAATAACAATTCAACGGAATCTGGATGCCCCTGTACACAAATCATGAAAAATTAACATGCAGGTACAGCAAGCAATTAGAAAAACAAATGAAATGTTAGCTTTTGTTTCAAAGAGATTGGAGTAAAGTCTTAGTACAATTGTATAGGCTCTTGGTGAGGCCACACCTGGAGTACAGTGTACAGTTTTGGGCTCCTTACCTAAAGATGATATACTTTCCTGAGATGGAGTACAACGGAAGTTCACTCGGTTCCTGGGATAAGGGGATTGTCCTATCAGGAAAGATTGAGTAGACTGGGTTTATATTCCCTGGAGTTTAAAAGACTGAGAGGTGATCTCATTGAAACATATGCAATTCCTAAGGGGCTTGAGAGGATAGATGCTGGAAGTATGTTTCCACTGGCTGGGGAATCTAGAATTAGGGGATTCTCAGACTCTGGATAAGTGGTCGGCCATTTAGGACTGAGATGAGAACAAATTCTTCACTCAAAGGGCTATGAACCTTTATCACATTGATCTGTGGATGTTCAGTCATTACGTATATTCAAGACAGAGCTTGCCAGTTTTTGGATAGGAACATAGTAGCAAGAGTAGGCTATTCAGCCCATCGAAAGTGCTCCACCATTCAATATGACCATGGTTGATCATTCACTTCAATGCATTTTTCGCCACATTACCCCCATATCCCTTTATGTCATTTATATTTAAAAATCTGTCAATCTCTGTTTTAAACATACTCAATGACTGAGCTTCCATGGAGGTAGAAAATTCCAAAGATTCACAACCCTCTGAGTAAAAATATTTCGCCTCATCTTGGTCCTAAGTGCCTTCCCCCCACTATTTTGAAATTGTGTCCCCGGTCCTAGAACCCTCAACCAGGGGAAACATCTTACCTGCATCTACCCTGTCTATCCCTTTAAGTATTTTGTAGGTTTCAATGCGATCACCTCTCATTCTTCGAAATTCTAGAGAATACAGGCCCATTTTCCCCAATCTCTCTTCGTAGGACAGTCCTGCCACCCTGGGAACAATCCTGGTGAACCTTCGTTGCACTCCCACTATGGCAATAATATAATTTCTGAGGTAAGAGGACCAAAACTGCTCACAGTACTCCAGGTGCGGTCTAACCAAGGTTCCGTACAATTGAAGCAAAACTTTGCTAACTCAAATCCTCTTGCGATAAAGGCTAACATATTAGCCTTTCTAATTGCCTGCTGCACCTGCATGTGAGCTTTCTGTGACTTATTTATGGGGGTGCCCCGGTCCAGATATTAAGGTAACCAAGGAATATGGAGATAGTGCAAGAAGGAAGAGTTGAGGGTGAAGATCAGTCATGATCCTGTTGCATGCTGGAGCAAGCCCGAAGAGCAGAATGCCCTACCATTGTTCCTATTCCTTATTTTTTAAGTTAAGAAAGTTAACAGTTTCTAAGTGGTTTGTAGTTTGGTTTCCACTTTGAATATATTTGTATCTCTCTTCTGGTAACTTGTTGCTTGTTCTGGATTGGGAACATTTCCCACAATTTCTGAGTGACTTAGGTCTATCTCCAGTGGGTTTCATCAAAAAATTCCTTTATTTAGACTATAATAAATTCTAAGCTAAAAGCAGTGGATGCTGGAAATCTGAAACAAAAACAGAAAATGCTGGAAAAACTCAACAGGTCTGACAGCATCTGTGGAGAGAAAAAACAGAGTTAACATTTCGAGTCCATGTTAACTCTGTTTTTTCTCTCCACAGATGCTGTTAGACCTGCTAGATTCTAAGTTTCTAGGTAAGTACACCTTCTCTACTCAGTCTCTTGCACATGGCTGATAATGTCACTGTTACAGATGGTACACATCATTATTTCATTACCATAGCTATTAACCGATTATTCTACATCTCCTCCCAAGTATAATCTCAACCAATTAATAAAGATCTTAAAATATTTTCTTAAACTATTTACATACTTTGAATTCCCGTAAACCTCCTGTACTGTTACAGGTTTTATCCAACTCCTACCCTTCCCACCCACCAACCCCACCACCACCCTCCCACCCGCCATTCCAAGTTCAATCTCCCACAGTGTTCTCGGCTGTCTGGGAAAATATTCTGATGAATGCGGTTGCTCATCTTTACTCTGGAAGACAAAGACTTCAGTGGAGCGGGGTAGCAGCTTTCCATGACTGCTGGTAACTGGGCTGTAATCTCTGCAGCGACTGATCTGCAAGGGTCGTGAAACGTTTTATATAGGGAAATACAGGCATGCGATATAGAAGCAGAAATAGGCCATTCGGCCCCTCAATCCTGCTCCACCATTCAATAAGATTGTAGCTGATCTGTTTGTGTTTCGAATTCCACATTCCCATCTACCCTCGATAACCTTTGATTCCCTTGGCTAACAAGATTCTATCTACCTCTGCTTTCAAAATATTCAATGACCCCACCTCCACCGCCTTCTGAGTTAGAGAGTTCCAAAGTCACACAATCCTCTGAGAGAAAACATTTCTCCACATCTCTGCCCTACAAGGGCGACCGCTAGTTCAGGATTCATCCTCAAGAGGAAACACCCTTTCCAAGTCCACCTTGTCTAGGTCATTTGGGATCTTACAGACTTCAATCAAGTCACTCCTCACTCTTCTAAACACCTTCTTTCCCCTTCCAGAAACAAGATCAGCCAGTCCAACCTATCCTCATCAGACCACTTGCTCATTCCAGCTATCAGTCTAGTAAACCTCCTCTGAACCAATTCCAATGCACTTACATCCATTTCAATGAAAGATTGACTCAAGAGGGAAGAGTGCAGGACTTGGACCATCACACTGTCTTGAACAGGAAGAGGACAAACTAGCATTCTCTCTGGAATCTTCTCCATCCTCTTAGCACACTGGGAAAGCGCCTGGGAAGATGAAGTATCTTCAACTTTGATGAAAGAATTTCACAGCTGCACTGTTCACTGCTGCATGGATGATGAAATAAGTATTTAGTAACTGAGATTTGACTAAACCTGGAAGACGAGAAGAAAAATGACAAAAATCATGCAGACATTGCAGGAGATGAAGAAAATACAACTTCCCCACTACACTTAGGAAACTATTTGCATTTTCTGTAGGTAGTGGTAACATATTCTACACTAAGCAAGTACATATCGGGCACATTTATAGAAATGTTAGTTGGGAAGACCCAACTGCAGCATCCCTGCCAATCCAAAAGCCAGCCACAATGGGGGAAAGGGCGGGAAGCCTTGCAGCCGCCATTTTAAAGTGCCCTGCTGTAGAGGGAAAACATGGCACAGAAAGCAAGCTTTCCTGGCAATCCATCAGACTGATCCACAGGGCCATTCAGCTTAGAAGATGCATGCTTTGATCCTGGGTCTGTGCTGGATCAGTAAGAAACCGAATGGCCTGGATGAGGGCATCTCCAACCACCCTCAAAAAGCTGAACACCATCCAGGACAAGGCAGCTCACTCGATTGGCACCCCATCCCACGAGCATTCACGCCCTCCACCGCCGACACACAGGCCGGGATTTTTCCCGTGCCCAATGGCGTTGGGCGTGCCCGTTGGCATGAGCAGACAATGGGGCGTGATTGGTTTCACGACCGCATGAAACCGGTTTGCGATTGCCCGCTCAGCCTGGCCATTGCGGGCTGCGTTTCTGCCATTGGACGTCGGGAACCTCATTGGAATACACCTGCGCATCATTATTAGGCCAGCCCACCAGAATCGCCACCCCCCCCACCCTCCTGGATCGTTGGGAAAACGATGGTGGGCTGCATTTTGCTCAGGACTTCAAGGTTTGTCTACCTACCTTGCTTCAGGCAGCACTCGCAGTCATCAGTGCCAGGATTCACAGACAGCACCACATCACTTTTAGGGGGGTGCTACCTACCAGATCAGCCATAAGTGGGTGGCTTTATAATGGCTGCAGGGCTAGGGCTTGCTTGGGGAAGGGGAAGAAGTGGCTTCAGGCAAGGGAAGAGACTGCAGGACGAGGGCTGTACTGGGGAAGGGGGTAACCCAGGGTGTGTGTTGGGGGGCATATGCCGATCCGTGTAAGTGGCCTCAAGATGCTGAGGGCTGAGCAGGCAGTCTCCAGAGGAGGTGAGGCCAGATGGAGGTGTGTGAGGGTTTGTGTGAGAGAGAGTGAGCAGTGATGTCCCTTGAGCTGGCAGTGAGTGAGATGCCAGTGGATGCGAGATGGGCTTGTGAGTGTGTGATCTTTGAGTGATGAGATGGTTGCCTTACCCTGGCAGCACAAACGAAATTGGTTGTCCTCTATCTGCATTGGATCACTAACCTCTTCAGTGCAGCATTGGCGCTGACCACCGCTGCCACTGCCTCCCAAGCCTGGTCGTTCACATTGCTGTCCATCCTGTGGTCAGACTGGGGGTGGAGGACATCCCGATGGGCCTCCATGGTGTCCAAAAGGCATTCCGGTGACCTGGCATTAAACCAGGGGGGGTTTCAGTCTTTTTGCCTTTTGTGGACATCTTCCCTGCAGCGACCCTGGGCTGGAAGCACTGAAATGTGTGCGTGCGGCTGGACTTTAAATATGGTAAAACAAAAACAGAATTACCTGGAAAAACTCAGCAGGTCTGGCAGCATCGGCGGAGAAGAAAAGAGTTGACGTTTCGAGTCCTCATGACCCTTCGACAGAACTTGCGTTCGAGTCCAAGAAAGAGTTGAAATATAAGCTGGTTTAAGGTGTGTGTGTGGGGGGCGGAGAGATAGAGAGACAAAAAGGTGGGGGGGTGTGGTTGTAGGGACAAACAAGCAGTGATAGAAGCAGATCATCAAAAGATGTCAACGACAATAGTACAATAGAACACATAGGTGTTAAAATTAAAGTTGGTGATATTATCTAAACGAATGTGCTAATTAAGAATGGATGGTAGGGCACTCAAGGTATAGCTCTAGTGGTTTTTTTTTATTAAATGGAAATAGGTGGGAAAAGGAAAATCTTTATAATTTATTGGAAAAAAAAGGGGAAGGGGGAAACAGAAAGGGGGTGGGGATGGGGGAGGGAGCTTACGACCTAAAGTTGTTGAATTCAATATTCAGTCCAGAAGGCTGTAAAGTCCCTAGTCGGAAGATGAGGTGTTGTTCCTCCAGTTTGCGTTGGGCTTCACTGGAACAATGCAGCAAGCCAAGGACAGACATGTGGGCAAGAGAGCAGGGTGGAGTGTTGAAATGGCAAGCGACAGGGAGGTTTGGGTCATTCTTGCGGACAGACCGCAGGTGTTCTGCAAAGCGGTCGCCCAGTTTACGTTTGGTCTCTCCAATGTAGAGGAGACCACATTGGGAGCAACGGATGCAGTAGACTAAGTTGGGGGAAATGCAAGTGAAATGCTGCTTCACTTGAAAGGAGTGTTTGGGCCCTTGGACGGTGAGGAGAGAGGAAGTAAAGGGGCAGGTGTTGCATCTTTTGCGTGGGCATGGGGTGGTGCCATAGGAGGGGGTTGAGGAGTAGGGGGTGATGGAGGAGTGGACCAGGGTGTCCTGGAGGGAGCGATCCCTACGGAATGCCGATAAGGGGGGTGAAGGGAAGATGTGTTTGGTGGTGGCATCATGCTGGAGTTGGCGGAAATGGCGGAGGATGATCCTTTGAATGCGGAGGCTGGTGGGGTGATAAGTGAGGACAAGGGGGACCCTATCATGTTTCTGGGAGGGAGGAGAAGGCGTGAGGGCGGATGCACGGGAGATGGGCCGGACACGGTTGAGGGCCCTGTCAACGACCGTGGGTGGAAAACCTCGGTTAAGGAAGAAGGAGGACATGTCAGAGGAACTGTTTTTGAAGGTAGCATCATCGGAACAGATGCGACGGAGGCGAAGGAACTGAGAGAATGGGATGGAGTCCTTACAGGAAGCAGGGTGTGAGGAGCTGTAGTCGAGATAGCTGTGGGAGTCGGTGGGTTTGTAATGGATATTGGTGGACAGTCTATCACCAGAGATTGAGACAGAGAGGTCAAGGAAGGGAAGGGAAGTGTCAGAGATGGACCATGTGAAAATGATGGAGGGGTGGAGATTGGAAGCAAAATTAATAAGTTTTTCCAAGTCCTGACGAGAGCATGAAGCGGCACCGAAGTAATCATCGATGTACCGGAGAAAGAGTTGTGGAAGGGGTCCGGAGTAGGACTGCAACAAGGAATGTTCCACATACCCCATAAAGAGACAGGCATAGCTGGGGCCCATGCGGGTACCCATTGCCACACCTTTTATTTGGAGGAAGTGAGAGGAGTTGAAGGAGAAATTGTTCACTGTGAGAACAAGTTCAGCCAGACGGAGGAGAGTAGTGGTGGATGGGGATTGTTCGGGCCTCTGTTCGAGGAAGAAGCTAAGGGCCCTCAGACCATCCTGGTGGGGGATGGAGGTGTAGAGGGATATGGTGCCCGGCGTGACAAAGTGGTGAGGTGATGGCGTGATAGGCAAATGAGAGCCCTCCCACTGTGGAAACAGCGTGTTTCCTGGGAATGCATAACTAATGCGGTGGGTTTGAGACGATACGACATGAAAAAATGCCATTGCAGCCGGCGGGTAAAACGTCGTTTAACCTGCCCGCTACCGCACTTAGTGCAAATCTGGGAAGATTCTGCCCACAGTGGCAGCAGTGTGCACCACCTACAAGACACACTGGAGCAACTCACCAAGGCTCCTCCGATAGCACCTTCTACCACCTATATACCACTTAGATACCACCTAGATACCACCCCAAGGGCAGCAGAAGCGTGGAAACACCACCACCGGGAAGTTCCCCTCCAAATCATTCACCATCCTGACTTGGAAACATACCGTCGTTCCTTCACTGTCGCTGGGTCAAAATCCTGGAACTGCCTGCCTAACAGCACTGTGGGTGTACATGCACCACATGGACTGCAGCGGTTCAAGCAGATGACACAAAGCTAGGGGGGAGGGTGAGCTGTGTGGACGATGCAGAGATGCTTCAGTGTGATTTGGACAAGCTGAGTGAGTGGGCAGATGCATGGCAGAGGCAGTATAAAGTGGATAAATGTGAGGTTATCCATTTTGGTAGCAAAAACAGGAAGGTATATTATTATCTGAATGGCTACAAATTGACAGAGGGGAATGTGCAACGAGACCTGGGTGTCCTTGTACACCAGTCACTGAAGGTAAGCATGCAGGTGCAGCAGGCGGTAAAGAAGGCAAATGGTATGTTGGCCTTCATAGCCAGAGGATTCGAGTACAGGAACAGGGATGTCTTGCTGCAATTGTACAGGGCCTTGGTGAGACCACACCTGAAATATTGTGTGCAGTTTTGGTCTCCTTATCTGAGGAAGGATGTACTTGCTATAGAGGGAGTGCAGCGAAGGTTTACCTGACTGATTTCTGGGATGGCGGGACTGACATATGAGGAGAGATTAAGTCGATTAGGATTATATTTGCTGGAGTTCAGAAGAATGAGGGGGGATCCTATAGAAACCTATAAAATTCTAACAGGACTGGACCGGGTAGATGCAGGAAGGATGTTTCCAATGGTGGGGGAGTCCAGAACCAAGGATCACAGTCTGAGGATACGGGGTAGACCATTTAGGACTGAGAGAGGAGAAATTTCTTCACCCAGGGAGTGGTGAGCCTGTGGAATTTGTTACCACAGAAAGTAGTAGAGACCAAAACTTTGTAAGTTTTCAAGGAGGAGTTAGATTATAGCTCTTGGGGCGAAAGGAATCAAAGGGTATGGGGAGAAAGTGGGAGTAGGCTATTGAGCAAGCTAACGGCCAACTTTTCTACTGGCCCCTTAAAATTCACCCCCTAGTTGAGTAACGCCCAGGAGATTATAGTCCAACAAAGAATCTGCACCCTGAGGACATGTGTGGAGTGGAGAAAAATTAGCAAGGAGTCCGGTGAGAGAAGTTGTTTTCTTTTTCTGCTGAAGATTGCAACTCAAATTGGCATTCCATGGCAATGTCCGTTCTTCACAATATGAGCTGAGACATAAAGCATTTAACAGGATGCTTTCACACAGGGTCATCATAATCAAGCCCGATTCTCTTCCCATGAATATCAACACATACAATTCTTGCCCAGAGAAGAGCACTCAGTACTGATCGGGAGCAGGAGCTCGAGATAACTTTAGCTCTCAGTTGCCCGGGGTCACTGATGCTGACCACACTTCCACCCCCAACTGAGACTAGCCAACTAATCAGTGATCCTGGGGCAAAACCTTGGGCCAAAGCTCTTTAGGACCCCCAACGTTGAGGTGTCCGACTGACGTATCCATAGGGGAATGAGGTAGGTGGCAGGGAAGATGCCCTCCCATGGCAGTAAAATTTCCATAGCAATAAAATACTAATGCTAGTTCTGCACTCAGCTCAAGTGAGATGGGCCAAGTGGCCTCCTGATGTGCTGTACCTTTCTATGAATCCGGGGAGTTTCCTGGTTTGTACAGCTCAAGCACCATCACAGAAGATGCACTTATCCACTAAGTCATCAAGAAGCTACTCACAGTTAATTGTAAAGGAATTGGCTCCATTTTCTCGTGGTAAATAGTTTTCACATGGCTTGATGACTGCAGCTAATCGTAATCATCCGAAAGTGGTTTCACACTGAGGCGTTAAAGTGTCCAATTCCACCACAAGCTGCAGAATGGAAAAAAAGTCTTTCAGTTTTAATCAGTTAACCCACTTTGGTTAATCTTATTGGTGTCCAGTTTAATACTCGCCTTGCAGACCTCTGGCCTACACATACCTACGAGCCATCAGTCCCATTCATTCAACCTTGCACCACACTTCACTTCCACTTACAGGTGATGAGCTGTTAATAAACGCTGTTTACTCTTAAAGGGTGTTGGGGATTGATTCTAGATAGAAAGTGCCTTTTAAAAGGCACTGAAGCTGTAATAGTTCCCAGCGGTGTTAAAAGTACAGAGATAGCCATAAATTAGTGGCCAGAAATAAAACAAACAAGGCATGATTGCTAAGATATAGAAAATTTGTTGCCCAACTTAGCTAAGCAACACTAAATGACCCTGTGGGTAAACCTTTCAAAGTAATATACTTGTGCCCGCTCTCGAATTAACCGTTTATTTTCCTGATTCCCCGTGGAGATGTATCTTGTTTCTATCAAGATGTGTCTAGCTAAAGGAAAAGGCCAATCCAATTGGACAACTACCTCTGACAACTGAAAATGCTGTTCTATTATCTGTTAATAGAACACAATGGTCTAATTTGTGGGTAAAGGTTTCATCCGATTTCCATGTATTAGCAGCACCCCAAGCAAAGTAATATTGTCAATTGTCACTGTACTCTTTTCGTACAGAAGGAGGACATTTGTCTTATTGGATCCTTGAAAGAGCTATCTCATCAGAGTCATTCATCCCTCTCCCCCCCACAACCGCTCTCCCTAACCTGCTCCATCCCCATAGTCTGGCAACTTTTTACTCTTCAGGTCTGTAGCCGTTTCCTTTTGAATGTTACCACCCAGCAAAATAACTTTAACTTCGGACCGCGTGGGTGCATTGTTGGGTGAGAATTATAAATTTTTTATTTTTATTTTGTTCAAATCTAATTTAGTTTGTAGTTGGTAGTTGGCATTAAACTGAAAGATACAGTTTAAATTATGTATTTGCCAGCCTTAAGCAGGGTTTTTTCAAGGGTTCCAGTGAAAGAGCAGCTGAATAAAGAATCAGCAGCAAGTGGATCCTCATTAAATGATTCAGATAGGCCTTTTGTATTTGGAGCATATATAAGTAGCCAATTTAGTGCAACCTGCAATAGAGTGCTGGAATTGATCGCATCAGGGAGTTAAGCGGAGGAAGGGAAAGAGGTGTTTGGTTGATTTTTCAACTTTAAACTTTAAACTCCAGGAATTGATACTTACTCTGCTACAGGAGAAGAAGCTGGTTAATTGGTGAGAATCTTGGAGAGTGATTAAGGCTTAATCTATTCGAAAGATGAGCAGGAGAGGATAAAAAAGCATGGATCGAAAGGCCTACCTGCAGTGGGCCCAGCGGCAGAGCAACATCACAAACCACAACGTGACGCAAGTGCAGGGAAAACAGCTGATTGGTGAGCAGGATTGGTGAATGTTTCTAGCCTTTAAAGTAAAAGTGGAAGTGAGGCCTTTAGTTTATATTTAGGTCTCTAGTCTTTTTTTTCTCTTGTTAAGTATAAGTCTGATACTGGTGTAAAAAAATTAATTACAATAAAGTTTAATGAGCAGAGGATTCTTCAAGTGTAAAGAGCAGGGATATGAGAGTAATTAATTAATAAATTAAATAATAAATTAAATAAATTGCAAGTAAGTTGCAATGAAGAAATAAGAAATTTACAAATGGATATGGACAGGTTAGGTGAATGGGCCAAAATTTGGCAGATGGAGTTTAATGTGAATAAGTGTGAGGTTATCCATTTTGGTCGGAAGAATAAAAAGGCGACTTATTATTTAAATGGAGAGAAACTTCAGAGTGCTTCAGCGCAGAGGGATCTGAGTGTCCTCGTGCATAAATCGCTGAAAGCTAGTATGCAGGTACAGCAGGTAATAAGGAAGGCAAATGGAATTTGGGCATTTATTGCTAAAGGAATAGAGTATTAAAATAGGGAAGTGTTGTTGCAACTGTACAAGCCATTGGTGAGATTGAACCTGGAGTACTGTGTACAGTTTTGGTTCCCTTACTTGAGGAAGGATGTAGTTGCGCTGGAGGCGGTTCAGAGGAGGTTCACTAGATTGATTCCAGAGATGCGGGGCTTGTCTTATGAGGAGAGATTGAGCAGTTTAGGCCTATACTCGCTAGAGTTTAGAAGGTTGAGAGGAGATCTAATTGAGGTATATAAAATGCTATAGGGCATAGACAAAGTAGACATGGAGCGGATGTTTCCCCTTGTGGGGCATTCTAGAACAGGGGGCCATAGTTTTAGGCTAAGGGGTGGTAGATTTAAATCAGAGATGAGGAGGAATTACTTTTCTCAAAGGGTCGTGAATCTGTGGAATTCACTACCTCAGAGTGCAGTGAATGCCAGGACGCTGAATAAATTTAAGGAGGTAGACAGATTTCTAATTAGTGACGGGTTGAAAGGTTATGGGGAGAGGGCGGGAAATTGGAGTTGAGGCTGAAATGAGATCAGCCATGATCGTAATGAATGGCAGGGCAAGCTCGAGGGGCTGAATTACCTACTCCTGCTCCTAGTTCTTATGTTATTTTGTTCTATAACATGACAATGTAGGTGATGTGTTACTGCTGCAGCATTTGGGAGCTGCTGGACACCAAGGTGATCCAGAGCGAACATATCTGCAGTAAGTGTTTGCAGCTCGAGGAAATTCGGATCCGAGTGAAGGAGTTGGAGTCCGAGCTGCAGGCATTGCACCAAATCAGGGAGAGGGAAAGTTACCTGGACACCTTGCTCCAGGAGGCGACCACACCCCTCAGATTAGGTCACACAAATTTGGTCTGTGATCAGGGACAGGAGGGTGTGACTGCAGGTGAGGCAGGTATGGGGACCCGGGGGTAGCGTTCGAGGAGCCTCGGCCCCTGTGACTGCCCAACAGTTATGAGATTCTTGCAAGCTGTGCGGACGAGAGCGGGGACTGCAGGGAGATTGAGCGAACTGACCTTGGCATCGTGGTACAGGAAGCCATTCAAGTAGGAATAGGAACATAGTAGTGGTACTGGGCAGTATAATTAGGGGGATAGATACTCTTCTCTGCAGCTGTGAGTGTGAGTACCGAAGGCTGTGTTGCCTGCCTGGTGCCAGGGTTAAGAGCATCTTCTCAGGGCTGGAGAATAACTTGGAGTGAGAGGGGAGGGGTCCAGTTGTCACTGTCCATGTTTGTACCAATGACATTGATAGGACTAGAAAGGAGGTTCTGCTGAAAGAATGTTAACCGTTGAGAGCTAAATTAAAATACATAGTCATAATCTCAGGATAACTACCTGAACCATGGGCAAACTGGCATAGGGTAAATAAATTCAGAGTTAAATATGTGGCTCAGATATTGGTGTGGGAGGAATGGGCTTCAGTTCATGGGGCACTGGCAGCAGTACTGGGGTAGAAGGGAACTGTTCCAATGGGATGGGCTTCACATGAACCGTGTTAGGATCAGTGTCCTGGGAAACTAGGCTAAAGGATCAAACAATAGAGAATTAGTGGCAGACATTTAAGGGGATATTTCAGAGTAAGTATATTCCTACTATAAAGAAAAATTCTAAGGGTAGGACCCACCATCCGTGGTTAATAAAGATGTTAAGCAAAGTATCAAACTTAAGGAAAAAGCATACAACTCCGCAAAAAAGAGTGGCAGGGCAGGTGATTGGGCAGAATAAAAAGAACGGCAGAAAATGATTAAAAGGTTAACCAGGAGAAAGAAATTAGAGTATTAGAGGAAACTAGCTAGGAATGTAACAATGGATAGCAAGAGTTTCTACATGTATTCAAAAAGGAAAATAGTAAATAAAGTGAGTGTTGGTCCTCTAGAGAGTGACAGCAGGGAGTTAATAATAGATAATAATGAAATGGTGGAAGAAATGAACACATATTTTGCTTCTGTGTTCACTATAGAGGATACAAAAAATATTCCAGTAATAGCTGCAAATCAAGAGGCGAATGGGAGAAAGGAACCTGGTGAAACTGAAATCACTAGGGAAACAGTACTGAGCAAATTGATGGAGCTATGGGCTGGCAAGTCTCCAGGTCCCAATGGACAACATCCTAGGGCCTTAAAAGAGATTGCCAATGAGGTAGTTAATGGTGGTGTTAATTTTCCAAAATTCACTCGATTCTGGAAAGGTTCCAGCAGACTGGAAAGTATCAACCCCTCTATTCAAGAAGAGAGGGAGGCAGAAAATAGGAAACTATAGATCAATTAGCTTGATCTCTGTTGTGGGAAAGTTGTTAGAATTGATCATTAGGGAAGTTCTAGCTGGGCACTTAGAAGAGCTCAAGGCAATCGGGAAGAGTCAGCATGATTTTGTGAAATGAAAATTGTCTTAACCAATTTATTGGAGCTTATTTGAAGGAGTAACATGTGTGGTGGATAAAGGGAAGCCTGTAAGCGTACTGTACTTGGATTCCCAGAAGGCATTTGTTAAGGTGCCGTCTCAAAGGTTATTATGGAAAATAAAAGCACATGGTGTATGGGGCAACATATTAGCATGGATAGAAGATTGGCTGGCTGGCAGAAAGCAGAGAGTATGCATAAATCAGTCTTTTTCAGATTGCCAGGATGTGACGAGTGGAGTCCTACAGGGGTCTGTGCTGGGGCCTCAACTTTTTACGACTTACATCAATGACGTAGATGACGGGAGTGAAGACATGGTAGCTAAATTTGCAGATGACACAAAGATGGGTAGGAAAGTATGTTGTGAAGAGGACATGAGAAGTTTGCAGATGGATATAGATAGGTTGAGTGAGTGAGCAAACATCTGGAAAATGGAGTTTAAGACAGGAAAATGTGAAGTTGTTTACTTTGTCAGGAAGAACAAAAAAGCACAACATTACTTAAATGGAGAATGGCTGCATAATTCTGAGGTGCAGAGGGATCTGGCTGTTTTAGTGCATGAGTCACAAAAAGTTGCTATGCAGGTACAGCAAGTAATTAAGAAGGCTAATGGAATGCTTTCCTTTATTACGAGAGGGATTGAACATAAAATTAATGTTGTTATGCTTCAGTTATAGAGGGCATTGGTGAGACTGCATCTTGAATACTATGTGCAGTTTTGGTCTCCTTATTTAAGGAATGATTAAAATGCATTGGAGGTGATGCAGAGGAGGTTTACTAGATTGGTACCTGGAATGAGTAGGTTGTCTTATGAGGATAGGTTGGAAAGACGGGGCTTACTTCCACTGGAGTTTAGAAGAGTGAGGGGTGATTTGATTGAAGTGTACAAGGTTCTGAACAGTCTTGACAAGGTGGGCGTTGGAAGGATGTTTCCTCTTGTGGGTGAGTCCAGAGCTAGGGGACACTATTTTAAAATCAGGGGTCATTCTTTTAGGACCGAAATAAGGAACATTTTTTCTCTCAGAGGGGTGTGTGACTTTGGAACTCTCTGCCTCAAAAGGTGGTGGAGGTGGGGTCATTGAATATTTTTAAGACAGAGGTAGAGAGGTTCTTGTTAGGCAAGGGAATCAAAGGTTATCGGGGTTAGATGGGAATGTGGAACTCAAAACACAAACAGATCAGCCAAGATCTTATTGAATGGCGGAGCAGGCTCGAGGGGCTGAATGGCCTACTCCTGTTCCTATTTCTTATGCTCTTATGTTCTTATGAGTTGAAAAACTAGAGCTGAAGAGAGGGCTTTAAACTAAATAGAGGGGGTGAGGTTTCTGGAGAAGAAATGCGTACACTTACAAACAAGAGGATATGGCAGCTTTGCAGGGCAGCTATTTAGGTAATGTTACCCAGAGTGGGACAGGAAGGGCAGAATGTATAAACATAGAGAAAAGCAGCAAATAGGGTCAAAGGGGGGAAAATAGTAAAAAGGCAAAATTAATGGCTCTTTACGTAAATGCACGTAGTATTCGGAACAAAATAAATGCATTAATGGAACAAATAGAGGTTAATGGTTATGACCTTATAGCCAAGATAAAGACATGGTTACATGATGATCAAAGCTGGGAACTAAATATTCAGGGGTATGTGACGTTTCGAAAGGACAGGGAGGAAGAAAAGGATGGTGAGATAGCTGTGTTAGTAAGAATATGTATGATAGCAAGAAACGATCTTGGATTGGAAGATGTAGAATCCATATGGATGGAGGTAAAAAATAACAAGGGGAAGAAGACATTGATGGGCATAGTCTATAGGCTCCCTAACATTAACTATACCGTTGGACAGAAAATAATTCAGGATATAATGAGGGCATGTAAAAAAAGGCAATACATTAATCATCGGTGACTTTAATCTTCATGTAGATTGGGAAAATCAAATTGGCAGAGTTAGCCATGAGCAAGAATTCATAGACTGAAGTTTCCTTGTACAATATGTTGTGGGTCCATCCAGGGATCAGGCTATTTTAGATCTGGTAATGTGTACTGAGGCAGGTTTAATAAATGATCTCAGAGTAAAAGGTCCTCTATGAAACAGTGACCATAATATGGTAGAATTTAATATTCAGTTTGGGAGTGAGAAAGTTGGGATGGGGAAACAACTGTGCTAGACTTAAATGAGCATAATTACAAAGAAAAGAGGGCAGGGTTGGCTGGGGTGGACTGGGAAAGGATTTTAGCTGAAAAGACGGTTGATGAACAATGGCAGACATTTACGAAAATAGTTCATGACTCACAACAAAGACATATCTCGCTGAGGAAGAAAGATTGTAGGAAGGGGATAAACCAACCATGGTTAACCAAGGAAGTTAAGGATAGTATCAAATTGAAACAAAAAACATACAATGTGGCAAAGATTAGTGGTAAGCCAGAGGATTGGGGTAGTTTTAAAAAACAACAAAAGATGACCAAAAAAAAATGAGGGAGAAAATAAACTCTGAGGGTAAACTAGCAAGTAATATAAAATCGGACAGCAAGAGCTTCTTTAAATATATAAAAAGGAAGAGAGAGGCTGAAGAGAATATAGGCCCTGAGAGAATGAGGCTGGGGAAAAAATAATGGGGAACCTGGAAATTGCAGAAGAGTTGAATAAATACTTTGCATAGTCTTCGTGGCAGAAGACGCTAATGGTATTCCAAAAATACTAAATAATCAAGGGGCAAAAGGGTTGGAGGAAATAAATACAATCACTATCGTTAGCGAAAAAGTGCTAGGGAAACTAATGGGGCTAAAGGCCAACAAGTCCCCTGGACCTGATGGCTTGTATCCTAGGATATTAAAGGAAGTAGCAACACAAATAGTGGATGCACTGGTCCTAATCTTCCGAAAGTCCTTAGATTCTGGAAAAGCCCCAGAAGATTGGAAAACTGTCAATGTATTCAAAAAACAGGTAACTATAGGCCAGTTAGCTTAACATCTGCATTGGGAAAATGTTAGAGTCTATCATAAAGGATGTAACAGCAGAGCATTTAGAAATGCATAATATAATCAAGCAGAGTCAGCATGGCTTCATGAAGGGGAAATCATGCCTGACAAATTTATTAGAATTCTTTGAGCAGGTATCAAGCAAGATAGATAAAGGGGAACCAGTAAATGTAATATATTTGGATTTCTAAAAGGCATTTGATAAGGTACCACACATAAGGCTGCTTAATGATGTAAGAGCCCATCATGTTGGGGTAGTATATTAGCATGGTTAGAGGATTGGCTAACTAATAGAAGACAGAGAGTTGGGATAAGGGGGGCATTTTCAGGATGGCAACCTGTAACTAGTAGATTGCCACAGGGATCAGTGCTGGGGCCAATTTATTTACAATATATACTTGAATGAGGGAAGTGAATGTACTGTCACAAAGTTTGCAGATGACATAAAAATAGGTAGGAGGGCAAGTGGTGAGGATGATGCAAAGTGTCTACAGCGAGATATAGACAGGTTAAGTGAGTGGACAAAAACTTGGCAGATGGAATATAATGTGGGAAAATGTGAGGCTATGCACTTTGGCAGGAAGAGTAGAGGAGCTGAATATTATGTAAATGGAGAAAGACTGCAGAAAGTTGCAGTGAAGAGGGGGTCCTCATGCATGAATCACAAAAAGTTAGCATATAAGTTCAGCAGGTAATAGGGAAGGCAAATGGAATGCTGGCCTTTATTTCAAAGGGAATGGTGTCAAAAAATAGGGAAGCCTTGCTAAAACTGTACAAGGCATTTGTTTGGCCACTGTAAGGAACATATATTTTTATTTCTGTTGGACTGTTGTAAAGAACATATCCTTTCAGTTTCTGTTGGACTGTGGATTAAAATTATAATGGCTGCAGGTTCACTGGAACAGGACGAGAGATATACACAATGTTATATTCCTGGGACAGAGTGTGCCACGAAAGACAGGATGGTGCCAGAAAGGAGTCCTGAACCAAGGGAGCTGCCTGACAACAGCATTTTAATTGGTTCCTGACAAGGTGACCAGGTTTTGTGTGTGAGAAGGGCAGATGAATAGCTCCTAGTCTGAAAGGAACAGGACCTAAAACCTCTTTCTCCTGTGTGTGGAAGATTCCAGTAATTCCACAATATTAGCCAGCTGGCTTTCCTGCTCATAAATTTATTACCTGCTCTCTCTCTCTCTCTCTCTCTCTCTCTAAAAGCCCTTGTCAAATGGGAAAGGGAAAAATCACTGTTGGAGACATTGAAAGGCAAGTGTTCAACCAATGAACTAATACTGAAAGTGCTGGAGGACCACTTCGTGGTCGACATCAGTCAAAATCAACCCATTCAATTCTATACTCCGGAATTGGTGCTATTGAACTGTTTTATCCCATCCTTCAACTCCACGGGCCGAATTGGGGGGGATGTTGAAGAGCGGGCGGGCGGAGGCACACATCCGATTGGGGGTGTGTTGCCATTTTACGTGGGCTGGCCAATTAAGGCCCACCCACCATGATGTCCACACGCCATGTGCTCCCTGTGTGGGCGGCAGCAAATCCCTAAACCTGGGAGTGCACTCTCTCGTGCACACGCACAAAATAGCGCACTCATCTCCCTGAGGCTAAGTGCTGCCTCAGGGAGATCGGCTGCACATTGAAAAATATTAAAAATAGAAAAAAAAAAGTTCCTTGACCTGTCCCCTCATGTGACACTGTCACATGAGTTGGCACATGTCCATCACTTTTAAATACACTTCTATTAAATTTTTAAAAACCTACATGAAACCTCATCCCGCCCGTGGATGAGGTTTGATGCTTTTTCTAATACTCGCCAGGGCTCCCGGCCTGCCCTCTAACCTTAAGGTTGGACGGGCAGGTCCACTAATTAGTTTAATGACTCTGTCAATGGCCTCAACTGGTCACAGACTTTGTTGAGCCCCGCGTCCCTGGAAATTGAAATGGGGCGCGGTGACATCGGAAGTTCTGCCCAACGTCACCGTGCATCATTTTACACGTCGGCGAGTGGGCCCCACCTCCCCCCAGCTCGCCGATGGGAAAATCCTGGCCCATGTCCTTCTGTATCTTATGTGTCTTGTATGTGAGTGGAACAGGGATTTAAGAAGGGGTAAAGTTTGGGTTATAGAGTTAGAAATGAACAGTTCATGTTTCTTTCTTTTGCCACTGGTTAATGACAGTTTGTTCAATAAACAGTTATTTACCTATTGGGCAGAATATTGCCCTCAGATAGGGGGGAAGGCCCCACCGGCTCGGCGGCTGGCGGGCAGCCGAACTCTGCCACCGAAACGGGCCAGCCACCATTTTGAGTGGGCGGGCCAATTAAGGCCCACCCAGCGGCCTGCCCGACAGGAAGCGCTATGCGCTCCCTGTACGGGGGGGTGGAGGGAATCCCCATCTGTCAAGGTGCGCTCTGAGCGCATGCACACGACAGAGCGCACTGCTCCCTGAGACTAAGTCCTGTCTCAGGGAGATTACTGACAGGTAAGAAAAGTCAAAAAATAGAGAAATATTAAAATGATTAGCACGTCCCCCTCATGTGACAATGTCACACCAGATGGGACAAGTTAATAAGAAACACGTAAAGTTTATTAAATTTTTAAAAAGCGGGCATGAAACTTCATCCCTCCAGTGGATGAAGTTTCATGAATCATCTGGAGCCCGCTGGGGCTTCTGGCCTGGCCACCAGCCTTAAGGTTGGCCAGTCAGGTCTTTAACTACTTTAACTACCCTGTCAATGGCCTCAATTGGACACTGAGAGGTCGGCGGGGGGACAGCTGATTTCGCTGTCCGCCCGCCTTCCTGAAAATTTAAATGGACTGGGATGACATCGGGGGTTCTTCCCAATGTCATTCCACGTCATTTTCCCCTCTGCGAGCAGGCCCCGCACCCTCCCCCCAAATCGCCAAGGGGAAAATCCTGGCCATTAAGTTTACAAACATGGTGCTCGTATTCTGTTAACCTAAATTAAACAGGTAGAATTGGGGCAATCTGGTGGTTTAATCAAACTTTTTCACATTTGTCACGGCTCGGGGAAGAGTGGGGCTTGATATAAATGCGTATTACCCGTGAGTCGTGCCACCACACCTAGAAAACTGAGAACAGTTTTGGTCCCCTTATCTAAGGAAAGATATACTGGCTTTGGAGGCAGCCCAGAGAATGTTCACTAGATTGATCTCGGTAATGGAGGGATTTTCTTATGAGAAAAGTTTGAGTAGGTTGGGCCTGTACTCACTGGAGTTTGGAAGAATGAGAAGCGACATTATTGCACAATGTGAGATTCTTTGGAGGCTTGACAGGGTAGATGCTGAGAGGTTGTTTCCCCTTGTGGGAGAGTCTAGGACTAGAGGGCATAGTCTCAGAGTAAGGGGTCGCCCATTTAAAACAGAGATGAGGACGGATTTCTTCTCTCAGAGGGTAGTGAATTTGTGGAAGTCTCTACCACAGAGAGCTGTAGAGGCTGGGTCGTTAAGTATATTCAAGGCTGAGATAGACAGATTTTTAATCAGTAAGGGAATCAAGGGTTATGGGGAAAAGGCAGGAAAGTGGACTTAAGGATTATCAAATCAGCCATGATCTCATTGAATGGCAGAGCAGACTAGATGGGCCAAATGGCCTACTTCTGCTCCTACATCTTATAGTCTCATGAATTCACTGCCATCTATCTTTTCAGGCAGCACAATCCAAATTAAAACAACTCACTGCATAAAAAAACCCTTTTCCTCATATTCACCAACTCTTTTCTCCAAAAATCTTAAATCTGTATCCTATAGTTACTGACCCGACAGCCAGCAGAAACAATTTAATCTTATTTGCTCTATTAAATGTTCTCATAATTTTAAAAACCACTATTAAATCTCTCATCTGTTTGTTTCAGCCTGGGTGAGGCGGTGGCATAGTGGTAATGTTGCTGAGTTAATAATTCAGCTTAATGCTTTAATGGCCTAGGTTTAAATCCCACCTTAGCAGCTGGTGGAATGTAAATTCAATTAATAAATCTGGAATATAAAGCTAGTCTCAGTATAATTTTGACTATGACAACTATAGGTGATTGTCGTAAAAACCCATCTGGCTCAAATCCGGAATCTGCCATCCTTACTATGTGGCTCCAGACCCACAGCAGTAGCTTGGCTCTTAACTGCCCTCTGAAATAGCCTAGCAAGCCAATTTAAGGGCAATTAGGGTAAGGTCAACAAATGCTGGCCTGGCCAGCGGGTGCCCAGATCCCATGAAAGAATAAAGGATTTGGAATTTGCAAGCATAGAAGATTCTGCAGTTGAGTTATGTGGGTAGAAATTCTTAGGCCTCTGAACTGGGTGCAGTGAATGATTGCTGCATCAGAACAGGTAGGCCCTAGGCCCAATCAATGTTGGGCCTCAGACCTCATTTTAATAAGTCTAGCAGTCTGCAGGTGCCAATCACTTCTTGAGAAGTGGAGATGAATTTTGGGCTGTTGAAGGGGTGGTAGCTACCCTTGGATGGGTCCTGGGAGGATAGAGGCAGCCTGGAGGTGACTGGGCAAGAGCCAGCTATCCATGGCGCCACTTACCTGGCCAATGATGTCCAGTTTAGAGGCTTCAGGTTAGGCCCATTGCACAACTGGAAAATTAGGCTCTGCCTAATTCTTGACAAATATGGGAGGTCTTGAAAGAAGGCTTAAACCCCTTGATAGCCTTTCCAGAGGGACTTTGATTGGTTTAGGCTACTGTTGGGCTTACCTCTCAAAGCGCTAAACCAATATGGCATTGGAAGTTCTTTTCATACTGTTTGGACCTGGGACATTGGCACCCTTAATTGGATCTCCATGCCTCATGTTTCCGCTTGTAAAACAGACACAACAAAGCCTAATTATGCTGCTATAGAATCTGTGCTCTTCTGATAATCAGTGATCAAACTCTTGCCGTGTTTTGAAATTCAACACCTCAAAGTATAGTGGAAGCTGATTCAACAGTATCATACAAAACAGAATTGCAAAAATACTTGAAGGGAAATATATTACAGGACTGTGGGGAAAAAGCAGAGGAACGGGATTAATGGGCTAGTTCCACCCCAGGCACAATGGACCAAGTGGTCTCCTTCTGTGCTGTTTCATTCCACAATCACTTCATTGGCTGTACAGTACCAAGGATGTTCTGTAGTCATGAAAGATGCTATATAAATGCAAGCCTTTTTCTGTTTTAATTCAATGATCCAATGTGCCTTTCTTCTATTCAATTAGAATGCTTTACAGCTGGTGGTAGGATTAATACGATCAACTGCCATAACCTTCAACCAGCAATCTTCAACAAATCTTCTTACAGTACTAGACTGAAAACATGTACCTACTTTTCAAAATGTTCCATAATTTACTTGTTGTGTGAATTGGCTCATTCATAAGAGACTGAGATCTGGATTATATTTTGTTCATAACCAAGGTCTTCATTTGTTAGCCCAGTTTTATAAAATCTTTTAAATTAAATAGGTGAATTGGTAACTGTGAGGCAAGAGAGGAGCTAACATTTCTATGCTGTATTTTTCTGCCTTTTTAATGTGGCAGCTGGAAACGTGGCCTCTCTTGTAATAGGTGAAACCACACTGTTGTAATGTTAAGATGTAAAGTGGTGAGATAATTAAAAATTTACTAAAGTTTGGCTATCATTCCCACTACTAAAAACTCACTCTTCAGGTTGATACATCGCCCACTTGCTAGAAGATTGACTCAATGAAATCACTTCATTGGGCTAATTAAAGTTATTTTAATTATGCTGTTTGAGGAAGAGAGAGCGAGAGAAAGAGGGAGTGTAAAGCAACTATGGGAAGGAAGACACAATACATGGTATTTCTTAGGATTGGTTGTGTTTCTACTCATATGAGAGAATTTGCATTTTTATAGTGTTTTTCATAACCTCTGGATGCCCAAAAGCATTTACTGCCAATTAAGTACATTTTTGAAGCGCAGTCACTGTTCATGTAGGAAATCTGGCAGCCAAGTGGCGCACAGCAAGCTCCCACAAACAGAAATGCAATAATGACCAGATTGTCTGCTTTACTGATTTTTGTTGAGGGATAAATGTTGGTCAGGTCACCAGGGAGAAAAAACATTTTGTTTTTTTCCAAAATATTGCCATTGTTTATGTTCACCTGAGAACAAATACCCTACATTGATTTAATGTCTGTTAGAATCATATCTCTTAAGTCTGAATTTTTCTTTACAAAATGGAAGGACCTGGCATGATCTGGACACTTGGATGCTAACCTGGGATTTTGTTTTAAAGGAAGGTCATAATTTCACCTCGAATCTGTCAACAAGCAGCCTCTTCAAAATCACCTGACCTTTATGGCACTTGAGGAAGATCTAGCTGTTTGTTTTAAACTGCAATCATTTTAATTGACGGAGAGCAAAATGCAAAAGGAAGGTTTATAGCTTGCTGGAAATCATATGGGAAAGAGACAAAAAGTTGTGAACCTGCTTGTTTCGAAGGCAGTCTTGTTGGAGAACAAGCTGAGGAATGAAGGCTACCTTGACGGGCTCCCCTTCTCTACCTTGCCTAAAATTGTGTGTGGCTATCAACCTGTAGCTAGAGAACCCTCATCTGAGTGTAACTAGTCTGCATTTGGACCTGCAAAGCTGAGGCCAGTGTTGGCATTCAGGCATCCACCGGGACCCATCTTCACACAAGAGAACTCCAGATTGACAGCGTTGAGACCCTGCGGACTTTATCATTTATTTTATAATGCCCATCCTTCAAAGCCCAACTCTGCAGAGAAACTCTATCTAATTGTCCTTTGTTTTTCGGTGTGTGTGTCTTGGTGTGTGTGTGTTTGTGTGTGTATGTTGGGGGAATTCTTTATGAAGAGATAGATGGTTATACTTCCCAATTACATTTGTGTGCTAATGTTATAGAGTAGATTTTCTAGGCAACTTTTCTTGGTGGAAACATTGAACTTTATTTACAAGGCAGCAGCAGCAACTACATGTGTGCATCAAGTACTATAACTAAAGAACTCTCTCCAAGAGGTTCCCCATGCTACAAACTGATTGGTTTAAACAGATCATATGATCTTACAACACAGAATTATTCTTAAAGCTAGAGTCCTACATTTATCAAAACTATAATTATTACATTTCTCCCCCTTTAACTTAACTGTACATTTTGTTGTGGAGTTGTGTGAGGACAGCTACACACAAGTTTGCTCCTGGCTGCTCAATATCTGCAGAAAACCATCATGACAAAATACAAAACCCTAAACATTAACTCATGTAACACGGTCTCAGTTCTGGAAGCAGGTCACCGGAGAGCTTCCCCGCACATCCGACAGAAGGGGGTCAGTACAGAAATCCAGGTCAACATTTAACACCCGTGCAAATCCCTCTCAAGAAAATATTCCTTGTGCTCTTTCATAGTATGCCTTGCAAGGGCAGATTCTTACATCAAACAGATTTTCTATGTACATTTCCTCATTGACCTTGTTCTGAAGTACGTCCTGGTTCTGCTGTACAAATGGGATGTAGGTGTCTGCTGGGTCCATTCCAGGTTGCGGTACATCAATGCACTTTGCAGCAGATTGAGGAGAAGAAGGTTCCTTCATCATATCTTGCCAATTTGGATAGTAGACCTTCCAGTACAAACACAAAATTTGAAACCAAGAAGATAATCACTTTTTGAAGGTTTCTTCAATCAAATCATTGATCTTTGAGTGATACTGCTGCTGTTGCTTGCTAAACTCTCATGCACCTTCTAAAATGCACAATTTTGTAGACTGTTTCTTGGCATCCACAAGCACATTGATTATTGTACGGGCAGAAGAAGGAACACGCAAATCTGTTGACTTGCTCTTTTTTTTGTAACTTGACTTCAAATGCAACTCTTGGTCTTTTTTAACACAGGACATGAAATTATAAGTTCAGTCTTTCAGGTGGTTTCCTGATCTAAGTGGAACATCGTAGCTGCATGATTCCCGAAACTTTTGCAGGAACCACATTCGCTGGAACCGCACCAACATCAGGTATCTCATAAGGCACAGGCAGTTCAGTGTCGTCCACTCCGAGAGAGACAACTTCAACAGGAACCACAGGTTCAGCAATGGTTATAGGTGGAACATCATTTTGTTGGGGTATCTCCCTTCTTCTTAAATGATTCACGTGCTTATGGGTGATTTGGCTCTCCACTTCTACATGGTATGACAATGGTAACAGAACTTACTTTACCTGGTAAACCACTTCAGTCCTCCACCAAAATTCTTTACATTTATTGCTTCACCAACAGTAAATTATCACCCTCACGGTTATACAAATCATGAATCACTTTTTGGCTCCCTTGACTTTTCTCTCCAACTTCCCCTCCAAATTGGGAAGTATCAGGCTTAGTCTTGTTCGAAGATGATGCCTCATCAGTAAATCTGCATCCTCTTCCTACGTGTCTTCTTTCTAGCACAGAATTTAGTCTCGGCCTTCACTTTGACTTCATTGTCGACCAGACTTCTCTCAGGTGAAATCCCAACTGGTCTTGGTTCAACAGTTGAGCTACTCATGACTTCATTATCCACTCACATCTTGGAAAGTTCTACGACTCTTCCTTTCAACGCCTCTTTAGCTTCATTCAGTTGATTCTTCAGCTCTTTGGTAGACAGCTAGCTTCACTGAGCAGGCCCTGCCTTGGAGTTTCTCCAAAACCCTGTCTCCTGGCTGTATCCAGCTATATACAACTCCGATGGCTTCCTGTGAGCCCTCTCCAATTACCGGGGCTTCCCCTGAACCCTCTTCAAGCTTCTTCTGCTGTACTTCCATTCCACTGTTTAAGATGGTCTTTATTCCTTCATGTTGCTGAATGGTTACACATTCCTTTTGCATTTGATCTTGAATGACAATCAACTATTCTTTCAACTGTTTACTTTCTGGATGCCCTCCCTCTGGGGCCTCCTGTCGCCCTTAGCGGAGTTACCCTCTCTCTGTTGTCTCTTGTTCACTTTGGCAGAGAAGCCCTCTCTCTGGGGTCTCCTGTTGAGATCAGCAGAGTTGTTCTCCTCTCTGGGGTCTCTTCTAATTTTCTGTCCATAGCCATTTTTCTTGTAATTACCACTTTAAATGCATTGCTGCTTTAAGGCCGGTCACCATCTTTTTACTCTGCAGCTGTTGGCTTTTTTGTGCTGCGCTTCCCGTGCTTTTTGAGTTTTGGCAGGGTCCCCGTGATCATGGCCCATCCTTTTTTTTTAACTTTGTAAAACTTTGTTCTTGTTCGGGAAAAAAAAACACCGCAGTGATTTCTTTCCCCTTTTCTGGGTGATTCTGCAGGGTCATTCCCCTTTTTCTTAACTCCGCGGGTTATTTTGATGTTGGACATCCTGCACTTTGGGAGACCCATCGTGATCCGATTAGGGCCGTTTTATTTTTAACTTGCAGAAGCATTTTTTTTTATTTCCAACACTTCAGGCTTTTTTTTTTCCCTTACTCGCTTAGTATGTGCCAGCTTCTCTAACCTACTGAGCCTGCAGGGCTGCCACCTATTTTTGACGTAAGTACAGATTCTCTTCCCTTTTTTTTGCCTCTGCACTTCTCGTGTCTTTTTAATGTCAGGAGTGCTCCGTGAGATTTCTCAGTCCTTTGGATCAGGCTCCTTTTTTTAAAAAAACATAAAACGACAGCACTTCTGTTTCTTCCATCTGAGCCGTGCAGTATACCTGGTGGATATATTTTCCTTTTTGTTTAATTTGGAATTTAGAAGAATAAGAGGTGACCTTATTGACACATATAAGATTCTTAGGGGGCTTGACAGGGTAGATGCTGAGAGGGTGTTTCACCTTCTGGGAGAGTCTAGGACCAAAGGGCATAATCTCAGAGTAAGGGGTCGTCCATTTAAGACAGAGATAAGGAGGAATTTCTTCTCTCAGAGGGTAGTGAGTTTGTGGAATTCTTTACCGCAGAGGGTCATTACGTATATTCAAGGCTGAGATAGACAGATTTTTAATCAGTAAGGGAATCAAGGCTTATGAGGTAAAGGCAAGAAAGTGGAGTTGACAATTATCAGATCAGCCACGATCTCATTGAATGGCAGAGCAGACTCGATGGGCCGAATGGCCTACTTCTGCTCTTACATCATATGGTCTTATAATCACAATCACTGAGCAAGGGACAGAGCTGGATCTGATCCCATCCTCGTTACCAGTTTGTTATGGAGTTGATTTTCCAGGCAACTTTTCTTGGTGGAAACATTGAACTTTATATACAAGACAGCAGCATCAATTACATGTGTGCATCAAGCTCTATGACTAAAGAATAACTCTCTCCAAGAGGGTCCCCATGCTACTAACTGATTGGTTTACACAGATCATGTGATCTTACAACACAGAATCATTCTTAAAGCTACAGTCCTACGTTTATCAAAACTATAAATACTGCAGTTAACCAGTGCCATCAACTTGTTAAAAGAAGTTTTGTTTTAAAATAAATTAATCATCCTGAGTTTTTGAAAGAAGCCTGGTCAAAAGAGTCTTTTTTCTTCTGGGTACTAGAGGTAAAGGTACACAACTGACCATTTTGGTGAAAATTATTCAGGTAAATTAATGGTATTGCCTATGGAGTAGTGGGGCTTGATAATTTGTGCACTCCTCCCATCCTGATCATAACATGTCTCATCCAAAAGGCAGCACCTCCACCAGTGCCGCATACCCGCAGTACTGCAATGTGGTGCCAGCCTCGATTTTGCACTCAAGTCTTGGGAGCGGAACTTGAACCCACAGCTTTCTGACTCAGAGGTGCTACTCATTAGCAACGGCTGAGGCAGGTTTGATTTTTTTTAACTTGCGGCAAGTATAAAACTGGCATAGCTGGCCAGTGGTTGCCCACCGATCTATGCTACCAGCTTTGGGACATAATGCTAAGTTAAGGTGCGGCGGCTGGAAAAGATCCGATGACGTTATTCAAAGATCAAGGATTACTGGTCAACATTTGCCCCTCAATAAACATCATCAGATTAACTGATCATTCATATCACTACTGTCTGTGGAAAACTGCCGTGTACAAACCGGATGTCACAATTTCCTATAAAAGAATGTGACCAGAGAAGCTGGGATTGTTCTTCTTCAAGAAGGGATAGTTAAGAGGGCAAAATGATGACTGCTTTTGAAGAGTAGAACGGGAGAATATAGAATTCAAATAACTGACAGCACAACCAAAGGTGGGATGAGGAGCGATCTTTCCCCACAGCAAGTTGTTACCAGCTGGAAGGCACTGCCTGAAAGAATGGTGGAAGCAGATTCAATACCAAAGGGAATTGGATAAATATATGAAAAGAAAGAAACTTGTAGGGACTAAATGGATAATTCTTTCACAGAGCCAAGACAAGCATTTTTTAAAATTCATTCACAGGATGCGGGCTTCACTGGCTGAGCCAGCATTTATTGCCCATCCCCTAGTTGCCCTTGAGAAGTTGGTGGTGAGCTGTCTGCTTGAGCCGCTGCAGCCTATGTGGTGTAGGTACACCCACAGTGCTGTTAGGGAGGGAGTTCCAGGTTTTTGACCCAGCGACAGTCAAGGAACGGCGATATATTTCCAAGTCAGGATGGTGAGTGACTTGGAGAGGAACTTCCAGGTGGTGGTATTCTCATGTATCTTCTGCCCTTATCCTTCTAGATTGTAGTGGTTGTGGGTTTGGAGGGTGCTGTCTAAGGAGTCTTGATGGGCTGAATGGCCTCCTGTGTGTTTCATTCCATGATTCTAATTTTACAACTTCAGTTCAAAAGCAATTCATTGGCTGTGAAGTACATCAGAATGCCCGAGGGAATGAAACATAAATGCAAGTACATTCTTTGTTTTTTTCTATCTTCAAGACAATAAAACTAAAATGATTTCACAGAGTGTAATGGCATTATAATGCAACAAGTAGATCTTTGCAAAGAAATGCAAGCAAACTGTCTCAATGAAAAACGTCAGTGATCTTTCAAATGGTAAGCAATGGGCAGGCGGTGGTGCAGTGGTGTTGTCACTTGACTAGTAATCCAGAGACCCAGGTTAATGGTCTGGGGAACCAAATTTGAACCCCATCATGGCAAATGGTGGAATTTAAACCCAATAAAAACCTGGAATTAAAAGTCTGATAATAGCCGTTAAACCATTGTCAAAAAACCCCATCTGGTTCACTAATGCCCCTCTGACTCCAGGCCCACAGAAACATGGTTGACTAGCATGTTACTCAGTTGTATCAAACTGCTACAAAGCCTATCAGGAGTGAAACCGGATGGATCACTCAGCATCAACTTAAGCACCGGAAATGACTATGGCTAGCTGAGCCCTGTCGACTCCACAAAGTCCTCCTCACTAACATCTGGCAGTTTGTGCCAACATTGAGAGAGCTGTCTCACAGACTAGTCAAGCAACAGCCTGACATAGTCATCCTCGTGGAATCATACCTTACAGATAATGTCCAAGACAACACTGGCAGGACAGACCCAGCAGAGGTAACGGCATAGTGGTATACAGTTGGGAGAGAGTTTCTCTGGGAGTCCTCAATACCATCTCTGGACCCATGATGTCTCACGGCATCAGGACAAATATGGGAAAGGAAACCCCCTGCTGATTACCATGTACCGTCCCCCCTCAGCTGAGGAAGAAATATTCCTCCACATTGAACACCACTTGGAGGAAGCACTGAGGGTGACAAGGGCACAGAACTTATTCTGGGTAGGGGATTTCAATGTCCATCACCAAGAGTGCCTCACACCACTACTGACCAAGCTGGCTGAGTCCTAAAGGGCATAGCTGCTAGACTACATCTGCAGCAGGTGGTGAGGGAACCAACAAGAGGAAAAAACATAATTGACCTCATCCTCACCAACCTGCCTGCCGCAGATGCATCTGTCCATGACAGTGTCAGTAGGAGTGAAGGCTAAAGTAAAATGGCAAATTAGATTAAGGGATGGGTCAATAGAGATTCAGTGGCTACTTTTTAAGGGGATATTTCAGAATGCACAGAATAGATACATTCCAATAAATAAGAAAAACTCCAGGGCCAGAATCTTCGGGTAGGCAAGAGGGGGGCAGGGCCCGCTTGCCGATGCGTAAAATGACGCACGGTGATGTCGGGTGCACATCCTGATGTCACCGTGTGTTACTTAGGTCTTCAGTTCAAGCAGGTGCACGCGGGCATTGGCTAACCTCTATTAAGGCCAGTTAAATATCAATTAAACTAATTAACAGAGCTTAAGGTTGACGGGGTGGGGCAGACGAAGAACCCAGGCGGCCTTCGCATTTTTCACGGAACCTCATCCACGGGCGGGATGAGGTTTCATGGAGTGTTTATAAATTGAATGAAAGTTTTTATTAGAGTTCATTGACATGTCCCAACTCATGTGACACTGCCTCACGAGGGGACATGTCTTAAATTATTTTTTTCTTTAATAAAATTTTTAAAAATCAAACTCATCTCCCTCAGGCAGCTCTACTCGCCCACCCCACCCGCACAGGGAGCACTCGCCTTAATTGGCCCAGCCACATAAAATGGCAGCATCCAGCCAATCGTGGGCAGCGATAGGCTGCATGGCCGCTCGCGCCTTTTCCCATCCACCTCACCCGACAGGGAGAAAATTCCCTCCCAAGGGAACGACACACAATCTGTGGTTAACAAGAAAGTTTAAAGATAGCGTCAAACTTAAAGATGGATGGAATGCTAGAAGATTGGACAGAATATAAGGAACAGCAAAGAATGTCTAAAAAATTAATAAGGTGCGAAAAATTAGAGTATGAAAGAAAGCCAGCTAGAAACATAAAAACCGGTGGTAAAAGTTTTTATAAATACTTTAAAAAGGAATGAGTTAGCAGAGTGAGCATTGGTCCCGAAGAAAGTGAGTCTGGTGAATTGATAATGGGAAACAAGGAGATGGCAGATGAATTGAACAGCTATTTTGCATCAGTTTTCACTGTAGAGGATATAAGTAACAGTCCAGAAGCAGCTCTAATTCAAGGGCAGAATTTTACAGCCCCATTTCAGCGGGAAGGGGGTTTTAAAATGCGGCGAGACATTATAAACACTGTTGACTTCAGTGGGAACGTAAAATCCCACTGCCGTAAAATTCTGCCCAAAGTCTGGGGTTTTCTGGTCATGACAGGAAAGGGTAGGAATGGAAAATTTAGAGAGGCAGCCAAAGGTCCATTGACTTTTGGCAGGACCGGAAAATCCTGGCTGGTGGGTGAGACCGGAAAATTCCACTCAAAGATTTTTTCGATCTAACCCAAAACTAGAGGCAGTCTGTCCTGTGTAGGTTATTGCTAGGCAAACTGTAACTGAATGCAATTAAACGATCTTCATGTTGTCAACAGCATGGATCAGCAAGAGGAAGTGTACCTGGTATGTTTGAATTGTTGCATAGTAACCAAGAGGAAATTGGTCCCAGCCTGCACGCTGTGATTCACTCATTAAAGAAAGAACTTCCCTGAGTTGTCCTAGGGTTTTGCAGCCAGTGGATCACTTTTGAAGTGTCGCTTTGCAAATAAGCATGGGAATAAATTGCTGCAGAGCAAGTTCCCATAAGTGGCAGCTGAGATGTTTTTGTGTTGCGGGATCAATGGTGTTCACAACACTGGGAGACCTCTCCAGCTATTTCTCAAACAACATTTTAGGATCATTCGCATCCACTTGAGCACACAGAGAGAGCCCTGGTTTACTAGTTCATCCATTTTATGGCAGTTCAGATGCAGAACTCCTTCATTACTTGGAAGATAAGGGGCCTTCCATTTTGCTCCACCTGCTCCACCCCCTCTTAAACAGTACAAAATCCATCACATTTCTACTTCCCTTTTGCTCTGAAGAAGAGTCATACAGACGTGAAATGTTAACTGTTCCTCTCTCCACAGATGCTGCCAGGCTTGTTTATTTAATTTCAGATTTCCAGCATCTGCAGTATTTTGCTTTTATCCCGCAGTACTTAATTGGTGTGCATCCAGGTTCTAGAGCAGAGCTATGAACCCATGAGGCGAAACTTCGACTATTGTGTCAAGCTGACATGCTCTTCAGCCAATAGAAGATTAAGTGGAATCAGTTCCTAAAGACTCAGTGAGTAACTGCTGTGCGATGCTGTCCTTTACTGAGTGAACGTCTTCAATCCTTGCTCTCTGCTGAGTTAGTCGACTCAGGCTGGTGACTGGGAAACTAGATTAGAATTAATTAGATACTGCCTAGTGGCATCTAACGGAGAGTGGTTGGTGAGGGCAGATTCATTCTCATGCCTGCCACAGTTGAATAGTCACGCTTTTTCAAGCTGATGCATGCGGGAAATTTAAACTGCAAGTTGCATCCCACAATGATTTACCTGTGTTGCGCACCACTTTATGGGTCTGTGATGTGTTCATTTCAATATAGCAATTTTCATATGATTGAGCTCATTTTTGCTCTCTTGTTATCAGTGATTTCACAGGTTTCCTGACTGCTAGATGTAATCAGTGCAGTATCAGACTTTCAAGTGGTTTGTCATCAGTTACAATTGATAGTCCTGTGCAGAAGAACCCTAGTGTTGCATCGCCTGGGAAGAGTCTATGATTGCAAAATCATTTGCTGATTATGCAGGAGCCAGAGTATAAAGCATTGGCTCCAAGCGCTGTTATAGTGTGCAGTTGTCTTTAACTGTTTCTCCCCCTCCATTTATCTCCTTGTCCTGAAGACTCTCACTCACACACTTCCTCAGGTCCCCTATTTAAGTGGCTGTTCACCAGGTGTGAGCCCAGACATTGATGTCCTGCTTTTAACTGCACCTCGCCTGCAACGAATACCTGGTATGGGGAGGGTGGGGGGGAGGGGTCGGAGGGTAATAGTTAAAATGAGGGGCAGCAATTTACCCCCTTGTGGTCCTGCTGCCTTCTCCATGGGGTTCCAAGGGCAACCTGTTCTACTGAGCAGGATGTTACTGAATTGAATTCAGTTTGGTTTTTCGTTTTATTTAATGGTTCTATGACTTGCTGCACAATGTAAAAAGACCTAGAGTTGCACAAAAACTTTATTTTGAAGTTATTTATATCAATGATGTTTATTGTTGAATCACCCAATGTTTCCAACTGTGATCTGTACTCTGGAAACATTACATTTCTTACCATTAAATCTTTAAAACATTTCAACATTATACATGGTTCTACAATTGGACAGCATTTACTAAACAATCCTGATTGTGCTAAGAATTACATTAACAACCAATTTAAAATTATCAGCCATGCTCGCAGTGTGGCTCACTTGCATGTGCTAGAAGCTACACCCAAACACAAGGCCCTGTCCCTTTCAAACAATAAGAACACATCCCATGCATTGTGCCTTTTTCAACTAAACAAAAGCTTGGGGGACAGCCATTCCCCGGTCCATTCCCCATGTCAATGCGTGACCAATCAGAGTCGACTTGCTTGGCTTGAATTTTTGAAAAACCTTGGCAGTAAACTGTTCCCTCCAGGCCCCACAAGGAAGACTTAGGCCTGTTATAACTTGTGGTTCATGGAGGGCTTGTAGCTCAGTAAGTAGCACCCTTGCCTCCGGGCTAGAAGCTACAGCTTCAAATACAAACATACAAACATATGAACTATGAGCAGGAGTAGGCCATTTGGCCCTTCAAGTTTGCTCCACCATTCAAAAAAAATCAGGGCTGACCTGATTGTAACTTCCCACCTACCCCAGGTAACCTTTTACCTTGTTTATCTAGCTCAGCCTTAAAAATATTCAAATACGGTGCTTCCACTGCCTTTTGAGGAAGAGATGTTCAAGGACTCATGACCCTCAGAGAGAAAAAAAATTCTCTTTACCTCTGTCTTAAATGAGTGACCCCTTATTTTTAAACCATAACCCTCGTTCTAAATTCTCCCACAAGAGGAAACATCCTTTGCACATCCATTCTGTCAAGACCCCTGAAGATCTTAAAAGTTTTGACCAAGTCATCTCATACTCCTCTAAACTCCATTGGATACAAGCCTAACCTGTCCAACCTTTCCTCATGAGCCAACCCACCCATCCCTGGCCTTAGCCTTTGACCACATGGGGCATTCATCAAGCAGCCAAGCAGATTGACAATCAACCTGCCCCTCCTTCCAACATGCCCGTAGCAGGCAGTAAGTGTGGGAGAGACCCTTGGTCAGCCATGCTCGGGCCAGCGTGGTGCCTTCAAGCCAAAGCCGCTTGTCTCTCTCTAAAGGGAGAGATGCCTACTGCCCCTCACAGACTATGGCTAAATATAGTGGAACACGGTGTTTATCTCCCACTCCTGTGGTCACTTTCGACACTCCCTACTCCTCCACCCCACCAATGTGGCTGTAAAGGGCTCCATTAAAATTTGGGTCTGAATGTCTTAAGGGAATGGGATCTTCTGAGATATCCAAAAAGTACGGTTTCCAGCAGGGATGACTAAACACAGTGTAGGAATCTTGGAGGTTTCCCCCGGGGTTACTGATCCCTGGCGTGTAAAACTGGTCTTGCAGTTGCAGCTCAGGTCCGCTGACGTTCTGAAGATTGGAACTTGCTGGGCCATGTGCCCCAGTACCAGTCTTTCACGAACATACAAACAAGGGGCAGGATTAGGCCATTCAGCCCCTCAAGCCTGCTCCACCATTTAATAAGATCACAGCTGATCTGATAGTAGCCTGAAATCTGCATCCCACCTACCCCCGATAACTTATTACCCACTTGTTTACCAAGAATCTATCAACCTCTGCCTCAAAAATATTGAAAGACTCTGCTTCCATCTCCTTTTCAGGAAGAGAGTTCTAAAGACTCGCAACCCTCTGAGTGAAACAATTTTGCCTCATCTCTCTTTTAAATGGGCTACCCCTTATTTTTAAACAGTGACCCCCTAGTTCTTCCACAAGAGGGAGCATCCTCCCCACATCCACCCTGTCAAGACCCCTTAAGGTCTCATATATTTCAATCAAGTCGCCTCTTACTCATCTAAGCTCCAGCAGATACAAGCCTAGTCTGTCTAACCTTTCCTCGGAAAACAATCCATCCATTCCAGGTATTAGTCTGATAAACCTCTGACTGCTTCCAACGCATTTACATCATTCCTTAAATAAGGTGACCAATACTGTACACAGTACTCCAAATGTGGTCTCAGTAGTGCTTTGTACAACTGAAGCATAACCTCCCTACTTTTGTATTCAGTTCCCCTCGCAATAAATGATAACATTCTATGAACTTCCCTAAATACCTGCTGTACTTCCTTGCCAGCCTTTTGTGAATCATGCACCAGGATACCCAGATCCCACTGCACCTCAGAGCTCTGCAACCTGTCACCATTTAGATAATATGCTACTTTTTTATTCTTTCTGCCAAAAAGGGCAATTTCACATTTTTCCACATGATACTCCATCTGCCAGATCTTTGCCCACTCACTTAACCTATCTATATCTGTTTGTAGCCTCCTTATATCCTCTTCACAACTTACTTTCCTATCTATCTTTCTGTCATCAGCAAATTTGGCAACTATCCTTTCACCCAATGCACTTACATAAATTGTAAACAGTTGAGATCCCAGCACTGATCCCTGTGGCATTCCATCTTACCAACCTGAAAAAGGCCAATTTATCCCGACTACCTGCTTCCTGTTAGCTAGCCAATCTTCTATCTGTGCCAACATGTTACCCCCCCAGACCATGAGCTTTTATTTTCTGCAATAACCTTTGATGTAACACTTTATCAAATGCTTGCTCAAAATTTAACTCAGTACATCCATCAGTTCCCCTTTATCCACAGCACATGTTACTTCCTCAAAGAACTCCCATAAGTTGATTAAACATGAGTTCTCTTTCACAAAACCATGTTGATTCTGCCTGATTACCTTGAGCTTAACTAAGTGCCCCCCTGCTATTGCTTCCTTAATAATAGCTTCTAACATTTTCCCTATGACAGATATTAAGCTAACTGGCCTGTTGTTTCCCGCTTTCTGTCTCTCCCCAGTTTTTGATTAACGGAGTTACATTTGCTATCTTCCAATCTAATGGGACCTTCCCTGAGTCTAGGGAGTTTTGGAAAACTAAAACCTTTGTCTTTTAGTCAGAATATTGTGCATTCAAGTCTTATCCAGAAGTTGCATACAGAACCCGGGTTGAACTTGGGTGCGCTTTCTGATGAGACGCTAAATCGAGGGCTTGTTTATCTGTTCATCTAGAAACACTCCAGAGCTGGTGTTCATTCATTGTCACTGGTTCAAACACCTGGAACTGCCTTTCTAACAACACTGTATGTATAATTACACCACGTGGACTGCAGCAATTCAAGAAGGCAGCTCACCACCACCTTCTCAAGGGCAATTAGGGATGGGCAATAGCATAAGAACACAATAATTAGGAGCATGAATAGGCCATTCAGCCCTTTGAGCCTCTGGCATTTGATAATATCATGACTGATCCGATTGTGGTCTCAACTCTACTTTCCTGTCCATCCCCTATGACCTTTGACTCGCTTGTCGATCAAAAATCTAACCTGGCCTGGAATAATATATCCAATGACACAGCTTCCACTGCTCTGCGGGGAAGAGAATTTCACAAGCTAAAAACTCTCTGGAGAAATCTCCTCATCACAGGGTGGAATTTTCCACGCCCATTGGCGTCAGGTGTGTTTGGCGACGTGAGCAGGCAATATGGTGAGGAGGCCAAAAATCAGCCAAAAACTGACGTCATGAAACCAGTTTGCTATCTTCCACTCTGCCTGTTACGGGTTTTCCACCAATGGACTTCGGGAACCTCATTGTAATACATCTGCACATCATTATAAGCCCAGCTTGCCGGAATCATCTCCCCAATCTGACCATGAATCACACCAACATGTTTTACAACAGCATTTAAAAGGCGTGCACCTGGTGAGCTGAACTTTGAGGGGAAATCGGAGGCGAGTGCACAGTAACGTTGCAAAGCGCTACCGAGGGTCGCCCACTGGACTTTAAGGTTGAGACGCCGTGCATTCAGACGAGGGCACAGGCAAGTCGCTATTGCCCGGCTGGCTGACAGTGCGATGCCGGGGCAAGGGCTGCTCTGCGGTTGAGGCGACTTTGGGGGGAGAGCAAGAGCTGCACTGTGGCTGAGGTGACGTGGGGGGGAGGCGGGGTGTGTACAAGGGCTTCCCTATGGTTCAGGCAACTTGGTGGCGGTGGGGGGGGGTGGGCAAGGACTGCACTGTGATTGAGGTGAATTGTGGGGGGTGGGGCAGGGTTACACTGCGGTTGTGGTAAGTTGGGGGGTGGGGTGCAAGGGCTGCCCTGCAGTTGATGGCAGTGGACAAGCACACGCAGGGGGTGGGTGAGAGAAGCAGCCACTCATTAGGGAAACCTTTGTAAAGTGACCATTCCTCCACAGCTGAGACAGTTCAGGCGCAGCCACATTGATATGATTGGAGTCGGGCCTTTAGCTTATTTGCCCACTCAAGCAACGCAGAGGCATCAAAGTGCCACCAAGAGCTCCAGAGCTTTTCACCCCTCGGGCACATACTGCAAACTAATGAGTGTTTTAGTGGACTGCAGAACAGTTGGACGACTGGGCACCTTGTACAATCTCCTTGCTAAATTTGGCCATGGAACAGTCACTGCTGGAGGTGCTCACAACCCCTCGCAATATCATCATCCTGGTTTGGACCAGTCTCCCCCATGGTTCAAGCTAACAGTGCAGACTTGCAGTGTGGGTTAGGAGAATGCCTGTGCATGAGCTGAGAGCACAGCCTGCAGTCCAATGGGCAAAGCTGCTGCCAATCAGTCAGGTGGAGTGGGGTGGAGGTGGGTGGGGTTTCGGGCAGCTATGCAGCGCACTAAACTCTGGCCATCCAAGAGGTGGCCAGCACTCTCCAGGAAGCATTAAGGGGCCTTCAGGCTTAACCAAGGCAGGTTCTCAGAACACCCAAGCTAACCCATGTGTCTCTCTCTCTCTCTCATCCTGCAGGAGGAGTACATCAGGAGTATGAAGCCTGATGACCTAGCTGTATGCCTCATGGCGTATAGAGAGCAGAGACAAAGGAGAAGAGAGTGATGGAGGCACCTGGCTGGACAGAGGGAGAAGCAGCACCCTCAGGAAGAAGAGGCAGATGGGGCTCCCGCTCATGTTGCTGAAAAGGCACAGCGAGCCCTCGCTTTTCGGCACCTAGCTAGATCCCGGGTGTGGAGATGCCGCCTCACATCCCTGAGGATGACCGAGAAGCAGTGTCGCCAAAGACTGCATTTGCCTAGGGAACTGGTCAGTCACATCTGCCAGCTATTGCAGGAATTGGTGCCACAGGGACATGGAGGGCATCCACTGCCAGTGGCCATGAAAGTGACCGCAGCGTTCAAATTTTATGCCAGGGCTGCACAAGTGACCTATGTGGGATCTCACAAGCCTCCGCCCACAAATGCATCCATGGGGTCACAGATGCCATCTTCATGAGGGCACACAACTTAGTGCATTTCATTTGGCACCAGGAAAGTCAAGATGCAAGAGCAATCAGATTTTCCCAGATCTCAGGTTTCCCACAGGTGCAGGTGCCAGCAACTGCACTCACAGTGCTCAGATCTCCATGGCAAGAAGCGGTCAACTATGTCAACTCAAGGGCTTCCACTCACTGAATGTGCAGCTGGTGTGCGACCACCGCAAACGCATCCTGCAGGTCTACACACGGTTCCTAAGATTCTCCACGACTCCTACATTCTCAGTTGATCACAGATCCATGACATCTTCCAGGGTCCACAGGGGCTGCAGGGATGGCTCCTCGGGGACAAGGGCTACCAGCTGGGGATGTGGCTGATGACACCCATCCAGCAGCCTCAGACTGCAGTAGAGCGACCATATAATGAGGCTCATGCTGCAACTTGCAACTTGGTAGAACAAACCATCAGGATGCTGAAGATGAGATTCCGGTGGCTGGACCGGTCTGGTGGAGCCCTGCAATATAGTCCACAGAGGGTGTCAATCATCATCATCGCTGTTGTGTCCTTTACAACCTGGCTCTGCAACAGAGAGAGGAGCTGGCTGAGAAGGAGGTGGAGGAGCTGGAGGTCTCCTCCAATGAGCAGGAAGTTGACAGGGATGAGGGTGACAATAACAGTGATGAGCCCATCAAACAGGCCAGATGAGGCAGGCACACTGGGGAGGCCCTGATAGCTGCTAAATGTTTGGAGGATGATGATGACATGCAGTGAAGAGGCCCCATAGACCCTCAGGTTGCATCACCAGAAGGAAAAAAACAATAAAAACTGGAAAATAAGAATAGTGGTCTGAACTGTTTTTTCCCTCCTGGTCTGTGACCATTTGACTCCAGTCTGGCTGATGGCAGCATGAATACCCTCTGTGATAACGATCCTGTCATGGAGATGAAGAGGATGTCCTAATAGTCGCTCGATTCCAGGAGGATGATGATGACATGCAGTGAGGACACCTCATAGATCTTCACATAGCTTCTGTGAATGTCTGACTCCTGTTTGGCTGAGGGAAGCTTGTTTGCATTCTGTGATCAGGTTCATTGCTTAGAAACGCAGCTGCGAAACTTTAAATGTACTTGACCCTTTGTCCGCCTTCAGCACCTGACCCCTTCAGGAGCACACCGTCACCGGTCACAGATGCTGAAGAGATGGGAGCCAGCTCCACCTTAAAGGTGCTGAGAGCACACAGAGAGAACGATGGAACTCAGTGACGCCTGCCCACGACATTCTGGCAGCAACGATGAGCACCATTGAGGTGCCGGCATCAGTACTGTGGCTAGTGAGTGTGAGGCTGGACCATCGCTTTGGTCTGAAGGCTGCACAGAGCACAGGGAAGAGGCCCTGGACTGAGACACCTGCCTTTACCTTGTGCAGGAACCATAGCTTCACATCTGACTGACATGAACACTGCTCATCAGAACAAGGAGCATTGGCAAGGAGATATTGTTGAGATTTTATTTACAATAGTAAATATTATGTACAAGTGATTAACACCCGTGCCCAGGCTGCACAACTACATCTTCTTAATCTTCCTAACCCTGCCATTATGTCTTGGTGCTCCCCCGACATCCACAGAGGAGGTGGAGGCAGCCTGCTGCCTGCTGCTTGTTACACCCTGTCTGTGATGACCTTGACGGGCATCCCCTGGAGGGCAGAGACTTGTAGGGCACCAGTCTACTTTCAGGATTCTGCTGCGTGGCATTGGTAGCCTCCCTGGCCTGTGGAGCTGGAGTCACAGGCAGAGAGGATTCGGATGGGCCAGACACTCCCAGAATCACCTGGGTGGATGGCCCTAGGGGGTGCAGCTGCTTATTTGCCTCTCTGTAGGTACCCAAGGGCCCCTGGCTGACTCTTTGAGAAGGGGTAGCTGGAGTTAGATCATGCTGCCCCCACCCCTCTCATGTACACACTGTTGGAGGTCAACTATGGCATCGGCGGTGGAGTTCAGCCCATGCAGCAGTGCAGGAGCAATGTCCCCAGGGTCCCCATGGCAGCCGCCATCCTACCAGCATTGACCTCAGTGCATTGGCATGCTGGCACTATCACCTTAGCCTGAAAGTGGACGGACTCCTCGATCATGCTTTGCAATCTGAGGAGTGCAGCAGACATCCCTTCCTGGTGTTCCCGAGCTTGCCTTTGCAGCTCCAGCAACTGCAACATGACCGAGTCCAAAGGCTCCTCATCTGACTTGGGCTCAGCAGATTTCTGGCCTCTAACAGTCCTCCGAGTGCCAAACACCTGGGAAGTACCTGCCACTGCCTGCTGTGGATGAGACAGTGCATGTGCTCACCAGATTGTGATCATGAGGCTACTGTAAAGGTAGGTCCCACCAAGGTGTTTCTCTCTGCGGTGGAAGAGGGTGTGGGTGAGCGCTGTGATGGGACTTCAATGAAGTTGCCTACAGATTTCTCTTCAGAGGTTTCCTTGGAGCTTGATTGGAGACCCTGGGTCATGGACTCCATTGGCTGTATCCCAGATGTGCCTGCGGAAGCAAGGAGAGATATTTAGTGCATAATAGGGGACTGCGGAACAGGGCACATCACTCACAGCACGGTTGTGTGATGGATGTTGCGATGCTGGATCCTCACTTGGTAGAGCAGCGCCGACTTCACTGTCAGCACAGGACCGGTCCAGATCCTCGCCGGCCAGCTGGGTGGCTCTGTTTTCAAAGTCCATGAGGACCTTGATTCCAGGCATTCCTCCACCAGTCTGTGACCTCTCCCTGTTGTGTGGAACCTTGTCCTGCATGGATAGAGATGGAGAGAGTGTAAGCAGGATTCCTGCCAGGCCAGATGATAAGTATGCCTGATATGTGTGGGTGCTGATTGGTCTCAAGGACGGGATGAAGACAATGAAGGTGTGTGTGTGAGAGAGTGAAAGGTGATGTCCCTTGAACCAGCAGTGAGTGAGGACCCTGAGGAGGTGTGATGGGTTTGTGAGTGTGTGAGTTGAGAGCGATGAGAAGAGTGACTTACCCTGGTGGATTAGAGGAGATCTTTCATTGTTTTTAGGCAGTGGGTGGCTGTCCTCTTTTGTAGGGCGTTGGTGGTAACCACTGCTGCCATTGCCTCCCATGCTGGATTGGTAATGGTGCTGTCCCTCCTGTGGCCAGAGCAGAGATCGAGGACATCATGGTGGGCCTCCACTGCATCCAGAACGTGCTCAAGGGTTATGTCATTGGACTGGGGGTGGGGTGGTGGGCTGGACGCGTCAATCAACTGGGGGCAGAGGGGGCTTCAGTCATCATTCCTTTGGGGGGGGCTATGTCTTTTTTTTGCAGCAGTCCTGGGCTGGAAGCACAAAGAGTTGTACGCGTGGCTACACTTTACATAAGGCGCCTGGCATCAGGAAGCGGCGAGATGATGGTGTGGTGGGCGAATTGGAGCCTGTCCCCTGTCGTAATGCCATGTTTCCTGGGAACGCATGATTAATGAGGTGGGATTGGGGAGTGATACGGGGGGAAAAGCCGCCATTGCGGCCGGCGGGTAAAGCGTCTTTTTTCCCGCCCACCATCGCACTTAATGCAAATCTGGGATGATCCCACCCTCAGTCTTAAAAGGGAGATCCCTCCTTTTTAAATTGTGTCCCCTAGTCCTGGACTCCCCCACAGGGGGGATACGCCCTCTCGGCATTCACACTGCCAAGTTCCCTCAGAATTTTATATGTTCCAATACGGTCATCTCTTCTTCTAAGCTGTAATGGGTATAGGCCTAACCTAATCAATCTTTTTCTCATAAGATACCCCTTTCATAACAGGAATCATACAAGTGAACCTTCTCTGAACTAATTCTAATGCAATTATATCCTTTATAAGTCAGGAGACTACAGTACTCCAGATGTGGTCTAACTAAGGCCCTGCTTAGCTGCAGCAACACTTCCCTGCTTTTATACATGACTCGCCTTGCCATAAACAGCAACATTTCAGCCTTGCTGCTGATGCCCATATCCCAAAAATCAATGTGAGAGGAAACAAAACGATTTTTCTCCCTTCTTCATGCTTAAAGATGCCTTCGATGTAAAGTGACCAGCAGAGATTTTCCCTTCAGTTCTTTCTGGTCCTGCCCAGCTCAAGACCAAACAGAATTGTTGTTCTGATGTATACCTGGAGCAGCTGTGTCCTGAGTAGCACTTTTTATGCTTCACTGCCTGAAGGCTCTGCTACGGGGCAAATGAAATCACCAGCAAGGGGATTTGTTGCGTTGGGAGTAAGTTCCATGACTGCATATCTTCAATGAGATGGAGGCTGTTCTCAAAGTGCTGAGCCCCCTCTCTACTTTGAAGGAAAGCCAGGCAACTGGGAATATGAGGATTGAGAAATAACAGATAGCTTATCGTTTCTTTCAATGCCAGTCACATAATATTGGAAGGAGGAAAATCATCTCTGCTTTATTAGGCTTATGACTTCCAAGTATATTCTTCGAATAGGGATAAGGGACTTCAGTTATGAGGTTAGGTTGGAGAAGCTGAGCCTGCTTTCCTTAGAGATTAGATGCTTGAGAGCAGGCCTGGTAGAGGTTTTAAAATCACGAGGTGTCTGGGCAGAGTAGAGAGGGAGAAATAGCTCCCATTGGCGAAGGGGCGAGAGCCAGAGGACATCAATTTAAGGCGATTGACAAAAGAGCCAAAGGCGACATGAGGAAAATCTTGTTTTATGCCACGACTGGATATGCATTGCCTAAGAGAGCAGTTTCCTTTCAAAAGGGAACTTATCTGCAGAGAAAAAGAAAATTTGCAGAGCTGGGGGGAAAGGGCAGGGGAGTGGGATTGGCTGAGTTTCTCTTCCAGAGAGACGACACAGACAAAATGGGCAGAATAGCCTCCTCCTGTGCTGTAACTAATCTATGATTCTGGGTACAGAACTTTACTGGCCTGCATGAGATGGGAACAAGGTGGAGAGGTGGGTGGGGTCCGGTAAAGTCATGGGGAGCCATGGAGGATCAGCTCCCCAAGCCGTGCCCTGCAGTTGGGAAATTTTACCAAAGGTGGGCATGGGATCGGACAGGACCAGAAGGACGCCAATTTGGATTGGTAAAGGCCTTATTATTTTACCTGGCCACCAGTATTTTGCCGATGGTGGATCAACCTCCCACTGTGTGTAGAGGCTATCAGCTAAATGGAACCACCCTTCCAGTGGCAGTCTTTGGGGGGGGATTAATTTTGAAAGCATAGATGGGTCTGTGGGCAGCAAAGGCAGTTGCCATAGCCCCAGTGATTTCCCTGAAGGGGTTTCCCCTCCAACAATTGGATGCAGATCTTTTGTTAATATTTTTTCTGCCTACCAGCAGAAGTAAGCTTCTGAAGCGGCCACCATTCCTGGTGACACTGCTTAGTCTCCTGAGCTGTTGCCCCTCTTGTTGGGCTGCCAGTTCTCAGGGACAGGAAGCCATCCTGACCAGCGTGGTAACCCCAGCAGCAGCAACTTACTTCCTGCACGCTTCCTGTGCTTTGTTGGCTGATGTTGGGCTGCTTGCCCAATGCCTCTGTAAATAAACAATGGTCACATTCCATTGTATTACATTGAATTCCCAGCACAGGGAGAGGCCATTTGGACCAACTGGTGTCTACCACTGTTTATGCTCCACATGAACCTGCTCCCACTCCCCTTCATCTAGCCCTACCAGCGTAAACTTCCATTCCTATCTCCCTCATCTTTATCCAGCTTCCACTTAAATACATTTGTACTACTCACTGTAATATTCCCTGTGGCCAATTCCACATCCAACTACTCTCTGGTAACAGAATTTCTCACTGAATTTAGTAGGAAACCAATTTTTGCAAGCTTTGGTGAGGCAGAATTTTGCTGTTGGTGAGTGGGGGGGGGGGGGGGGGGGCCTGCTCGCTGACATGTAAAATGACGCACGGTGACATCGGGCGGAACCCCCACCATCACCCCACCCCATTTAAATTTTCAGGAAGGCGGGGGCGTAGTAGAATCAGCTGCGAGCCCCCCAACGTTTCACTGGCCAATTGAGGCCATTGACAGGATCATTTAACCAATTAAAGGACCTGCCCGTCCAACCTTAAGGTTAGCGAGCAGGCCAGGAGTCCTGGTGGTAACTAGAAAAAACATGAAACCTCATCCATCGACGGGATGATGTTTCATGTAGGGTTTTAAAAATTGTAATAAAGTTATTCTGCAAATTATGAACATGTCTCAACTCATGTGAAATTGTTACACGAGGAGGACATGAACGGGGTTTTCCTTTTCTCTATTTTTAATATTTTTAAAAGTTGAAGCAATCTCCCTGACGCAGCACTTAGCCTCAGAGAGACGTGCGCTGTATCGTGCCCATGTGCGAAAGAGCACACTCTCGATTTTAGGGAATCTTCTCCTCCCGCGCAGGCTTTAATTGGCCCGCCCACGTAAAATGGCAGTGCGGCCCTGATCACTGGTGGCGATCGGCTCCACGTCCGCCCGCGATTAGGCCCGCCCGCCCTACAAACGGTAAATTCTGAGGTCTGTCCACAAGAATGACCCAAACCTCCCTGTCACTTGCCATTTTAACACTCCACCCTGCTCTCTTGCCCACATGTCTGTCCTTGGCTTGCTGTATTGTTCCAGTGAAGCCCAATGCAAACTGGAGGGACAACACCTCATCTTCCGATTAGGCACTTTACAGCCTTCTTGACTAAACAGTGAGTTCAACAACTTTAGATCTTGAACTCCCTCCTCCACCCCCACCCCCTTTTCGTTTCTTCCCCCTTCCTTTTGTTTTTTCCAATAATTTATATAGATTTTTCTTTTCCCACCTATTTTCATTATTTTTAAATCTTTTATGCCCTGCTAGTCTTTCCACCCCACCCCCAATAGAGCTGTACCTTGAGTGCCCTACCATCCATTCTTAATTAGCACATTTGTTTAGATGATATCACCACCTTCAACACCTCTGTATTCTTTTGTTCTTTTGTCTGTGACATCTTTGCTTATCTGCTCCTATTACTGCTTGCTTGTCCCTATAACCACACCAACCACACCACCCCCACCACTTCTCTCCCCCCAGCACCACCCCCCCCCCTCTCTCTCTCTCTCTCTCTCCGCCCCCCCCCCCCCCCCTCACCTTATATGGGGTATTTTGTGGTCTGGAATTTCTTCAGAGCTGGTCCCATTCCGGTGCAGTGACTTTGATGGGAGAGCGGAGCAACTTCCAACTGTTGCACAAAGGCATGGTGGCAAATGCGACAGTTGTATGGGGCTTTGATGAACAGTGTGCAGGTTAAGTCTCTATAACTAAAGAAGGATACACTTGCATTGGAGGGGCAGTACAACAAAGGTGCACTAGATTGATTCCTGGGATGAGAGGGTTGTCCCATGATGACTGACTGAGTAAACTGGGCCTATTCTGTATGGAGTTTAGAAGAATGAGAGGTGATCTCATTGAAATATACAATATTCTGAAGGGTCTTGATAGGGTAGACACTGAGAGGTTGTTTCCCTGGCTGGGGAATCTAGAACACAGGGGTACAGTCTTATGATAAGGGGCAAATCATTTCAGACTGGACTGTGGGGTGTTTCTTCAGTCAGAGAGTTGTGAATCCTTAGAGCTTTCTACCCCAGAGGGTTGTGGATGCTCCATCGTTGAGTATACTCAAGGCTGGGAGGGATAGATTGTTGATCTCTCAGGGAATTGAGGGATATGGTGAATGGGTATGCAAGTGGAGAAGAGGCAGATGACCAGCCACAATTGTATTGAATGGTGCAGCAGGCTCAAGGGGCAGTATGATCTCAAGTTCTTAAACGGGAGCAGCTGATAGGAAGACCTGGTCCCATAAAGCATTCATATATAAACAACATATAGGGAAAATGTTTCCCCCCGTTGAGGGGGAAGTGCAAGAGTGGGTGTGCCGCCATTTTACCTGGGCGGGCCAACTAAGGCCAGGAAGTGCAATGCGCTCCCTGTGTGCGGGCTGGTGGGGACTCCCTCAGCTGGGAGTGCGCACTTTCACGAATGCGCGTGACAGAGCGCACGGATCTCCCTGAGGCTAAGTGCTGCCTCAGGGAGATCAGCTCGAAATTAAAACTTTTAAGACAATTGTGTAAAAAAATTCCCCTGACGTGGTCCTTCACGCGACACTGTCACATGAGTTGAGACAAGTCCATCGCTTTAACTCAAACATTTATTAAGTATTTAAAAACCCTCATGAAACCTTATCCCGCCCATGGATGAGCTTTCATGCTTGTTCTAAAGCCCGCCAGGGCTCTCAGCCTGCCCGCCAACTCATTTTGTTAAATTACCTCAATTGGCCGTTGACAGATCGAAGCTGCCTTCGGGACTGGAGTCACAGGGGTGTGGACCTGCTGGCACTCCCCTGGAGGGAAAGTCACTGGCCACCTTTTGAAAAGGCTGCCCCCCACCTCCCCCCAGCAATAGCACCCTAGGCCACGCGCTAAACAGGCTGAGGGTCGGACTTCCTCCCCTCATTGGACAGGAAGACTGACACCCTCGAGAGCTTCTAGCCAATCTGATTGGTCGGGAGCTCTAGCAGTCTCGGCGACAACCCAGTAGTGGACATTACTGGGATGGCAAGGAGGCCCCCGGGATGAAGGAGATCATGATGATGGGAGGCAGGTGAGTCCTGGGTCTTTAAGGGCGGACAGGTACTGAAGAGACTAGGGAGGGGGGCGGAGAGAGGGGGTGGCACCTGGGTTTTGGAGGGCAGATGGGGAGGAACAAATTGAGGAGGGGGGGGTGATATTTCGGTGGGGTGGTGCCTCCGTTGCACACAAGGTACCCCCTCCGATTGATGAGCACCTGCCCCCACCCCACCCCACCCCCCCCACCCCCCCTCCCCCCCCCAACATTCTTCCCTCCTTTTCTAAGAAGGTGTTTCAAAGCCACTTTTCCACTCTGGCCCCCTGTCACTGCCCAGTGTTTTAGGCCAATGGAGGTGGATTGTGGCCCTTAATTGCCACTTAACTGAGCAGCTAAGGGTTTCAAAAGGTGTAAGGGCAGGCAGCTTTGTGGGTGTTTTACCCACCTCCCCCCCCCCCGCCATGTTATGCGGAAAAGGTCAGGGGCGGGTGGGAAGGAGTTGGGCCAGGAGCCTGATAGATCTTAAGACCGAGATAGATAGGTTCTTGATTGGTAAGGGGATCAAAGGTTATGGGGAGAAGGCGGGAGAATGGGGTTGAGAAACCTATCAGCCATGATTGAATGGCAGAGCAGACTCGATGGGCCGAATGGCCTAATTTCTGCTCCTATGTCTTATGGTCTTATGGTCTTTATGCGCCCACGGCTGTAAATATTCCTGGTGGGGATGCTGGAAAATCCAGACCATGAAGTTTCGCAGGTTAACTTCTCTTTAATGTTAAAATCACTCCTGCCTCCTAAATATCAGGAGACAACACCATGCCAAATTATTGAATAGAGGCTCAGTGAACCCTGCAATAGTAGTGTGAAATGCAGATCATTTTGCGAGCTGTATATTTATATGATTAATGGAGTTGTACTGTCAGCTGCTTGATGTGTTAATGGGTAAATGAGATGATGATTGCCTGAAATTTCACAAAAATAAATCATGTGTTTATCTTACCCGTTTCTGAAAAAAAAAAATCCCACTCATAAAAAAAGGCACAAATCAACCCCTTGAAATCTGTCGTTTCGGCAATGAGAGCTGATTTCCCACCTCCGCAACAGGAAAATACTGCAGCTGCTGGAAATCCGAGATTAGAATAGAAACCGCTGGAAATTCTCAGAAGGCGAGGCAGCTAGAGTCTGCGCAGGGAGAGAAGGTTCGATTTAATGAGCAGAATTTCGATTGCCGAGGGGAAGCAGGGTTCGGGTGTGGGAGCGTGTAGCTAAAAACCTCAAAAGATGGTATATTGAGCGAGGAAGCTGACCGAGTCACGGGGCAGGTTTCTCCCGGTCTGCGAGCGGGGTGCGGGGCCCGTTCGCCAATGTGTAAAATGACGCGGGGATAGATCGGGCCTGTGTCCCGACATCACCCCGCGTCATTTAGATTGTCAGTTCGGTGATCAAGCAGCCGATTCGGCTGCCCATCCGCCGAAATGTCATTAAAAAAACGAATGAACCTCATTGATGGATCTGCCCCATCCAGCCTTAGGTTGGTGGGCAGGCTGGGAGCCCAGGCATACCTTGGAAAAAGCATGAGACCTTATCCACGGGCGGGATGAAGTTTCATGAGAGTTTTTAAATTTTTAAAAAGGTTTTCATTAAAAATTATGGACATGTCCCACCTCATTTGACAGTGTTACATGAGGGAACATGGCAGGGAAAAAATTCAAACACGTTTATTAAAAGTTTTAAATCGGAGCCGATCTCCCTGAGGCAGCACTTAGCTTCAGGGAGAGCTGTGCGCTATTCCGTGCATATGCACAAAAGAGCGCACTCCCAGCTGAGGGAATCCTCCCTCCCCCTCGTCCGCACAGGGAATGCATAGCGCTTCCTGGCAGATGTCATGCTTGGCGGAAGGCCGCCCACCGGCGCCCACTCCCGCACTTCCCCCCCCCACCCCCGACGGGACCAAAGTGTTGCCCATAGACTTAGACTTATACAGCACAGAGTCAGGCCCTTCGGCCCATCATGTCCATGCCGGCCGTCAAGCGTAAGACCAAAAGACCATAAGACATAGGAGCAGAAGTAGGCCATTCGGCCCATCCAGTCTGCTCTGCCATTCAATGAGATCATGGCTACCCTATCCATGCCCCTCATAATTTTGTATACCTCTATCAGGTCCCCCCTCAGCCTTCTCTGCTCTAAGGAAAACAACCCTAGCCTATCCAGACATCAGAATCCACTTTTCTGCCTTTTCCCGATAACCCTTGATTGCCTCACTGATTAAAAATCCGTCTATCTCTGCCTGAAATATACCTAATGACCCAGCCTCTACAACCCTCTACGGTAAAGAATTCCACAGACTGACTACCCTCTGAGAGAAGAAATTCCTCCTCATCTCTGTTTTACATGGACATCCTCTTACTCTGAGATTATGCCCTCTGGTCCTAGACTCTCTCACAAGGGGAAACAACCTCTCAGCATCTACTCTGTTAAGGCCCCTAAGAATCTTACATGTTTCAATAAGGTTACCTCTCATTCTTCTAAACTCCAATGAGTACAGGCCCATCCTACTCAACATATTCTCATAAGAAAATCCCTCCATACCCAGGATCAGCCTAATTAACCTTCTCTGGGCAGCCTCCAATGCCAATATATCTTTCCTTAGATAAGGTGACCAAAATTATCCCCTTATCTAGGAAATCTTTCTATTCTAATCCTTTTTTCCAGCACTTGGCCCGTAGCCCTGGACGCCATGGCATTTCAAGCGCTCATCTAAAAACTTCTTAAATGTTGTGAGGATTCCTGCCTCTACCACCCCCTCAGGCAGTGAGTTCCAGATTCCAACCACTCTCTGGGTGAAAAAAATTTTCCTCAAATCTTTTCTGAACCTTTTGCCCCTTACCTTAAATCTATGTCCCCTGGTTATTGACACTTCAGTTAAGGGGAAAAGTTTCTTCCTATCTACCCTATCTATGCCCCTCATAATTTTGTGTACCTCTATCAGGTGCCCCCTCAGCCTTCTCTGCTCTAAGGAAAACAACCCTAGCCTATCCAGTCTCTCTTCATAGCTGAAACACTCCAGCCCAGGCGACATCATGGTGAATCTCCTCTGCACCCTCTCCAGTGCAATCACATCCTTCCTATAGTGTGGTGGCCAGAATTGCACACAGTAGTCCACCTGTGGCTTAACTAGCATCTTATACAACATAACCCCCCTGCTCTTATGTTCTATGCCTCGGCTAATAAAGGCAAGTATCCCATATGCCTTCTTAACCATCTTATCTACCTGTGCTGCTGCCTTCAGGGATCTATGGACATGTACACCAAGGTCCCTCTGATCCTCTGTACTTCCTAAGGTCCGTCCACTCACTGTGTATTCCCTTGCTGTGTTAGTCCTCCCAAAATGCATCACCTCACACTCCTTAGGATTAAATTCCATTTGCCACTGCTCTGCCCATCTTACCAGCCTATCTATATCATCCTGTAATCGAAGACGTTCCTCCTCACTATTTATGACACCACCAATTTTCGTGTCATCTGCGAACTTACTGATCACACCCCCTATAGTCACGTTTAAATCATTAAAGTACACGACAAACAGCGAGGGTCCCAGTACTGATCCCTGCAGTACACCACACCTCACAGGCTTCCAATCGCAAAAGCAACCTTCAGCCATCACCCTCTGCCTCCTGCCACTAAGCCAAGCTGGAAACCTGAGATTAGAATAGGAAACACTGGGAATTCTCAGAAGGTTTGGCTGCTGGAATCTGTGGAGAGAGAAGATTAAATTTAATGAGGAGAATTTTAACTGCCGAGGGGAAGCAGGTTTGGGTGTTGGGGGGATGGGGGGTGGGAGGGGGGTTGCTGGTGCTGCGGTGGGTAGTCAAAATCCCAAAAAGTGGTGTTGGGTGTGGAAGCTGACATGATTCCGGTCACTGCCGGGCAGGTTTTGTATGGAATGGGAAACCATCAGATTAGTAATTTTAACATTCAAATTCCCAATTAACTGGGGGTTTAGCCCAGCATTCTGTCTGTCTTTAACAGCAAGCACACGGGTTTCCAGAGCTGTCTTGATCTTGTCAATAGGGTCAGCCAAGTGAGAGCAGAGCGGGGGAATCACTGGCCAAAAAGAGCTGACTGGGAAGAATTTAAACAGTGAAACTGAATAGCTGCAGCCCTGTCTAAGTAAGAGGATGCTGCTCACTGGTCTCTTTTCTCTCTCCATTTCTAAAGTCTATTTGATTCATGCTGTCTTGCTCAATTGACATTCAAAGCATGGCTAATTAGGCCTATTGTTATGCTGGATTCCAACATGCCATATAGGCTCCTGCAGTGATTGATAACCCACTTTTCTTCCTCTCAGTAAACTATGATTATTTTATGGTTAGCTGCAGCTTGTGCTCCAAGACGGTCATGGTGTTTGCTGTGAAAGTTGGACCTTGAGGACATGAGGGGCCTCATTAGGCTTGCACCATCCCACAAGTGTAGGTTAAGGGCCATGGAAAAGATAAACCACGTCAGCAAGCTGAACAAATAGCTCAGCTAGGTAAAGATAATATTGAAGAACCTTAACCATCTCATGCCCAGAATAAGCCAAAGTGCCCAGCCCTGAAGAGTGCCCAGTCTACCTCAGGTTACCCTGGAAATGTAAGGTGTCTCAAAAAAAAACTGAACACCAGATAAAGCTAAGCATTTCACGGTGCTACTACGCAGTGGAAAAAGAGTGGTAACCTTCGCTAACAGGATGCTGGTGTCAAGCCAAAAAGGTATTCTGCCAACACAAATGATTAATGCGGCATATGAATTTCAGTGCAAGTGCAATGCTATGTATGTAAGCTGTACTTCCCAACACCTGATGGATCATATCAAACAGCACATCCCTCCGGCTGTTCAATACCGGCTGTTCAATCAGTCAGTGCTTGCAGAACTCAAAACATTAGACATGATTCTGCAATTGGGCAACACTTACTAAACAATCCTGATTGTGCTAAGAATTACACTAATAAATAACCAATTTAAGGTTATCAGTTGGGCTCGCAATGTGGCTGCTAGAAGTTACATACATTCAGATGCAGAGCCCTGTCCTTTGCAAACCAAAAAGAAAAATATCCAGACATTGTACCCTTTTTAACTAAGCAAAAGCTTTGGGGACAATTGTTCCCTGGTACATTCCCCATGGCAAAGCCCTGGCTAATCAGAGTCGACTTGCCTGGTATGAATTTAGACAAAAGCTTGGTGGAGGAGGTAACAGTTTCCTGGTGAATTTTCCACGCTGCTCCTACCAATCAGAGGCCATGGCCAAGCAATCAGCACCCTTTTCTCATGCAGTGTAAATTGTTCTCTTTGAAATTTGGTATATTTTCAATTCTGTCCTGATGAGTACAAGGCTAAAAGCTTCAACATTGTGCCTCTTTTCAGCAATATTCAAGTTCTGTGCTACTAAAGAAAAATTTAAGGTTATTAATGAACCCCCAGTTCCTCTGAGTCTTCAACTATCCTAATTATAGTGTATTGAAAATTGCATTATGCATTTTTCCCACTTGAGGCTACCATACACATATACCAGCAGAGGGAATCTAGACAGAAATAAAAAAGAACCCATGTTTTAACAGCACACGCAGTTCTGATTTTGAATGCTTCTTACTGAATATCTTACTGTTTCTTCCCAAGAACTTCACACTGATGAGAAAATAAATTACTGTTGCTGCATTGTTACTGGGTCAAAATACGAACAAACAAACATACAAACTAGGAGCAGGAGTAGGCCACTCAGCCCGTTGAAACTGCTCTGCCATTCAATAGGTTCATGGCTGATCTGATTGTAACCTTGACTTCACATTCCCGCCTACCCCTGATAACGTTTCACTCCCTTGCTCATCAAGAATCTATCCACCTCTACCTTAAAAATATTCAAAGACTCTGCTTCCACCACCTTTTCAGGAAGAGTTCCAAAGACTCATGACCCTCTGAGAGAAAAGGTTTCTCCTCATCCCTGTCTTAAAGGAGCGACCTCTTATTCTTAAACTGTGACTCTTAGTTCTAGCTTATCCCAAAAGAGGAAACATCCTTTCCACATCCACCCTGCCAAGACCCCTCAGGATCTTATGTGTTTCAATCAAGTCACCTTTTACTCTTCTAAACTCCACCTGGTGCAAGCCCAGCCTGTCCAACCTTTCCTCACAAGACAATCCATCCATTCCAAGTATTAGTCTAGTAAATGTTTCTGAACTACTTCCAGCACATTTACATCCTTCCTTAAATAAGGAGACCAATGGTGTACAGAATATTCCAGGGCCAGAATTTTGCGTTGATCGGGCAGGTGCATGCCCAGCCTGAATGCATGTGAAATTGCCAGAAATGACATTGGGCGTGCGTCCTGATACCATCGCACGCGCTAGCAAAATTGAGATTGGGTGCGCGCGGGAGTCGGAGCTGTGCCTGCCAACAATTAAAGGACCAACTAAGGCCATTAAAAAGCCTATTGTCCATGATTTTACTTTGCCCGTGCAATATCAGGCTCATCATGTGACTTTTTGATGGGTGAGCACCTAGCTGGGATACTGGATGCCTCATCCATCTCCCACATTGGCACTTAACTCCTGAGGTCATTGCCTGTGTGAGGGCTTGCAGGTCTGAGTGCAACCCCAGGAACCCCTGATTCTGTTCCTGGAGCTGTTCCTCTTCTCCATGAGAGTCACTACTCTCTCAATGGTGCATTTGGTGTTGAGGGCCAATGCAGTACTCATGCTCTGTTTGGACTTCTCCATGACAGAGGCTATGGCATGCAAACCCTCAGGAATCTCCACTGGATCCTCCTGTGCATTTCACTGTATATCCAGCATTTGCCACCTAATGGACAACTCCAGATGTTCATCATCTGCCTCGGACTCAGCATGGTCCTCGTCTCCAGTAGTCCTCCGACTTCCAGCACCCTGGATGCTCTCTGCCTCTGCCAGCTTTCTCATGCGAGTGTGAAGTGCCCTCACCAACATTGTAGCCAATGATCTAATGCCCACCGAGGTGCTGGTATCTGCGTTGGTGCCTGGTGGAGAGAGGGGGTACGATGCAGATGGCCACTGGTCCTCTGCTGCCAAGGGTGGCTCATCGAGGTCCTGCACTCGTCAGATGGATAGCAATTCTAGGGGACAAAAACAACATGTCATTGGTAGTAGTCATCACACTGTCGCTGTGCATGCTGGGCAGGCTGGTGAGGCAATGGAGATCTGCATCATGGTGCCATCGTCTTTCAATGAACAATGGGGACTGCAGGTTTGAGGTTTCCATTTCAGATGAGACAACACAACAATGTTTACACACTCCGACACACTCACATCGGTGCACATCTTACCTTCATCAGAGACCCCTGCCTCTCCCGGACTGGTGGACTGAGCTGGTCAACCTCTAAGGCATCCATCTCGTTATTCCTCAACATGAGCAGGTTTTGGGGGGCCTCCAGCTATCCATGAACTATCGATGTTGTTATGGCTTCTCTTCTCCTGAAAGGACTGAGGAGCATTGATTAGTCCACTCTCTACCTGCAGCCTGGCCAATCCCACTGAGGAACACCTTGTAGGGCACATCCGAGTCTAGGCCCTGAACCCGCAAAAGGAATCAGGCCAAGCAGCCAGAGCTCACCAACTTGGCTGGCGCCGATGTCAGTGACAATTGGCACTCAGGCTCTTACACCCCTGAGAACCATGGGATACCAGCTGTTAACATTTCTCCACACAGGTCCATGCCAGCTCGATACTCACCCTTGCCAAGCACAATAGATTGTTGAACATTTTGCAGCACTGCACCCATGTGCACTACACAACATCATGGCCACTGACCTGGGCTCGCAAGCTCTGTCTATACTTTCTTGGTCAGGTGCGATGGCCTCCTCTTGCCATGCCTGGGAATGAGGATGTCCTGCCTGGCACTGATCTCCTCCACGAGGATTCCCAGGCACTTGTCCGAGAACCAGGGGGAGGCCGAATGCCTACAGGACTTGCCCTCCCTCCTGGCGTGCCCAGCAGGTGCAGATGCCATTGCTACTAAAAAGAAATGTTGCGTCAAGTAACAACAAAGCTACAAACTGTCCCCTGGCAGCCTTCAGGGAGCTGCCTCTGCTGCTTTTAAATCCCCCACCAGGTCGCCATTGGACCTGGCCCCTTACCGACTCCCACCCCTGCCTGTCCTGCCGACCTTTCAGAAGACATGTTTCATACTGGGCGACCCTTAGTTGGCCACCCAGAATAAAATCACGTTGGAAACGCGATACTGCCCGGGAGTGGGTTATACGTCTGCTTCTGGGCCCACCAGCTTAGCTTGCATGCCAAGCATGAAATTCAGGCCCAAATGTCATCTCACCAATGCCTTGTTTCAATGAAGTATAACCTTCCTACTTCTGTACTCAATTCCCCTTGCAGTACACAGTGACAATCTATTAGCTTTCCTAATTACTTGCTGGAAATCCAGGAACTCCCTACCTATCAGCACTGTGGTTTAAGAAGGCGGTTCACCACCACTTTCTCAAGGGAATTTAGAGATAGTTAATAAATGGTGGACCGCACCCTGGGAATTAGTTAAAGAAGAAAGATTTTAAATGCTGATCAAATATGCATGTTAAGGCCAAGGGTCCGCCTTGTGATCAAGGTTAATAGATGAGGAATGGTGAACATTGATAGTGGAGGCTGATTGGTCCCAGATTGCACCCCAATGAAGAGTGTGGTCTTCATGAGGAGACGAATTGGAAGTAAATATATAAACATGCTCAAATTCAGCACCTTTACAGAAAAGTACTGCAACATCACTCCAGGCCCTGTTCGTCATGGTTTCCCAGAGACCAATGCCCAAAAGCAGCTTTGGCATTGCACCCAACAATGCATTAACAAACACATGGGGCAGGACTTCTGGTTGGCAAGCAGGCGCGATCGGCGGGCCCGGGAGTGTCCTGGAAACGGACCGCCGCCCGCGAATGACCCCCGACCGCGATTTCACGCTGTCTGGTCCATTAACGGTCAGCCAGCGTGAAAGGCACACTGAAAAGCTCAGCGCTACCGGGGTGGGAGGAGGGTGAGCGTTACTGCAAGCGTTAGGCGCGTGGGAGCACAGAATGAAAGCTCCCTGAAACAGAGAGCTGCCTCAGAGAGCTGAAGAATTTAAAACCAAGAAATAATGACTAAAATCTGGGAAAAGAAATGTCCACACATCAGAATCAGTCACCTGAACGTGTAGGTGATGAAAATTTTGCCCGCACATACATATTTCTTTATTTGTTTAATAACGGAAACCTCATCCCACCCTCCCCCCCACCCCCCTCCCCTGGATGAGGTTTCATCAAAAATGCAAAGTCTGCCTGGCCGATTAGCCCGTCAGCTAAGGTTGGACAGACCGCGAAAAATTGGGGACAATTGGAACTTTTATGGGTTTAATTGCCCTCTTAATTGTCAGCGGACACGCTTCCAACGTCTGTGCATACTCTCCGACTGAAATACCGTGTGAACACAGGACGACATTGGCACGCTTGCCCGACGTCAGCGCACATGCTACTTTACGCTCGAGTGGGCCGGGCGCACGCCAGCATGCCAACCTAAACATTCTGCCCCACGGATATGGAAGGGATGCAGCTGCTTCAGGATATTATCAGTTCATGACGGTCAACCTCTGCTGGTTAATGAGCATGATCCTATCGCAGGGGTCAAGAGGGAAGGGGTCAGCAGTGAGGTCTGAGGCACGGGGGAGAAATCCAGGGCTCACGGTAACGAATGAAGTCTGAATGGTGTCAGCACCTGAGAGCAGCCCAAAGCTTCATGATACAAACAACTGGGATTTCCGTGGCCATTGCCTGCAGTGTAATCTGATGGCGCGCTCTGTCCACTGACTATGATCCCACACCATCTTCAATGGAAATTAAATGGGTTCTACAGTGGGTGAGGGGCCTGATTCACCAGCGGTTCAAGAAGGCAGTACATCGCCACCTTCTTAAGTGTAGTGAGGGATGTCAAGAATTCCCACATATCAGGAATAATTTAAAAAAGAGTCATGGTGAACAGTAGTTTTCAGATGGGAGGGACATATAGAGCAGTGGTCTCCCGGGGTCAGTATTAGGACTTCTCCTTTTGAGATATATCAGTTGTTAAGACCTATATATAGTTTAAGTTAATCATATTTGTATTTGTGGATGTTAGGAATGAGTATTAGCTGCAAGTTTAAGTTTAATTTGTGTTTCTGTATTTGTGTTAACAAAGGGGGGAACTTGAGTTTTAGTTTTGTTTTAAAAGTTGCCTGCTGGTCTGAAGGCTTTGTTTGCATACCTGCATTCCTAGTTATGCTTTATGACTCTTGAAGTAGAAAAATTGGACAGTTGCCTAGCAACAAGGGGCCCACCAACACAGGCAGAAACAGAACAGCAGTTTTTTAGTTCAGTTGAAATCAGAAGGCAGGAGAAGCTGGACACTGCAGTGGGAACTGCAGAGAACAGATTTCTCAAAAGAACTAAAAGGTCCCAAAGCCAAGGAATGAGACAGAAAGGTTGGCTCCCAAGAGGACCTTCTAGTCAAAGGAATAGAACAGGGAGTCTGTAAAAGATCCTGTTAAGTGAAGTTAAGAGTGAGGGGCAGACAATGTTTCCAAGCCGAAAGGTTTAAACTGCATAATTCAGACATAAAGCAAAATAGGCTTGTGAGAAGCCAGAAGATCCTTGGAGACAGCCAAAGGTTGGTGACTCCTTACTACAAGCATGTGAAGCAGTGGTATTCTGTTGGCTGAGTATCTAAGTGAGAGTTCATGGAGGGCAAAGCTTGGATACACATGGCAATCCAGGGGAAAGGAACATCGGAAGGAGAGTTTGAAATCCTGGAGGTGGACTCTTGTGGAAGGTGTCCAAGAGAATGTGTCATTTGAGAGAAGATTCCAAAGTGGGTCCTGCGTGATTGGAGATTGGAAACCCTTGTGTGAAAGATGGAGTCCTGTGAGACCGATTGGCTCATGGTGTGACATGTGTCTGGGGAGGAGTTGATGAGGGATCCATAGCACCTGTTTGGGGTGGCAACTGTCCCTTAGCTTCAGAGTGTGGTGTGCCTGACCACAGGTTGCTTATTGGTTTACGTGAACTGTGTACATACTGTGAACATGAGAGTATAAGGTAGCTTTTGTAACTTGTGTTAGCATTACAAATCTGTATTCATCTGTAAAGGTATAGTTGTGAGTATGGAATATTGCAATATAGCTTATCTTTCCCTATTTAATAAATGTTTTATTCTTTTGTTAAAAGTTCATCATCTGACTCTTGTGACTCTGCTCAGTAGCCACCCTCCACATTTCTAGACAAAAAAAAATTAGGATCTATGAAGCCGGTTTCCGCCCTGGGATTTGACTTGTTCCAATAGTAACATCAGCTGGGATCATAACAAAATGATCTGCACTTGGTTATCATAGGGCACGATTTCAAAATTTTCAGATGACACAAAACTCAGAAATGGAGTAAACAACAAGGAGGATGGATGCAGAAGTCAGGAGGAGGTGGCAGACTGGGCAGACACATGGTAGCTGAAATTTCACCTGGAGAAGTGTGAGTGATATATTTTGGTTGGACGAATGAGCGGAGGCAATATTAACTAAAGGGTAGACTTGTGACCCATTGGATAGCTCTTACCAAAAGTTGGCAAAGGCATAATGGCAGCCCTCCTTCTGGACTGCAAGGTTCTATAATTGTATGATTTGTGAAACATGAGCAAATACTGATCCTTAATGGTTCGTTACTTATAGTAAAATTTGCCTTCGGGTGGAAAAATAATATGGGTTCCAGCATTCCTATCTGTAACTCATGTAGTCTCAGAGAGTTTACTGTGAATACATTTATATCATCCTGGGGCATTTTAATGCCACTAATTGTCCTCCACATTATCAGTGATTAGTGCCGGGATTTGGTTTGGAAAATACCAACTAATCCCTTTTTCCTACAGAATCAGCCTGATAATCCTTTTCAGTAAGCATTATACAGATTAGAAATTTGAAAGCCAGAATTAAACCTCAAAGCATTTTTGAAACAGTTTTTTCACTCGTGGTAAAATTCCTTAAATGCATGGCAAAAATCAAGCTCTCCCCATTTCAATCATGTACACTAGCTCAAATTCCACCTGTTGCTGCCCTTGTGAACACCTCTGTAATTAATTTTTCCCAGGTGAAGCCATTGCAACTGTGCTGAAATTTTCAGACTCCCAGCAGATAAATTCAGAAGGAAACAAAGGGGAACTTTAAGTTATTTAGAGCTCTTTGCAACTGCTCTGTTGTTTACACTGGGTAATAAGGTGTATCCTTCTTTAAAAAGGATACTAATGAGAAGTTAGCTTTAATGTGAATACAAAGCACTGAATAACAAATAAGATAAATTCAATATACGCACGGTCTTATACATATTAGTATAATAAATGGTAATGTACCGAAGAGAAGCTGTTGAACTGAAACAAAAACAGAAACAGAAATACCTGGAAAAACTCAGCAGGTCTGGCATCATCGGTAGAGAAGAGTACAGTTGACGTTCCGAGTCCTCATGACCCTTCAATAGAAGTAAGTAAGAATAGGATAGGGGTGAAATATAAGCTGGTTTAAGGGAGGGAGAAGGTGGTGGGGTGGTTGTTGGGACAATCAAGCAGTGATAACAGGAGATTACCAAAAGATGTCACAGGCAAAAGAAGAAAGAGGTGTTGAAGGTCGTGATATTATCTAAAAGAATGTGCTAATTAAGAGTGGACAGCAGGACAAGCAAGGTACTGATAGCTCTAGTGGGGTTGGGGTAAAATAAGACTAAAAGGGCATAAAAGGTATAGATAAATGATGGGTGGAATACATTTAAAATTAATGGAAATATGTGAGAAAAGAAAAATCTATATAAATTATTGGAGAAAACAAAAAGGAGGGGGAAGAAACGGAAAGAGGGTAGGGATGGAGGAGGGAGTTCAAGATCTAAAATTGTTGAACTCAATATTCAGTCCAGAAGGCTGTAAAGTGCCTAGTCGGAAGATGAGGTGCTGTTCCTCCAGTTTGCGTTGAGCTTCATTGGAACAATGCAGCAAGTTAAGGACAGACATGTGGGCAAGAGAGCAGGGTGGAGAGTTAAAATGGCAAGCAACAGGGAGGTCTGGGTGATGCTTGTGGATAGACCGAAGGTGTTTTGCAAAGCGGTCACCCAATCCAATATAGAGGAAACCACATTGGGAGCAACGAATGCAGTAGATTAAGTTGAGGGAAATGCAAGTGAAATGCTGCTTCACTTGAAAGGAGTGTTTGGGCCCTTGGACGGTGAGGAGAGAGGAAGTGAAGGGGCAGGTGTTGCATATCTTGCGTTCGCATGAGGAGGTGCCTTAGGAGGGGGTTGAGGAGTAGGGGGTGATGGAGGAGTGGACCAGGGTGTCCCGGAGGGAACAACCCCTACGGAATGTCTTTGTCCAATCCCTTCCCACTTACATCCGTGATTCCTCTGACACCTTACGTCACATCAACAATTTCCAGTTCCCTGGCCCCAACCACCTCCTCTTCACCATGGACGTCCAATCCCTCTACACCTCTATCCCCCACCGGGATGGTCTGAGGGCTCTCTGCTTCTTCCTCGAACAGAGGCCTGAACAATCCCCATCCACCACTACTCTCCTCTGTCTGACTAAACTTGTTCTCACACTGAACAATTTCTCCTTTAACTCCTCTCACTTCCTCCAAATAAAAGGTATGGCTATGGATACCCACATGGGCCCCAGCTCTGCCTATACTCTATGGGGTATGTGGAACATTCCTTATTCCAGTCCTACTCCGGCCCCTCCCACAAATCTTTCTCTGGTACATCGATGATTACTTCTGTGATGCTTCATGCTCTCGTTGAGACTTGGAAAAATTTATTAATTTTGCTTCCAATTTCCACCCCTCCATCATTTTCTCGTGGTCCATCTCTGACACTTCCCTTCCCTTCCTTGACCTCTCTGTCTCAAGTTCTGGTGAAAGACTGTCCACCAATATCCATTACAAGCCTACCGACTCCCACAGCTACTTTGACTACAGCTCCTCATACCCCGCTTCCTGTAAGGACTCCATTCCATTCTCTCAGTTCCTTCGCCACCATTGCATCTGTTCTGATGATGCTACTTTCAAAAACAGTTCCTCTGACATGTCCTCCTTCTTCCTTAACTGAGGTTTTCCACCCATCGTAGTTGACAGGCCCTCAACCGTGTCCGGCCCATCTCCCGCGCATCCGCCCTCATGCCTTTTCCTCTCTCCCAGAAACATGACAGGGTCCCCCTTGTCCTCACTTATCACCCCACCAGCCTCCGCATTCAAAGGATCATCCTCCGCCATTTCTGCCAACTCCAGCATGATGCCACCACCAAACATATCTTCCCTTCACCGCCCCGACAGCATTCCATAGGGATCATTCCCTCCAAGACACCCTGGTCCACTCCTCCATCACCCCCTACTCCTCAACCCCCTCCTACGGCACCTCCCCATGCCAACACAAGATATGCAACACCTGCCCCTTCACCTCTTCTCTCCTCACCGTCCAAGGGCCCAAACACTCCTTTCAAGTGAAGCAGCATTTCACTTGCACTTCCCTCAACTTAATCTACTGCATTCGTTGCTCCCGATGCGGTTTCCTCTACATTGGAGAGACCAAACGCAGACTGGGTGATCGCTTTGCAGAACACCTTCAGTCTGTCTGCAAGCATAACCCAGACCTCCCTGTCGCTTCCCATTTTAACTCTCCACCCTGCTTTCTTGCCCACATGTCTGTCCTTGGCCTGCTGCATTGTTCCAGTGAAGCTCAACGCAAACTGGAGGAACAGCACCTCACCTTCCGACTAGGCACTTTACAGCCTTCTGGACTGATTATTGACTTCAACAATTTTAGATCTTGAACTCCCTCCTCCATCCCCACCCCCTTTCCATTTCTTCCCCCTCCTTTTTGTTTTTTCCAATACTTTATATAGATTTTTCTTTTCCTACCTAATTCCATTAATTTTAAATGTATTCCACCCATCATTTTTCTATACCTTTTATGCCCTTTTAGTCTTATCTTACCCCACCCCACTAGAGCTATCTGTATCTTGCTTGTCCTGCTATCCACTCTTAATTAGCACATTCTTTTAGATAATATCACCACCTTCAACACCTCTTTGTTGTTTTGTCTGTGACATCTTTTAGTTATCTCTACCTATCACTACTTGCTTGTCCCAACAACCACCCCCCACCACCCCCCAACTTCTCCCTCCCCTTAAACCAGCTTATATTTCACCCCTCTCCTATTTTTACTTAGTTCTGTTGAAGGGTCATGAGGACTCGAAATGTCAACTCTTTTCTTCTCTGCCAATGCTGCCAGACCTGCTGAGTTTTTCCAGGTATTTCTGTTTCTGTTTTTGTTTTGGGTTTCCAGCATCCGCAGTTTTTTTTGTTTTTGTATGCTGTTGAACTGGTTGAGGAGAGGCTGAAGGAGCTTTGGGAATGAATTACGTTCTAGACTGACCATGTCCAGTCATTGTAGAACATTAATGAAAAAATTAAACAGAGGCCAAATAATGGTGAGTTTAAAGGCACATGTCATTATTAATTTGTGTATCCTCCAACAACCTGTGACTAGGAAGCGATACCCTATGAATTCACCCTTTTCCCACGTTCATCGTAGATCTGTTCTGTGCCCAATCCTTAAATCTCATTGGTTAAGGAGAGACGTCCTGGCCCTGCTCATCACCAAAGTCTCAGATGTCGCATTACCCCTGCATTTCCAGGAATTTGTGGCGTAACATTTTTTTTGGGGTTGGAAGGCAAGAGGAACAATCTAACTAATGGGACACAAGGTGAGGTGCCTACTACAGTGAAATCTGTGTCAGAATTTTGAGACATGTTAGCAAACCACTGGAGATCGTAGGAGTCAATGCCTGCAGGAGGTCTCTCACACGTCTGCCAGAACTACAGAGGAAGAGCTGCAGAAATTACAGATGGAATAGAATAAGTTGTGAAGGAATGCAGGCATAATATGGAGTTGTAAGAGAATCCAGCTGTAAATAAGGTGTTACAAGATTAAAAAAAGAGTGATTCTCCTGTGAAGTAGGAATTAAAAATTAAAAGCAGAGTTCATCTGCTGGACAAAGGTTTAAATGTTTATAAACAGGCCTGGACATAATTTTGTGCTCAAGGACGACAATATCCTGTGGCACATCCTCTAACACAAGGCGTTCTGAAAAAAAAACGGTAATTGGCCTCAGTAAGGCATTGGTAAATTATAATATACCACAATCTAACAATGGGTAGCCTTAAGGATGACCCGAAATAGCTTTTGAACTGAATCCTGGGAACTGGGTGTGACAAGGAAGTGACCACTGACTGCACCTCTCGGTATCCTGTTTGATATAAATGGCTATAAATGAAGAATGTTGTCCAGCATAAGTGCTCAATATGTTTCCTGCTGGTTTAGCTCTTTTAAGATATAATATTGTAACTATACAGTAGGGTTTTTTAGCTTCATTGGATTCACTCCAGCGTCTCTCAAGGTAAAGGTAGCTTCTGTAATACAGTGATGATAGTTCTCCCCTTAATTAGGATAGAGGTATATGCTGAACTTGATGGTTTCTACTCAGATAATTATAATAATTACTATTTTAAATATTGACAGATATCTTAAATATCTTTCATTAACATTAATTAGACCTGGATTCTCTAAGGTTATACTTACTTTTCCTAGAATTTTCAATGTTGCGATTGAGTTACTATCAAAAGTGAATTTCATGTTCAGTTCCTTAGTAAACTCTTATATTATTCAGAAAGTATATTGTCTCATAGTCTTCTCTATCCAAACTTGGAAACCCATCTCCGTACACTCTTCAGTGGAAAGGTGCACTGTTGAGGAGAGATGCCTGGACCCTTATAATATCTGGCATGTTATAATCTAGCTAAAACTCGTTAAAAAGGCTATCTGGAGGACAATAATATTCCCTGGTGGTTTCTTTCAGGGATGGTTAGATCAGTTCTTCAGCCCCATTTAAGTGTCTGTGAGGCCTAACTTTCATAACCTGAAGAATGATCATCTGAGGAATATGCCTAGCCCAAAATAGCCATATAAAGGGGCTAGGATTATAATCCACTTCCAAAGTGTAATTTACATCATTTTTCCCCCCAGGGTCTTTGGTGGCTGTTCTGCCAAACCTACAATGAAGCGACAGGAGAAACCCCATAGAAATCTCCACTGTCCCCATCTATGCCTGAGGTTGTTACACTGAAGCAGCAGTGCTCTGGTTAGGCTGCTCCTTGAGCAGTGTTTTCAGTCACCAAGGCCAACAGGAAGCATTCAAACCCTGGCCCTGGTGTAGATTTGCAGCATAAGACTGATGCTATTGTTAGAGGATTGAGTTATGAGGAATGGTTGAAAGGAGGGGAAGGACTCGGAGCCTCTTAAGTCGTAATACCCAGCGGAACCGTAATATACACTGGTACAGGTTTTGCGCTCAGCGACAATGTTAGGCGCTTGATACTGGCCGTAAAGTAAATCCCCTGAGAGATCTAGCAACCCCTTCAGTGAGAATTGCCCCTCTGTTGCTGGGCAGGGGTACTGCAAATGGCTGCAGTGTTCTAGACCGGGGATTCCCAGCGTGGAGTGGCAGTGATGTCATCAAGCTGTCTCAGCAGCCATTCGTTTAAAGGATTTTCCACAGGTCCATAACCAGGAAACAAAAAGCAGTAAAATAAGATCACTTCCAAAATATTTACATAGAACAAGTTAAAGATTGAACTTTTCACATGGGCTAAAATATTCTGAATAAACTTTAAAAACTTGTTTTTAAACAAAAATGAGCAGAAACCTACTAATTAATAATTTAGCAGCACTCCACAAATACATGATTATTTATTCAGGGTCGGTTCTGTCACATGGGAACATAGAACAAAGGATTTAAGAGCAGGAGTAGGCCATTCGGCCCTTCGAGTCTGCTCTGCCATTCGATAGGATCATGGCTGATCTGTTTATGGCCTCAACTCCAGTTTCCTGCCAGCCTCCCATAAACCTTAACGCCCTTGTCTATCAAAAATCTGTTTAACTCAGCCTTGAATAAATTCAATGACCCAGCCTCCCCTGGTCTCCGGGGAAGAGAATTCCACAGGCTAATGACCCTCTGAGAGAAAAAAATTCTCCTCATCTCCATCTTAAAAGAGAGACCTCTTATCCTTAAACTGTGTCGTCTAGTTCTAGGCCCTTCCATAAGGAAAAACATCCTCCTGGTGTTCACTCTATCAAGCCCCTTCAGGATCTTATATGTTTCGGTAATATCACCTTTCATTTTTCTAAACTCTAATGGATTTAGGCCCAAGCCTTTCTTCATAAAATGAACCCTTAATCCCAGGAATGATTTGAGCGAGCCTTTTCTGAACTGCTTCTAACGCAATTATATATTTTTTTCAAATTAGGGGACCAAAACTGTATGTAGTGCTCCATATGTGGTCTCACAAGGATCTGTGCAGCTGCAGTAAAAACTTCCCCACTTTTATATTCCATTCCCCTTGTAATACACATCAACATCCCATTTGACTTCCTGATCACTTGCTGTACCTGCATAATTAACATTTTTTGTGATTCATGTATCCAAGCACCCAGATCCCCCTGTACAACTGAGTTCTACAATCTCTCTCCATTTAAATAGCATACTGCTTTTCATATTCTTCCAGCCAAATTGAGTAAGTTCATGTTTTCCTACATTATATTCCATCTACCAATTTTTTGCCTCCTCACTTAACCTCTTCATAACCTTTTGCAGACTCTCTGTCTCCCCTTGACAACTTAACTTTTCTACCTATTTTGCTGTCATTGGCTACTGTATATTTGGTCCCTTCATCCAAGTCTTTGATGTAGATTGTAAACAGTTCAGGCTCCAGCACTAATCCCTGTGGCACTCCACTAGTTACAGCTTGACAACCAAAAACAGACCTATCTATCCCTACTCTCTGCTCTGAGATGGTCCTTCTATCTGCGGGGTTTGAGCATGTACTTGGTTAGTAGACCGAATATGATCATACTCTAGTATTTGCATAACACTTGTTTATTGGTATTACTTCTAAACAGGTTACAGAGTTGGCATGCTGCTCCTAGGCACAGTGTTCCAACTTCTCTCTCTTGAGAGTCTAACACATGACTGACTGATGGCAGTGATACATCATCATATATGTCATACTTTAGCATATCCCATCTCGTAATCCTTTATACTACACTTCCACCCAATTATGCTATCCAATTGTAAACAACAATATGCAACTATATCTTTAACTATTTACATTTTTCCCTTTTTTATGACTATAGATTATATCCAAATTCAACTCGTCACAGTCCTGGGGGATTCGAACTCCCACAGTATTCTCAACCCTTAGGGAAGAAATCTTGGGAAAATGAGGGTTCTTTTCTGGATCTGGTAGGAAATCATCATCTGTAGAATAGGACAGCACTTTAGCAGTATTGTGGTAAGCTGAATGTAGGTTGCTGGATAACTGAACAGGAAGGACAACAAAGGCTTTTTAACAATGGACTGATCTAAGAGAAAAGACTGACGGGCATTGACTTTTGGGCTGTCTGGGACTAGAAGAGAAGAAATCAGGACACTCCGAGGAACTTGTTGTTCCCTCATAGCTCACAGGGAGAGACATTCAGAAGGCGAGTAATCTTCAACTCGAGGGAAGACTGTCACAGCTGTATCATTCTCTGCAGCCTCGAAGCCTGAAGAGGTATCGCAGATCCGAGATTTCAGTGGACTTAGACGGCAAAGGTGAAAAAAGCAGCAAAATTCCTGTAAACCTGTCGGGAGAAGAGACGATTTCCCAATGATTTTTCGGGGGTACAGTCTGCTTTCTGTAGGCGATGGTGAGAGAGCCACACTTCGCTCTGTGTGAGGGTGGGCAGAATTGCTGTGGATATGGAGACAAGGCAGCCTCATCTTCTGAAATGTAGGCAGTAAACTCAGGGAAAAGATTGCTGTGCAGGATTCCGCAGTTTCCGGAACGGTAGAAATTGTGCAGCAGCTTCTGCGCTGACCCCCATCTCTAGAGGGAAGGAGACTTTCAGCTGGGACTGAAGTATGGATGTCAATTGAATTTCACCCTGGGACGGTACCAGCTCTTTAGCAGTGTGATCCTGTAGAGACTCTGACATGGAATCAGACAAGGCAACCTCTCTGGAAGACATTTCATGGGCAACAGGAGATAGATGAGACAATAAATTGGTAGGTTCACTGAATGTTGCTCAGCCACTAAAAACACAACTGACTCCTCCAAAAAGACAACCAAGACTTCATATGGTGCACACCTATCAACTGGAAAGATGAATCATTCTCGAGGACCTCAACCTCCAAAGGAACCCTCAGCCCTGTAAGGCTTCTTCCTCATCGCTTTCTTCTAAGAAGAGCCAACTCAGGTCCAGCAGCTCTTCATGGGGATGGTCACCATCTGCGGCCGTGCCTTCTTTATCTGTCACCTCTGGTTTCCAATGATGTAGGGAGGCAAGAGGGAGAGCGCGTCCATCTTGAGGTGCCTTCTGAAAAGTTTTGAGACTATAAAAATAGGAAGAGGCCACACCTGTCAGGCCATCCTTATGGAGGAGAATCACAGAATCATAGAATATTGTCTGCACAGAAGGAGGCCATTCAGCCCATGTTGTTTGCACTGGCTCTCCAAATGAGCATTATGACCTAGTGCCATTGCCCTGCCTTTTCCCCACACCCCTGTACCTTGTTTCTATTCAAATAGTCATCTAACACTCTCTTGAACGCCTCATTTGAAACTGCCTCCACCACACTTCCAGGCAGCGCATTCCAGATCCGAACCGCTTGTTGTGTGAAAAAGTTTTTTCTCACATCACACTTGCTTCTTTTGCAAATCACTCTAAATCTGTGCCCTCCCATTCTTGATCATTTTATGAGTGGGAACAGTTTCTCCTTATCTATCGGGCCACCTACAGCCAAAGCCAAGACTGTCATGTTAACATAAGTGCCATTTAAGGCCTACTTGCCCACTGGAGCACTGTCCCCACCGTTCCTCTGCAACTATTGGTCAGCTGCCAGGGTGCCACTCCCCCTCGCTGGCCGTGTTCCAACCTGTGCAGGGGCCCAATGCAGACTGGGATTCCAATCAATGAGAGAGGCCGCTTAGCTACTTACCACTTTCATTAGCCAACCTCTGCCTGTGGGCAGGTAGCCTTTCCACTCCAATCTGGCCTTTTCAAAAATGGTTCGGTGGTGGGTCCTTGCGTTAAACCCGCGCTGGGTTATATCTGGCCCGTCTGCCTCCAATCCTGCACTCATTACTTCAAAAATTGGAGTTACTCGCGACATGGTGCGATGCTACCTTAGGAAGGGTTTTATCGGCTTGTGAGGGAGAACTGGTGGATTGGCTAAATGACCTCCATCATCGACTTATTTTTATTGAGCAATTGAATAACTTCAGCCCACATCTGAGCTGTGTTAAGCCGCTCTAAGCTGTACTGAGTTTTGTGATCTTCATAATAAAAAAAGTTACACAATCTTGCCTCCATATATTCTGAGTTTCATTATCATGCATTTTCGGAATTACATTGAATTTGGATTCAATGAAAAACTGATGAACAGCCATACATCAAATGTAGTTGCAAGCAATAGCTTACAAAGGAGAATCGGACAAAGATGAAGAGGCATAACTATAGGTGGTGGTGTAAAATCGATGATATGGGATCAGCCACCGACTATATATCTCTTCCCATTTTCATTTACATTGACTTGAATGGAAAGAAAAATTATAAGAGATGTATAATGGGTAACAGACCCAACAGCTCCAATTTTAAAACTCTGTCCAAAGTCAAAACTACCCCCAACGTCTTTGGTACTTACAAGAAAAAGGTCCTTCCAAAAATTGACTTTAGATTGAGCAATACAGAAATAAAATTGTTAAATTTGATCAACCCAAAACAGCAGGTGGCTAATGTAATGAAGAAGTTAAATATGGGATAACAATTAAAGAATGAACTTGTACGGCTCTAATGCTTTTCACGATTTCAGAACATCCCAAAGTGCTTTACAGTCGGTGTGGTCATTGAGATACAAGAAATGTGGCAGCCAATTTGTACATAGCAAGCTCCCACAAAGAGCGATGTGATAATAACCAGGTAATGTGTTTAGTGATAAAAACAAAAAACTGCGGATGCTGGAAATCCAAAACAAAAACAGAATTACCTGGAAAAACTCAGCAGATCTGGCAGCATCGGCGGAGAAGAAAAGAGTTGATGTTTCGAGTCCTCATGACCCTTCAATAGAACTAGGTGAATCCAAGGAGAGGGGTGAAAAGGTTGTTGGTTGAGGGATAAATATTTGGCAGGATGCTGGGGGAATCACTCCTGCTCTTCTTCAAAATAGTGCCATGGGATCTTTCATGTTCACCTGAGAGGGTGGACCGGAACTGGATGGGCTGCATTTTACAAGGGGCATTGGGACCCTGAAGTCGGGGTAAAGAATATGTCTTGAGCCCAAACCTACAGGCAGTGGGACCTCCTTGGCAATTTTCCCATAGACAGCCTCTTTACTGGTCACCTGTGGACCCGCTGTTCAATTAGGGATGGCTGTTGGGTTCCTAAAGCCACTGGCCTAGGCACAGTTAGGGCCAGCAACTCTGAAGCCTCAGCAGTGCCATTGAGAGAGGTAGTCACTGCTGAGGAATGGCGGTAACCTGGAGCCTCCGAGGAGTATAGCAAAATCACAGAATTGTTACAGCACAGATGGAGGCCATTCTGCCCATCATGTCTGCTCTGGGTCTTCGAAAGAGCAACGTACCCAGTGCCATTCCCCGTCTTCTTGCCACAACATTGCATATTCTTCCTTTTCAGATAAGGATCCAATTCCTTCTTGAATGCCTCGATTGAACCTGTCTCCTTCACACTCTCAGGCATCGCATTCCAGACCTTAATCACTTGCTATTTTGAAAAACTTTCCCCCATATCTCCATTGCTTCTTTTGCCAGTTACCCTCATTCAATGCCCTCTTGTTCTCAATCCTTCCAGCAGTGCGAGCAGTTTCTCCATATCTACTCTAACCAGACCCCTCATGATTTTGAATACCTCTGTCAAACTTTCTCCCAACTTTCTTTTCTCCAAGGAACAGTCCCAATTCCTCCTTCTTCCTAGATCTATTTTCATAATGGAAGATCCTCATCCCTGGAAACATTCTTGTGAATCATCTTTGCACTCTCTCCAATACCTTCACACCTTCCCTAAAGTGTGACACCCAGAACTGGCCACAATATTTTGGCTGAGAGCAAACCAATATTTTACAACAAGGTTAACATAACCACCTTACTCTTGTACTCCATGTCCCTGTTAATAAAGCCTAGGATGCTGTATGCTTTATTAACCATTCTCTCAACCTGCCCTGCCAACTTGAATGAATTATGCAGAGACACAAAGGTCCCTCTGCTCCTGCACCCGTTCAGAATAGTACCCTTTATTTTATATTGTCTTTCTGTGTCCTTCCTACCAAAAGGTAAGTTTCAAATGTTTAAAGTTCACTGGTCTGTGGTTCGGAGGGAAAACGCCTTTGGGAAGGTTGTTGCTGCCTCAAATGCTAGCTTCCATGCCCACGGCCCCCTCTTTAGCTGGCAGAGACATTACCCCCACCACCCCTCCACCCACCCCCAGGCTGCCACACGGTTGCTGCCTCCATTTGGCTGGCAGCGTCCCCATGCGTCAGGCACCTAAGTTGGCCTTGAATTATGTTAATCGGCTGCCGGCCTCCTTGTGACTAATAACACGGAGATGGCGCCGCCAAGCGGCGTTGAGGTAGGTGATCAGTCACGATCTAATTGAATGGTGGAACAGGCTCGATGGGCTGAGCGGCCTACTCCTGTTCCTATGTTGTGGTGGGCAGCCTTTCCGCATCTGGTCCTGTCTCTGGTCAAATGCCTCATTGGTGGGGCCACATCGGGGAGGCAACCCAACCCAATCTCACAACTTTACCGGCCAGCATGTCACTTTCCCCATCTCCTGGACAACCAGTAAAATCCTGACGATGTGTCTCTTAAAAAAGACATGACGGCATTTTGTCTGTTCAGTGCAAATGAACAGCCGGGTAGAAAAAGAACCCTGAAGTTCGTGTGCTTGACATCGTTGTGAAAATCAATCCACGATTGGTGAGAAAAGGATATGGGAGATGTGAGTTATTGGGTTAAAGACACAGGCTGGACATCAGCTGGAGAAGAACAAAGAACAAAGAAAAGTACAGCACAGGAACAGGCCCTTCGGCCCTCCAAGCCTGCGCCGATCATATTGCCTATCAACTAAAACATTTTGCACTTCCGGGGTCCGTATCCCTCTATTCCCATCTTATTCATGTATTTGTCAAGCTGCCTCTTAAACACCACTATCGTACCTGCTTCCACCACCTCCTCTGGCAGCGAATTCCAGACACTCACTGCCCTCTGCGTAAAAAACTTGCCGCTCACATCTCCTCTAAAGTTTTCTCCTCTCACCTTAGATCTATGTCCCCTAGTAATTGACTCTTCCACTCTGGGAAAAAGCTTCTGACTATCTACTATGTCCATGCCACTCATAATTTTGTAAACTTCTATCAAGTCGCCCCTCAATCTCCATCACTATAGTGAGAACAATCCGAGTTTCTCCAACCTCTCCTCATAGCTAATAACCTCCAGACCAGGCAGCATCCTGGTAAACCTCCTTTGCACCCTCTCCAATGCCTCCATATCCTTCTGGTAATGTGGTGACCATAATTGCACTCAATATTCTAAGTGTGGCCTAACCAAAGTTCTGTACAGCTGCAGCATGACTTCCCAGCTTTTATACTCAATACCCCTGCCAATGAAGGCAAGCATGCCATATGCCTTCCTGACTACCTTATCCACCTGCGTTGCCACTTTCAGTGACCTGTGGACCTGTACACCCAGATCCCTCTGCCCGTCAATGCACTTAAGGATTCTGCCATTTACTGTATATGAGGAGAATGAGTAATGAGAGGCTTCCTGAATTCTAAAAGTTAAGGGAGAAGTCGTGCAACAGGTAATGTTGAGTAATGGATGCACTATTCTAGATTCACAGGGAAAGGTGCTGGGGTTGTTAGTTGTCATCTGGGAACATCGATAATGAATCAGAACAGTCAAGAAAGAACATAGTTAGATGCTGTACTGGAATGGGCAAGTGTAAGGACAGTACTAACACAATCCTATATGGAGATTAGAAATGATGCACTGGGCAGATGCAACTCAGAGATAGGAGAAAGAGTCACTACAATTGTATGGGGCATTATGATCCTGGACCAGATACTTAAGTTTTTGGTATAACCCAGTTAAGGGCCAGTAATGCTTTGTAAAGTAGACAAAGTTTAAGATTCAAGACACTTGCTAAGATAATAAATTTACAAGATTCCAGAGGTTTTAAACAAAGAAAAATAAATTTTACTGTACAAGGCCAGAAAGATAAATGTAAAATACTGTGGATGCTGGAAATCTGAAATAAAAACAGAAAGTGCTGGAAAATCTCAGCAGGTCTGGCAGCATCTGTGGAGAGAGAAAAACAGAGTTAACGTTTCGAGTCCAATATGATTCTCCAAAGTTCTGAGTAGAGTCATATTGTATTTGTTATGATCCTTGACCAGACCCCCAAGTTTTTGGTAAGATTCGGTGACAGACCAATAAAGTTTTGGTTAAAATATATAAAGTTTGAGATTCAAGACACTTGCTAATAAAATAAAGCCAAAAGATTTTGAACAAACAAAAATAAACTTTAGATAAAAACAAAAAAACTGCGGATGCTGGAAATCCAAAACAAAAACAGAATTACCTGGAAAAACTCAGCAGGTCTGGCAGCATTGGCGGAGAAAAAAAGAGTTGACGTTTCAAGTCCTCATGACCCTTCGACAGAACTTGAGTTCGAGTCCAAGAAAGAGTTGAAATATAAGCTGGTTTAAGGTGTGTGTGTGGGGGGCGGAGAAATAGAGAGACAGAGAGGTGGAGGGGGGGGTTTGTGGTTGTAGGGACAAACAAGCAGTGATAGAAGCAGATCATCAAAAGATGTCAATGACAATAGTACAATAGAACACCTAGGCGTTAAAGTTAAAGTTGGTGATATTATCTAAACGAATGTGCTAATTAAGAATGGATGGTAGGGCACTCAAGGTATAGCTCTAGTGGGGTTTTTTTTTTAATAATGGAAATAGGTGGGAAAAGGAAAATCTTTATAATTTATTGGAAAAAAAAAGGAAGGGGGAAACAGAAAGGGGGTGGGGATGGGGGAGGGAGCTCACGACCTAAAGTTGTTGAATTCAATATTCAGTCCGGATGGCTGTAAAGTGCCTAGTCGGAAGATGAGGTGTTGTTCCTCCAGTAAAAATAAACTTTACTGTACAATAACAGAAAGATAAATTAAATTGCAATATCTATCTTATACTCTAACATTCAGGGTCAATATGAGGCACATGTGAATTCGCCAAGGCTCCTTTGACAGCACCTTCCAAACCCACAGCCACTACCACCTGGAAGGACAATGGCAGCAGATAGATGGGAACACCACCAGCTGGAAGTTCCCCTCCAAGTCACTCACCATCCTCACTTCGAAATATATCATCTTTCCTTCACTGTCACTGGGTCAAAATCCTGGAACTCCCTCCCTAACAGCACTGTGGGTGTACCTACATCATATTGACTGCAGCAGTTCAAGAAGGCAGCTCATCACCACCTTCTCAAGGGCAGCTCCGGATAGGCAATAAATGCTGGACCAGCCAGTGATGCCCACATCTCGTGAATAAAAAAATATTAACAGGCAAACTGGTTAAACACACCACACTGCACAATAAATGGCAGTTGCGACCAGTACCGAGTCCATGGATTTCTCAACAACTCACCCAGACATCAGTAACGCTGTGAGTCCGCCAAATCTCACTGAAACTCTGTCTCTCTCACAAGGGATTCCTTTGCAGAAGCCCTTCCAACTCAGATGGCATCAATGACGGCCCACCTCACAGGGCTGCAATCTCGTCTCCCGGAACTCCGTTCCCCTCGATTCCTGAGTATGCACTCGAGCACCAACTCACAACCACAACTTGCGCTCTTCGGCCATGTTGAGCAGGACGCTACTGCTCCAAAGGTCTGCCTTCGCCCCAACATTCGGCGCCACTGTGTCACCAACCTTCTGTGGCCTTCTTGATTCTTCAGGGCTTCAGCCAAAGCCATCTTTTGATCACCAGGGATTCTCCTAAGCCCACTTCGATTGCCAGGATTTCCGCTGACGCTTCTTCACTTAAAGTCTGCTAACCGCAGCCCGTTTCCTACTTTTGACAACTGGGACCTTTTCCTGTCCCTGTCCTCCTTTCTGGGGCTCTTCATATGGGATGCTTCCCTGTCCTCTGCCTGAGTCACTTGTTTCCAATGGCTCGCTGCTCCCGGTCACATGACCCATGTTCTTGCGCCATTCTCCATCCCTGCACATGTACATTGGGCCTGTCCTCGGCCTGAAGAGCTTACACTGCCGCATTGCACATGTGCAGCAACCCCCAGCAACCCCACCAGGCCTCCCCAGCCCCCACCCCTGCCCCACCGCCCCCATGGTCTGCCCATGCGTGGAAAGTCCGAGGACTTTTGGGACTTGGAGTTCACAACCTCCCGCTCTCCAACAAGGTAAGTAAACCTTTCATAACAGACTCCAAACGTTGACTCTGACCCTCTCTCCACAGATAACGCCAGACCCACTGAGCTCCCCCAGCGCTTTCTGTTTTTAAAGGTGCGAGAAGGTAAGTTTGGGTTTCGTAACAGGGGGCACACCCTGTATCTCACTATAACCACGGTGAAAAATCGGCAAAAACCATCAGAGATAGCACATCAGCTGAAAATGGAAAGAAAAGCAAACCAGCAGAGATAGGTAGTACCTCAAAGAGGGCAACTAGGAGATACCACCCCGAGTTTCTGTCCAGAGATTGTTTTACAGACAACGTTGCTGACCTGGAGACAATGGCTGGAATTGTGTGGCCTCGCTTGGGTGGGTTGGTGTGGGGCTGTAATATTGGGCACCCTGCCAGAGGATCAGAGGCCCCTCCAAGGCGCTGACCCCTCTCCCACCCACCCATGCATTGCCCTCACTTGCTTTTTCCAACCGTGCCACCCCACCCCCACGCCGGGGCCTGACAGCCTGGTCCCTTACCGGACCTCAGACTCACCTTAAATCCTAGCTGTGCTGTGGAATGCCTTCCTCTCAGCCTGGCTGCAGTCCCAGCAGTGGCCACCACTCCTGGTGGTGCTGCTGAGACAGGAGACCTGCCAGCCCTTAAATAGGCCAGCAGCTCTCTGAGGCAGGCGCCCCCCCCACCCCGGTTAGGGTCGGACATCTCATCTCTCGTCAAAAAAAAGGCCGCTGGCTGTTTAATCGCTGCGGGGTGAGTTGGCTAAGCAACAGCAGGCTTCGCCCCTTAAATTTACGTGAGGGAGCTGAACCACCACTACTCTCCTACCCTGCCCCCACCGCAGCCAGCAACCCACCCCCCTCACCCCACCTCCCAGCCAACACAGTGTAAAATTCAGCCCAATGCTTAAATAACAATGTAGATAATGCAGAACCATAGAACCATAGAAAAGTTACAGCACAAAAAGCACAGCTTGTCCATGCCAGCCCGAGGACACCCAGGTGCTCTTTCTAATCCCACCTTATCCCCTGTGGGCATCCGGCCCATAGCCCTGCAGCTTACAGCACTTAAGGTGCAGATCCAGGTACTTTTTAAAAGAGTTTAGAGTTTCTGCCTCTACCACCAACTTGGGCAGCGAATTCCAGACACCCACTACCCTCTGCGTAAAAATGTTCTTCCTCATGTCCCCCCTACACCTTCTGCCACTTATCTTGAATCTATGTCCCCGGTTCTAGAATTCTCCATCAAGGGAAACAATTTTATTCTATCCACTCTATCCATTCCACTCATAATTTTGTACACCTCAATCAAGTCACCTCTCAGCTTCTTTGTTCCAAGGAAAATAACCCCAACCTACCCAATCTCTCCTCATAGCTACACTTTTCTAACCCTGGGAACATTCTTGTAAACCTCCTCTGAACTCTCTCCAGAGCTATCACTTCCTTCCTGTAATGTGGTGACCAGAACTGCACACAATACTCCAGTTGTGGCCTCACCGGTGTTTTATACAATTCCAACATTATATCCTTACTTTTATATTCTATACCTCTGCCAATGAAGGAGAGCATTCCATATGCCTTCTTTACAACTCTGTCTACTTGAGCTGCTGCCTTCAGGGAACTGTGTACTTGTATGCCAAGATCTCTCACTTCATCTACCCCTCTTAGTATATTCCCATTTATTGTGTAATCCTTGTAACTGTTTGACCTCCCTAAATGTATGACCTCACACTTCTTTATGTTAAAACCCATCTGCCACTTTACCGTCCACTCCACCAACCCATCTATATCGTTTTGGAGATTATGGCTATCCTCTACACTATCCACTACTCGGCCAATCTTTGTGTCATCTGCAAATTTCCCAATCGTGCCCCCCCCCCCCACGTTCACGTCCAAATCGTTAATATATAACACAAACAGCAAGGGTCCCAACACCAAGCCTGTGGAACACCACTTGAGACAACTTTCCATTCGCAAGGGCATCCATCAACCGTTACCCTTTGTTTCCTGTTAAAAATCCAACCTTTTGCCACATTACCCTGAATCCCATGGGCTTTTACTTTCCTGACCAATCAGCATGTGGGACCTTGTCAGATGCCTTGCTAAAATCCATGTACACGACATCCACTGCACTACCTTCATCAACCCTTCTTGTCACTTCCTCAAAGAATTCAATCAAATTTGTGAGACAAGACCTTCCTTTAACAAATCCATGCTGACCATCCCTGACTAGTCCATGCCTTTCCACATGACAGTTAATCCTATCTCTCAGGATTGATTCTACTAATTTGCTCACCACCGATGTAAGACTAACTGGCCTATAAGTGTTTGGTATTTCCTTTGATCCCTTTTTAAACAATGGAACTACATTTGCATTTCTCCAGTCCTCCGGTACCTCCCCTGTATCTAGTGAAGATTGGAAAATCATCCTCAGAGCATCTGCTATCTCCTCCCTGACTTCCTTCAACAGCCTCGGAAACAATCCATCTGGCCCTGGTGACTTATCAACTTTCAAGGATTTCAACCCTTCGAGTACTTCCTCTCTCTTTATGACTATCCTGTCCAATATCTCGCAGCGTTCCTCCTGGACTACTATATCGACATCGTCCCTTTCCTTTGAAAACACGGAGACAAAATATTCATTCAAAACCCTTCCCACAGCCTCTGCATCTAGGACCATGTAGGACCAATGAAGACCATTGCAATCAGTCTCAAAGATCGGCATGCTTCCTCAGCACATGACCTGAGGATAGTAATAAAATGGAAAATCAACGACCAAAAATGGAGGATTGCAAGGGGAAAGAAGTGTTGGGTCAATGATGACATACCCTTTTGTAATTGCAACCGAACTAATAAATATTCAGCTATGTTTACTTGCCAACTTCAATTTTTAAATGAATGTCAGCTACAGCAATAACAGTTTACAGTTATATAATGCCTTTGGCAAACCATCCCAAAGTGCTTAAAGGTACTCAAAAAACATACGGCAACCATTTCCAAAACAAAAAACAGAATCACCTGGAAAAACTCAGCAGGTCTGGCAGCATCGGCGGAGAAGAAAAGAGTTGACGTTTCGAGTCCTCATGACCCTTCCACAGAACTGTTTCTCAGTTCTGTGGAAGGGTCATGAGGACTCGAAACGTCAACTCTTTTCTTCTCCGCCGATGCTGCCAGATCTGCTGAGTTTTTCCAGGTAATTTTGTTTTTGTTTTGGATTTCCAGCATCCACAGTTTTTTGTTTTCATAACCATTTTCAAATGTTCACACTGCATGTTGTAAATCACATCCAAAACTATCATTCATGATTCACTGTAATTATAGGATAGAGAGATTAGACCTAATAGGAAAGACTGAACAGGCTGGGGCTCTTTTCTCCAGGAAGAAGACGGAGAGGTCACCTGATAATAGTCTTTAACATAATGAAAGAGTTCAGAAATGTAGAGATGGTAAATCTAATAAGGAGCTCAGAGAGCGGTTAGAATGTGGAACTTGATATCACAGGTAGTTGAGGCCTGGAGCATAGATGCATTTAAGGGGAAGTTAGATAAGTACATGAGAGAGAATCTAATAGAAGGCTATTATCTGATTCTTTGCCCCAGCCAGTCTTGGGTCAGCTGTCGTTCAGGCATCTTTATGGCCCTCATCGCTTGCAAAACTGTTGTAATGAGTTCTGACTTTGCCTTCACATATCCTGCCTGCCCAGTACCCCCCAACCCCTCCATCTTCCTTGCAGATTCATTAATTTTTATTATTCATTGGGCACCCTGCCAGTGGATTGGAGGCCTCTCCAAGGTGCTAACTCCACCACAACTCCCCCTCCCCACCCACACATTCTCCTCACTTGCTGTTTCCCAGCATGCCACTCCACTCCCTCGCCTATGTGATGGCATTGGAGAGAGTACAGAGGAGATTCACAAGAGTGATCCCAGGGATAACGAACTGTAGCTACAAGGATAAATTGGAGAGGTTATGTCTGTTTTCCTTGGAGAACAGAAGGCTGAGAGGAGACTTGTTGGAGGTATTCAAGATCCTGAGGGGTCTGGACTGGGTAAATAGTGAGAAACTGTTCCCACTCAGGAGAACATCAAGAACTAGAGGGCACAGATTCAAAATAATTGGCAAAAAGAGTAATTGTGATGTGAGGAAAGATTGTTGCACCCAGAGAGCGGCTGGAATCGGGAACAAACTTCCTGAAAGGGAGGTGGAGGCACAGTCGATCGAGATATTCAAAAGGGATTTGGATTGCTACCTGAAAGCAAAGAATGTGCAAGGTTACCAGGATAAGGCAGGGGAGTGGGATTAGGTAGGATGTACTTTCAGGAAGCTAGTGTAGACTCGATGGGCCCAATGGCCTCCTTCTTCACTGTAAAGATTCTGTGATTCTGTGATTCACAGGATATGGGCATTGCTCGCTAAACCAGCATTTATTGTCCATCCCTAATTGTCCTTGACAAGGTGGTGGTGAGCTGCCTTCTTGAACCGCTGTAGTCCAAGTGGCGTGGGTACACACACAGTGCTGTTAGGGAGGGAGCTCCAGGATTTTGACCCAGCAACAGCAAAGGAATGGTGACATATTTCCAAGTCAGGGTGGTGACTGGCTTGGAGGGGAACTTCTAGATATTGGTGTTCCCATCTATCTGCTGCCCTTGTCCTTCTAGATCAGGGTAGGGAAGCCTTATTCTCATCAAGGGCCATTCGCACATAGATAAAATCAATCGCAGGCAACGCACATTAAAACCGAATTAATTGTTTTTAGAGGCAATACAAAAATGTTTAACTTGCCCACGGCTTTAATGCAATAGCTGAGTTTGCTTTTCCTTAATGAGTCTTGTTATGTCTGCTGGCAATGATGATGTTGCGACTCGCAACTAGTTTTTCTCTCTGTCTCTCTCTCCCTCCTTTCCCACACTGTCTGTCTGTCTCTCCATTCGCACACTTTTTGTCCCTCTCTGTCCCTCTCTCCAATTGCTATTCTGTCTCTCTCTATCTCTCTCAGACTCCTACTTTGCCTTTATCTCTCTCCCTCTCTCTCTCCCCTTTCCCACTCTGCCTGTCTGTCACTCTCTCTCTTTTCCCACTCTGTCTCACTCCCAAACCAGCCCGGGGCTGTGAATCAACAACCCAAGGTGTTGGCTAGCTCCCAGTCCGAGGCTGGACCTGGCCAGGGGCCTAGGCCTCTACTTCAGTCTGCAGAGGCTGAGCCTGTCCTGGGACACCAATGGAGCTGGGAGGGGGAGTGTGGGGTCACCCACTGATGGAGCCAGGTGTCCTGCTGCCTTTATCCCCGCTCCCAGCTTACCCACACTTCACCTCCCGTTCAGCAGCTGGCAGCTTCGTGTCGCTGGCCTGCGCTCCTGCCCCTGGATCTCGAGCCTCACTCTCGCTCCCACAGCCTGGACCTTCTGGTGAATGTGAGCAAAGCTCCAGCATCAGAAGGTGGCAGCGGCTGGCACTGAGTGCAGCACACCGGGAAGCCGGGGGGGGTTGGTGGGGGGCGGATTTCGACAGCTCTCGGGAGATGGGCTGGGAAATGTGAGGCCTAAAATGGCTGAGAGATATGTGTCAAATGCACGTGTTATTTCTTTTGAAATCTCACCGACGGCCGGATGAAAAAGTGCACCAGCCAGATCCGACCCTCCGGCCAAGTGTTCTCCACCCCTGTTCTAGATGACAGCGGTTGTGGGTTTGGAAGGTGCTGCCTAAGGAGCCTTGGTGAATTCCTGTAGTGCATCTTGTATATGGTGCACACTGCTGCTACTGTGCGTCGGTGGTGGAGGGAGTGAATGTTTGTAGACGGGGCGACAATCAAGTGGGCTGCTTTGTCCTATATGGTGTCGAGCTTCTTGAGTGTTGTGGGAGCTGCACTCATCCAGGCAAGTGGGGAGTATTCTATCACACTCCTGACTTGTGCCTTGTAGATGGTGGAAAGGCTTTGGGGAGTCAACGGGTAACCTATTCGTCTCAAGATTCCTAGCCTCTGACCTGCTCTTGTAGTCATAGTATTTATGTGGCTGGCCCAGTTAAGTTTCCTTATCAATGGTAATGTCCAGCATGTTGATAGTGGGGGATTCAGTGATGGTAAGGCCATTGAATGCCAAAAGGTGATGGTTGGATTCTCTCTGGTTGGAGCTGGTTATTGTCTGGCACTTGTGTGGCACGAATGTCAATTGCCACCTGTCAGCCCAAGCCTGGGTATTGTCCAGGTCTTACTGCATTTGGACACAGACTGTTTCAGTCTCTGAGGAGTCGCGAATGGTGCTGAACATTGTACAATCGTCAGCCAACATCCCCAGTTCTGACCTTATAATGGAAGATGAAGCAAATGGCTCAGATGAAGTTGTGGCTCAGACACTACCCTGAGGAACTCCTTCAGTGATGTCCTGGAGCTGAGATGACTGACCTCCAACAACCACAACCATCTTCCTTTATGTTAGGTATGACTCCAACCAGCAGAGAGTTTTTCTCCTGATTCCCATTGACTCCAGTTTTGCTAGGGCTCCTTGATGCCACACTCAGTCAAATGCTGCCTTGATGTCAAGGGCAGTCACTCTCACCTCTGGAATTCAGCTCTTTTGTGCATGTTTGAACCAAGGCTATAATGAGTTCAGGAGCTGAGTGGCCCTGGCGGAACCCAAACTGAGCATCAGTGAGCAGGTTATTGCTAAGCAAGTGCTGCTTATTAGCACTGTCGATGTCCCCTTCCATTACTTTACTGATGATTGACAGTAAATCTAATTAGGTGATTGGCAGTTTGGGTTCTGGTTACTTATTCAAAGGAAGATTATGTTTGCAATGGACCATTCACTTTTGATGATTTCTGATGAAAGGTCATCGATTGGAAACATTAACTCTGCCTTTCCCTCCACTGATGCAGAGAGTTTCCAGTATTTTCTGTGTTTAACTTAAATGACATGCCAGCTAATTATGGTTACTTAACCCTCCAGATATATTATTAAAAGGCTCATTGCTATCAATTCCTGTGTCAGCTATTCAAGGTCAAGCAGCTGATCCATGAACTTGAGAGCAAACTGTGATGTATTAAGGAATTACCAAGGTAAAATAGATTAATCAATATTGCCGTACTTTCAACCTCATGCTTGAAGAACATAACAGATGGTACCAGAAAACTTAATATTAAAGCAGGGCAATTCAATTTGGTCTTGCAACCCTAACTGTTGAGAAAGACAATATGCTTCAGATCACAGTCAAAATGTATTAACTTTCAATTGTCAGATCAGCTTGACACTGCGCAATATCATCAAAAGTTTCCAGATGGGTTTCTAATTCTGGGAGCTTGAATAATGCAGTTTGTGCCATCTAAACAACATTATTTTTATTTTAACATTCAAGTACTAATGAATATGTGGGTGCACTGCTGTACTAAAATGAAGAACATGGGTAGAGGGAAGAAAGGATTCGCGCTCTCACAATGTGCTGGTGATATTGTAAACATCACGGGAAGATTTGCTTTGGTCGCTATTGCTGTCTTGCTCACTGCATCCTCTCTTAAAATCATCGGGAAGAATTTTTCCCCGTCGGGGGGAAGTGCGGGAGCAGGCGCGTGTGGGCGCACCTTCGATCGGCACCCCCAATTGGGGACGCGCCGCCATTTTAAGTGGGGCATCTAATTAAGGCCTGCCCAGCGAGAGGTCCACCAGGAAGCGCTATGCACTCCCTGTGCAGGGGTGGGGGGGGTGGATTCCCTAAGCCGAGTGTGCGCTCTATCGCGCATGCCAGCGAAAGAGTGCATTCACCTCCCTGCGACTAAGTGCTGCCTCAGGGAGCTCAATGTGAAAGATAGAAAAATAAAATTTCCCTGATACTGTCACATGAGTTGGGACATGTCCATCACTTTTAATTAAACTTTTAATTAAACTTTTATTAAATTTTTAAAACCTACATAAAACCTCATCCCATGGATGAGGTTTCATGCTTTTTTCTGAAGCCCACCAGGGCTCCTGGCCTGCCTGTCAACCTTAAGGTTGGATGGGCAGGTCCTTTAATTACTTCAGTTTGTTTTTAAGTGTCCTCAATTGGCTACTAACAGGTCAGTGGGCATACAGTTGATTTGGCTGCACCCCCGCCGATCTGGAAATTGAAATGAGGCGGGGTGACGTCAGGAGTTAGACCATAAGACCATAAGGCACAGGAGCAGAAATTAGGCCATTCGGCCCATCGAGTCCGCTCCGCCATTTAATCATGGCTGATAAGTTTCTCAACCCCATTCTCCCGCCTTCTCCCCGTAACCTTTGATCCCCTTACCAATCAAGAACCTATCTATCTCGGTCTTAAATACACTCAATAACCTGGCCTCCACAGCCTTCTGTGGCAATGAATTCCATACATTCACCACTCTCTGGCTAAACAAGTTTCTCCTCATCTCTGTTCTAAAAGGTCTTCCCTTTACTCTGAGGCTGTGCCCTCGGGTCCTATTCTCTCCTACTAATGGAAACATCTTCCCCACGTCCACTCTATCCAGGCCTTTCAGTATTCTGTAAGTTTCAATCAGATCCCCCTCATCCTTCTAAACTCCATTGAGTATAGACCCAGAGTCCTCAAACGTTCCTCATATGTTAAGCCTTTCAGTCCTGGGATTGTTCTCGTGAACCTCCTCTGGATCCTCTCCAGGGCCAGCACATCCTTCCTGAGATACGGGGCCCAAGATTGCTCACAATATTCTAAATGTGATCTGACCAGAGCCTTATAAAGCCTCAGCAGCACATCCCTGCTTTTATATTCTAGTCCTCTCGAAATAAATGCCAACATTGCATTTGCCTTCCTAACTACTGACTCAACCTGCAAGTTAACCTTAAGAGAATCGTGGACTAGGAATCCCAAGTCCCTTTGCACTCCAGATTTCTGAATTCTCTCCCCATTTAGAAAATAGTCCATGCCACTATTCTTCCTACCAAAGTGCATGACCTCACACTTCCCCACGTTGTATTCCATCTGCCACTTCGTTGCATCATCAGCAGATTTTGAAATTCTACCGTGTATTGCAATACCAAGTAATTTACATAGCAAAAAAAGCAGTGCTTGTAGCTCTGACACAGGTGGCGGGGTGGTGGTTGAGGCATGTGTGTACCACTGTCGATCATCCTCCAGTCTGAAAAAAAAGTCATTATTTGCTGTTTTCTATCCTTAAAAAAATTATTAATCCAAGTTGATGGTGACCCTCCTATTCCATGAGCTGCAAATTTTGTTAACAAGCCTTTTATGTGGCACTTTGTCAACCACTTTCATAAAATCTATACGTTCCACCCGACTTCATCCCACATTATGTTATGCGTCAGCGAGTGGGCCCCACCCCACTGTTCGCCGAACTCAATATCCTGCCCATTGAAGTTTGCAGGATAGAAGGAGGCCATTCAGCCCCCTGCGTCAGTGCCAACTGAAAGAAAAAGTCATGCAGCCCAATCCCATGTTCCTGATCTTGGTCTGTCAGTGTTTAAGTTACATCATTTCAAGTGCATCGCCAAGTACTTTCCTCCTTGTAATGAGGGTTTCAGGCTGTACATTCTAGATCCTCACCACCCTTGGAGTTATAAAAATTTCTCCTCAATGCTCCTCTAATCTTGCCACAATTACTTTAAATCTGTGCCCCCTGGTTATGGACCTCTTCGCTAGGAGAAATAAGTCCTTCCTATCCACTCTATTTAGGCCCCTCATAATTTAAACACCTCATTAAATCTGCCCTTGCCCTCCTCTTTTCCAATGAAAACAATTCCAGAATGCCCAATCCTTTCTCACAGTCAAAATGCTTCAGTCCTAGCAACATCCTTGTAAATCTCATTTGAGAGATCACATTCTTCCTGTTGTGTGGTGACCAGAACTGTACGCAGTGCTCCAGCTGTCGGCTAACTAATATTTGATGTGATCATAGTATAACCTCCAGGCCCTTACACTCTATGCATCAGCCAATAATGAAAAATATCCTGTTTGCCTTCTTAACCATTTGATTTATTTGTCCAGCTACGCTCAGGGATCTGTGAACATGCGCTCCAAGGTCCCTCTGTTTCTCTGCACTTCTATTGTGTATTCCCACGCCTTGTTCTTGCACCATAGACGGCTGCTTCTTTCAGCTCGTTACGCCAGACCTCAGCTTCACACACCCTCAATCTCACCAACCTGCCACATCCTTGCTGCTTTCAAACACCCTCTTAAGATGTGCGGCTTCAACTGCTGTTCCCCTCTCCAAAGAATACAAGGATAGGAGTCAGCCATTTTGCCCCTTTTTCACCTTTCCATTAGACCATGGTTGACCTGCATCTAAACCATATACTCTCCATAGTTCTTAAAACCCTTGATGGCATACAAAAATCTTTCAATGCTGAAGGGTTCTCAAAATTCCCACATTTTTCATGTCATCAACAAGGATATGACTTTTGGACTTTTATGGCAGAGGACCCAACTGCTGAGTTAACTGTAGAACCCTGCAGACAGGAGGTTAGGCCCATGAAGGCCTGGGACTGGACATGCCCGGGCTTGTTGAGTGCAGTGTGGATTGTTGCCTGAAAACCAGATAAGAGGAGATAGGATTCACATTCTTCCCTTTAAAACAATCAACCCAGAGAAAGACTTCATCCTACACGAAACTAAAGCCCATCAAAATCTTGCATAAATAATCGCTACTAACTACTAAGACAGGAAGGCAGCAATCAATGCAATTATGCAAACCTATCAATACTCCACAACTACAAAGGCTTGCAGTTCAAGACTAGTTACAGGGACAGGAAGACAACGATAAACTTCATGCGAGCTCATTAAAAACAACGAGACAACAATCACCTGAAGAAGCCCACCAAAATCAGACAAAGAACTAACCTTGATTTGGACTGAGATAAGAAATTTGAAAAACAGTATAACTGGGCTACCAGTTATGAGGGGGGGGGGTGGTGGGGGGTGAGCAGTTTTTGGAGTGGTTGAAGCCGAGTTTAAGCAGGGAGCTGAGCCAAGCGGAGGGAGGAGATCTGGAGGTTTGCAGGCCCGCAGGCAACATCACGGCGAGGGGCACGGGGTGGCAGGCTCAACCGAAGATAACAAGGCCGCAACCGCAGCCCTCCACCAAGAGCGACCACCCACAACCGCAGCCCTCCACCCAACTGAAGAACCTTCGCAGATTCCACAGACCAGGACCACGTGGGGACGGCAGGCCCCAGAGGACACAAAGAGCGTACCCCAAAGCTGCAACCTGCTTACCTGGCTGGATTTCAAACTGTCAAGGAACCCTGGGTTGGTGAGCATGATCCCTGACCTCTCCTAGTTCAATTTAGTTAGGTTTTGGGGGTGGGACAAGGGTAAGGGGATTAGTAGCATGATTTTCCCTTATTATGCCGTGTGTTCTTAACTAAGTGTACTTTGTAGGTCTGTATAATCTCAGTGTAATCCTAATGTTATAAATTCATTACCCAGTTTTTTTTCTTGTACCAAAACCAGTTGTCTGCTGCACTTTGTCACAAACCCCAAATATGTCTAAGGTCAAGAAGCCAGGGAATGGGAGCAGTTCGGACTGCTCAGAAGCCAGAGATGAAGCTGACACACACACCACCACCCCCTACAAATGTCATTTTCAAAAATGTCAGCCTTTTGAGGGAAATGGCTCCAGAATTTCACTACCCTTTTTAAGGTTGTTTTTCCTGGGCTCATCCCACCAGATATTTTCTCACCATCTACCCGATCAACTCCTTCAATCATATCAAAAGCCTCCATTAAATCACCCCTTAAATTCTATGCTCGAAATACAATCGTGTCAACCTGTCCGGATGATCCAGCGGGGCGGGGATCATTCTATACTCTACAAAAGTCTAGTCTATGCAATCTTGTCCCATATTTTTACCACAGAGATCATTCCGGTCAATCCATGCTTTATCCTTTCAGAGGCAGTTGTTGCTGAGGAACTGTTCCCGGAACTGAACGCAATAATCCATACCCAAAGCTTTGCCTTGCATTTCATATCCCATCCGCCACTGGTTCTGGTCCCACTCACTACCTAACCATCCTTCAAGTGCACTGTCCGAAAATCCATTGTAACCTTGAGAAATTTATTTGGGAATTTATAGCAGCAACCGGGTTAATAAAAGACAGTGCAATGCTCAGACTGGTAAGTAAAGCTATTCATCACTTTTTTGCGTGTATTGATCAATGCATGAATGTATGTTGTTGTTGTATCCGTGGTGTCAGAGGCTCCAGGAGGAGGCCATTCAATCTGCCGAGCTTGCGCTGGCTCTTTGAGAGAGATGTGCAATTCAGTCCAAAACCCAGCTTTTTCTCCGTAACCCTTCAAATTACTTTCCTTTGAGTACACGTCCAATTGCCTTTTGCAAGTTCCTATGGAATCTGATTCCACCGGTCTTTTAGGTGCTGTGTTTAGATCTTAACAACACAATGTGTGAAGAAATTTATCCTTGTTTCACTCAATTATTTGGCTGCCAACCCCAGGTGTCAGAGAACATTATTTCTCCCTACTTGCCCTATCAAACCCCTCATAATTTTGAATGCCTTTAAATAATTGATTAGATCTTCCCTTAACATTTCACTGCTTTAAGGAGGACAAACCCAAGCTCTCCACGTAACTGAAGTCCTTCACCCTGACATCATCCTGATAAACCAGTTCTGTACCCTCAGCAGGACCTTAACATCTTTTCTAAAGCAAGATGTCCAGAATTTTACACAACAACTGAGGCCTAATAGAGACTTGGAAAGATTCAGCATGTTACGTTCCTTCTGTCAGATCGCTTAGTTAGCGAACACAGTTGCACGCCTATCTACTGGTGATTGAGTTGGTAAACAAGATACTGCTGACACAGAGACTAATGTAAGATGAAGCATATGCTGTTTATTAACACAAGTAACAGAGCTCTAACACTTGTATGTTTCTCAAGACCCTTTTCTAAACTACTGATTAACATTGTAGCCCACACTGCACAGCAATGGGTAATACACTCACGTGGTCAACTTGCTCACTTTCTCTTAAAGGTGTATTGCATATCAGATTACCACACAGTATGACTTTTTGTTTTTACATTCAGTTGCCCTATCTACAAAATCAAGAATCCCATATGCTTTCCTAACCATCTTATCAACTGGCCCTGCCAGAATTCTTTTGCAAGAATAATGAATGAAAGACACCTTCCCACTATATTTACAATACCACCAATCCATAAGATCTAGAGGAAATATCTCCTCTGGTGAAAAGCTGAAGAACAGGGCCAAGAGATGAGTTCAATCCTCAGAAAGACAAATCAGGTGAAGCCTATCATTCATTTTCAATTCCACCTCATCAATATGAAAGGTATTGGAAGTTAATGGTGTGAATGTGGCAATTCTGCATGTTCTAGTTGTAGGTGAGAGCAGCTGTTACTAACTGGGGAAAGGTTAGGGCATTATTCTTAAGTATATACAAGAACTGGTTTCTACCTTTGTGGTGGGCAGGAAAAGGGAGTCTGTGCCTATGTTCTTTGGTTTAGGTGAATAAACCCATGGGAGGAATTTTCCGTCACATTGATGTCGGGCCATGACGGCCAGTGTGAGCGGACAAAATGGCAGGAAGGCCAAAAATCGGTTTCACGCCATCATGAAACCAGTTTGCGATCGCCCGCCCCGCCCATCAACGATGGGCTGCGTTTCTCACCACCGGACGTCGGGAAGGTCACTTTAATACATCTGAATAAGCCCAACTCACCGGAATCATCCCCCCACAATGCTGGATCATCCGAGCACGTCGGCATGATTGCACTTTGAGGGGAACTCGGAGGTAAGTGCTGACTAACATTGCTCAGCGCTCACGAAGGTCGCCTGTTCAACTTCATGGTTGAGGCACCGCAAATTCACTTGATGGCACAGGAAAGGCACGTTTTCCAGGCTGCTGACAGTACAGTGCTAGGGCAAGAGCTGCCCTATGGTTGGGGCAAGTTGGGGGGATGGGCAAAGCCCATGGTGGTGGGTGGTGCAGGAGGTGGTGGAGGTGTGGAGTGGGGTAGGGAGGGAAGCGGCCATGCATTAGGGAAACCTTGTATCAAGTGAGCATTCTTTCCCCAGCTGAGATAGTTCAGGCGCACCCACATAGACATGATTGGAGTCGGGCCTCTAGCTTATCTGCCCACTCAAATAATACAGAGGCATCAAAGTGCCACCAAGTGCTCCAGAGCTTTTCACCCCTCGGGCAACAGGCCACAAACTAATGAGCATTTTAGTGGACCGCAGAACAGTTGGATGACTGGGCACGTTGTACAATCTCCTTGCTAAAGCTGGTCATGGAGCAGTCACTGGTGGAGGCGCTCACAGCCCCTTGCAATGTTATCATCCCAGTTTGGATCAGTCTCCCCCATGGTTCAAGCTAACAGTGCAGCCTTGCAGTGTGGGTTAGGAGAATGCCTGTGCCTCAGCTGAGAGCACAGCATGCAGCCCAATGGGCAAAGCTGCTGCCAATCGGTCAGGTGGAGTGGGGTGGAGATGGATGGGGTTTTGGGCAGCCTTGCAGCGCGCTAAACTCTGGCCATCCAAGTGGTGGCCAGCACTCTCTGGGATGCATTAAGTGGCCTTCAGACTTAACAAAGAGTCATTCTTAGTACACTCATGCTAACCCATGTGTCTCTCTTTTTCATCCTACAGAAGAAGTGCATCAGGAGCATGGAGCATTGTAAACTAGCTGTACGCCTCATGGATTACTGAGAGCGGAGACGACAAAGAGAGCGACGGAGGAACCTGGCTGGACAGGGGCAGGAGCAGCACCGTCAAGATGAAGGGGTGACTGCGGCTCCTGCACATGCTGCTGAAGAGCCACAGAGAGGAGTCACTGGCTGGTGCCTAGCTAGATCCAAGGTCTATAGACACCGTTTGTCATCCCTGCAGATGACCGAAAACCAGTGTCGCCGAAGACTGTGCATGTCTAGGGAACTGGTCAGTCACACCTGCCAACTGCTGCGGGATTTGGTGCCACAGGGACATGGAGGGCACCCACTGCCAGTGGCCATGAAAGTGACCGTGGCACTCAACTTTTACACCAGCAGCTCCTTTCAGGCTCCAGAGGTGATCTCTGTGGGATCTCACAAGCCTCCACCCACAAATGCATCCATGAGGTCACGGAAGCCATCTTCACGAAGACACACAACTTTGGGCATTTCGCCCGAGATCAGGAAAGTCGGGACACAAGAGCCCAGGGATTTGCACAGATATCAGGTTTCTCACAAACACAGGGTGCTATCGACTGCACTCACATGGCACTCAGATCTCAGTGGCAACAAGCGGTCAACTACATCAATCGCAAGGGCTTCCACCAATGTTTAGCTAGAGTGCAACCACAAGCGCATCCTGCAAGTCCGTGCATGGTTTCCAGGGTATGTCAATGACTCCCGCATTCTCAGTCAGTCACAGATCCCTTGTGTATTCAAGAGTCCACTGAGGCTGCAGTGTTGGCTCCCCGGGGACAGGGGCTGCCCACAGAGCACGTGGGCTGATGACACGCGTGCAGTGGTATCAGACTGCAGCGGAGCGAAGGTATAATGAGGCTCATGCTGCAGCTTGCACTTTGGTGGAGCAGACCATCGGAATATTGAAAATGTGGTCCCGGTGCCTGGACTGGTCTGGTGAAGTCTTGCAGTACAGTCCGCAGAGCGTGTCACGCATTGTCGTCACCCGCTGTGCCCTTTACAACCTGGCGCTGCAACTGGGAGAGGAGCTGGCTGAGGAGGAGGAGGTTGATGGAAATGAGGGTGAGGAGATCCGCGAAAGCGAGAATGACGGCGATGAGGCCCTTGCACTGGCCAGATGAGGCAGGCACACTCGGAAGGCCCTCATAGCTGCTAGATTTGTAGAGGATGATGATGACATGCAGGGAGGAGACACCACAGATCTTTGCATTGCATCTGAGAACGTTTGACTTCTGTCTGGTTGATAGCAGAACACATACCCTCTGTGATAAGGCTGCTGTCATGGAGACGCAGCGAATGCCCATAGTCCCTACATTCCAGGAGGGTGATGATGACAAGCAGTGGGGACACTTCATAAATCCTCACATAGCTAATGTGAATGGCTCCTGTCTGGCAGATGGCAGATTGCTTGCGGTTCTCTGAAAAGGATCATATCATGGACATGCAGTGAGGGGACTTTAACTTCTCCTGATCCAATGGCATCCTTCATGAGCTGAACCTTTAGTGACCACACTGTCATCAAACACAGATGCTGATGAGATGGGGACCCAACTGCATCTCAAAGGTGCTGAGAGCAAACAGAGAGAATGAGGGAACTCTGTGCCGCTGACCCAGGACATTCTGGCAGCAATGAAAAGCCCCATCTGGGTGCAGGTGTGACTGATGTGACCATTGATGGTGAAGACGCACAATCAGTGTGCTGGGAAGGCTGCACAAAGCACAGGGAGGAGGCCCTGGACTGAGACACCTGCCTTTATCTTGTGCAGGGACCAAGGTTTCACATCTGATTGACATGAACACTGCCCATCAGAACAAGGAGCCATCGGCAAGGAGACATTGTTGGGAGTTTATTTACAATAGTGAACATTATGTACAAGTGATTAACACCCGGTCACAGGCTGTGCAACTACCTCTTCTTTAAACTTTGTTCTTGGTTTTACAGCTGAATTAGGGGCTGTGCCTGATTTATCCCAATTTTGTTAATTTGGTTTTATTGGTTTTAACTCGAAAGAGTTACCTCTTTTTAACCTTCCTAACCCTGCTGTTGCATCTTGATGCTCGCCCAACATCCACAGCGGAGATGGAGGCAGCCTGCTGACTGCTACGCCCGGTCTGTAGTGACCTTGGCAGGCATACACTGGAGCACTGAGACCTGGAGGGCCCCAGCCTGCTTTTGGGGTCCTGCTGTGTGGCAGTGGTGCCCTCCTCGGTCACTAGAGCGCAGCCGTCATCCATTCTTCTCGTTCCTGTGATTGTCGCTGCAGCTCCAACAACTGATCGAAGGCCAAGTCCAGAGACTCATCATCTGACCCGGGCTCAGGAGATCCCTTGCCTGCAGCAGTCCTCCAACTGCTGGCGACCTCGGGTGTGCCGGCCTCTGCCTACTGTGGAACAGAATGTGTGCTGTGCTCACCAGGTAGTGAATCCGAGTCTGCTGTACACACAGGTCCCCACTGGGGTGTGTGTGGTGCTCATCTCCTCAGGAGATAGGCCACTCATTCCGTCCATGTCTCCACTCAGCATACACACACCCCCGCCTGGCATCCTTCTCATTTGGCCGCGCTGGCGGAGGACATGGGTGAGCGCTGGGACAGGTCTTTGAGGGTGCTGCCCTCAGGTTCTTTACCTGAGGTGCTGTCGGTACTGTAGCCGGTGCCAAAGTTGCCTGAGGGCAATGTGCCAGATGTGTCTATGAGGGAAAATGGAGATTATTATTGTATGGCTGCTGTGGTACACAGAACAGTAGAGTCGCAGTTGAGTTGCTATGGGGATGATTTGGTGCATGATCCTCACTTAGATGCTTGGCACCCACCTTGCCGTCACTGCAGGAATGGCCTATGTCCTCTCCGGCCAGCTCTAAAGCACGGTCTTTGAAGGGAGTGAGGAACTTGATGTCCGGCACACCACCCCACTGGCCTGGGACCTCTCCATTTTATTGTGCGCGATCTTGTCCTGCATAGAGACAGATGGCAAGAGTGTGAGCAAGACGCGTGCCCGGCCAAACGGGAAGGATGCAGGTGGGCATGTGTGTGTGTGATGAGTGGAGCCATGGGCCGGATGAGTGGCTGATCTCCAGAGAAGATGAAGCAAGATGGTGATGTGAGGGTGTGTGTGTGAGAGAGCGGGTGGTGATCTCCCTTGAGCTGGCAGTGAGTGAGATGCCAGTGAATGTGTGATGGGCTTGAGAGTGTGTGAGTTTAGAGCGATGAGATGGTTGCCATAACAAAAACAGAATTACCTGGAAAAACTCAGCAGGTCTGGCAGCATCGGCGGAGAAGAAAAGAGTTGACGTTTCGAGTCCTCATGACCCTTCGACAGAACCAGTTCTGTCGAAGGGTCATGAGGACTCGAAACGTCAACTCTTTTCTTCTCCGCCGATGCTGCCAGACCTGCTGAGTTTTTCCAGGTAATTCTGTTTTTGTTTTGGATTTCCAGCATCCGCAGTTTTTTTGTTTTTATCAGATGGTTGCCATACCCTGGCAGCACAGATAAGATCATTCATCTGTTTTCTGCACTGGATGGCCGACCTCTTGTGGGCAGCATTGGCACTGTCCCCGCTGTCATCACCTCCCATGCTTGATTGGTGATGTTGCTGCCCCTCCTACAGCCAGAGCAGGAATAGGGGATATCACGGCGGGGCCTCCAAAGCATCCAAAAGGCATTCTAGGGACACATCACTGATTTGGGATCTTCTTGCCTTTCAGGGCCATGTCTCCTGTGCAGTAGTCCTGGGCTGGAAGCACTGGGAGGTATGTGCACAGCTGCACTTTAAATATGGTGCCTGGCCTGAGGAAGTGGCGAGGCGATGGCATGGTGGGCAAAGCCGAGGCTGCCTGCCAGTGAAGCGACGTGCTTCCTGGGAATGCATGATTAGTGAGGCGGGACTGGGACAATACGACACAAAAACCCACCATTGGTGCTAACAATTCATTCCTACCCGCAGCAGTGGCCATTTTCAATCACCCACCACCTTTGAATTAGGAATAGGAAAATTAATACAGGGTTTCTACTCCCGATTGAATGAAAGTGACGACTGCTGCAGGTGGGAATGGATTGTTGGCAACTCCTATTGTCAAATGTTCTACCCATGCTTGCCAGTACCTGTTAAATAGGCATTTGGGGTCTTGGGAAACAAAGGCATTCAGCGTCAGCTGCGGCTAAGTTAGTAGCAATCCCTCCTCTGAATCAGAACATCTTGGCTTCAAGCCTCACTCCAGAGACTTGAGCGCAAAATCTAGGCTGGCACTCATCCAGGGGGTGCTACATTGTCAGAGGTACCACTTTTCAGATGAGACATTAAACCCAGGTGCTGTCTGCCCTCTCAGGACTTTTTTTTATTCATTCAAGGGATGTGGGCTTCGCTGGCTGGGCCAGCATTTATTGCCCATCCCGAATTGCCCTTGAGAAGGTGGTGGTGAGCTGCCTTCTTGAACCACTGCAGTCCATGTAGTGTAGGTACACCCACAGTGCTGTTAGGAAGGGAGTTCCTGGATTTTGACCCAATGAACGGATGGTGATACATTTCCAAGTCAGGATGGTGAGTGGCTTGGAGAGGAACTTCCAGGTGGTGGTGTCCCCCTGTGTCTCCTGTCCTTGTCTTTCTAGTTTGTAGCGGTTGTGGGTCTGGAAAGTGTATGCAAAGGACCCCATGGTCAGAGCAGGGGAGTTCTCCTTTTGTTCTGGCCAATATTTTTTGCTCCTGCTTCTAACTTGTATGTTCGCATGTTAATCAGCAGCATTAAAGCAGATTACCTGGTCATTATCACGTTGCTGTAGGTAGGCGCTTGCTGAGCCCAGGTTAGCTACTGTGTTTCTGAGATTACACTTCAGGCACGCTTCATTCCTGTAAGGTGGGATATCCTGAGATTGAAAAAGTTATGATATCAATGTAAACCTTGCTTTCTTTCCTTTCCATGGAACTGCCCTCAGTAAAGAATGGGTTCTATCAGGAAAAAGGAACAGTGCAAATGAGATAAAGAAAACAGTGAGAGGGTCAATGTATGCTTAATGCATTCTGGAGAGAGTTGTAACTGAGCTGAAGATCATAATTATTTATACTGATAGAATTTATTAACATTGTGTTCAGCAAGTATGCATCTTGTTTCACTTTGAAAATAATTGTTGGTATTTTGTTTCTTCTCACTCATAACAAAAAGGCATCCCCTTTCCTCTGTGTGGAGAAGGGGTGTTGGAGAGAGAATTAATATTCTGACTAAGTGGCTCAACTCCATTTCTTTTTTAAGGGTCAATCTCTTGCATACCTAATTCCTCAGTAAAATTTGTTTGGTCTATTTATAAGTTGATTGAAATGATAAATTACCTCGTGACGGAAATGATCGATGGTTTGACATCATTATATCTCTTAGTATTTGACCTGCAGGGTTTTTCCAGTATTTTCTGTTTTTTATATCATTGAATCTCTACCTCTCTCATGACTCTTCTACTCTCCTCTTAAACACGGTCTCTCCCTCTCTCTCTCTCTCTCTGGCCCCTCTTCAAAATTTTTCCTAGAGTTTAATTCCCTCTGACAGTGAGACCTTTTTGATGTAACATCCCACTGTGGGTTATTTTAAAACAGCGCACAACAGAATTTATTAAGAGGTCATTAAGCCATGCACCATAATCAAAAAAAGAAGAGCAAAGGAGAACATCCTAGAATGATGCCAGGAGTGAGAGAATCCAATTATGTGGAGAGCCCTTGAGACACATTTTCACTACCAAAGTGGATAGGTGGAGGCAAGAAATTTCCCCTTTCACCAGACCCAACCAGTAGAAAGACCCCCAGTGTCACGATCATTTCTTCAGAGAGAGGGGGTAGGTGCTGAATAGAGTCGGGCCCAACGGCATGGTCGGGTGCCAAGGGGGCGTGTTATGAGGCCCTTTGGGACTTCATCCCAGTTATACTAAAGGCTGCTGAAGTTCGATCCCTTATCCCTTACACCCCTTGTCCCCACCATCCAGTTCCACTGAAAGAGTTCATATACCTGACCTCATTATGGATGCTTGGCTGAGATCCCAGACAGGTAGGACTATCTCAGCAGCTTGTTCTGTTTTTCCAACTGGAAAGAGCTGTTGACTATGCATGATTGATATCTGTAAGTGGTTATAATAAGTTGCTCTGTCTGTGATCACTTTTGTCAATGGCACAATGATTATTTGCATAGGATTAAGAGATGTGAAGTGTTTGAAGCCTCTGTTGTTGACAATTTAATGGTCTGTCTGACTAGAATTTTTATAGGGTTATGGAAACAGCAGGGTTTTTTTTCAAAAAATTATTTTGGAATGGCTGGGTTTATTTTCTGAGCAATTCCACACATGTCATTGTTACCAAATGGTTCATTGGTTCTTTGCATAGCAGTCCATATCCAAATACAGCAGGACCTGGACAATATCCAGGTTTAGGCTGACAAGTGGCAAGTAACATTCATGTCGCACAAATGCCAGGCAAAGACCATCTCCAACAAGAGAGAATCAAATCATCGCCATTTGATATTCAATAGCATTACCATCACTGAATCCCCACAATCAATATCCTGGGGATTACCATTGATCAGAAACTGAATTGGACCAGCCACATAAACACTGTGGCTACAAGAGCAGGTCAGAGGCTAGGAATTCTGCGATGGAAAACTCACCTCCTGGCTCCCCAAAGCCTGCCCACCATACACAAGGCACAGGTCAGGAGTGTGGTGGAATAATCTCCACTTGTTTGGATGATTGCAGCTCCAATGACACTCAAGAAGCTTGACACCATCCAGGACAAAGCAGCCCATTTGATTGGCATCCCATTGCACAAACATTCACTCGCACCACTACCAACGAACATTGGCAGTAGTACGTACCACCTACAAGTTACACTGCAGAATCTCACCAAGGCTCCTTAGGCAGAAACCTTCCAAACCTGCAACCGTTACCATCTAGAAGGACAGGAGCAGCAGATAGATGGGAACACCACCACCTGGAAGTTCCCTCACTATCCAGACTTGGAAATATATCACCGTTCCTTCACTGTCGCTGGGTCAAAATCCTGGAACTCCCTTCCTAACAGCACTGTGGATGTACCTCCACCACATGGACTGCAGCGGTTCAAGAAAGAAGCTCACCTCCACCTTCTCAAGGGCAATTCGGGATGGGCAATAAATGTTGGCCCAGCCAGCGAAGCCCACATCCCGTGAATGAATTAAAAAATACTGGGTGAAGGGGCATGGAATGACCATCAGTTGGCATGAGTTTGCATGGAGAGTTTCAAGCACCGTAGGAGCGGGTGGGGGGGCATGGCTTGGCACTGAGTTAGAATGGAGGGGGCATGGGAGCCATGGAAGGAGCATGGGGCATCTTTAAAACCTTTTGGACTTAGCTTGCAAAAGGTTACCCAAAGGGTTCGTGAGCCACAAGTCTTCCTGACTCCATGAAAATTTCAGACAAATAGGAGATGCCCACCCCTGAAACAGAGCCAGCCGGGTCAGGAGTGCAGGTCACAGGCTCGTTACTTGCACCCCTTTCCCATGCCAGTGAAAATTGGGGGCAGAATCCTGGAATCCTGTCCCGTCCACCATAAAGATTGGCGAAGTCATTGGGGAGAATTCCTCTAGCAAGATCAAAATCATGCCATGGAATCTCTCACATCTATCTGAGAGGGCAGATAGGATCTCAGTTTAACATCTCGGTCTAAAGGGTGGCAGCACTGACAGTGCAGCAATCATCAGCACTGCACTGAAGCTATAGTGTCAGGTGGATAATAGCAAAATCTGGAGTGATGTAAAACAGATAAAATTTGTAGATGACACAAGACCTGGAAGTACTGTGAACTGTGAGGAGGATAGTGATAGACTTCAAGAGGACATAGACAGACTAGTGGAATGGTAGACGGGTGGCAGATAAAATTTAATGCAGAGAAGTGTGAAGTGATACATTTTGGTAGGAAAATTGAAAAGAGGCAATATAAACCCAGGGATACAAAGCTAAAGGGAGTGCAGAAATAGAGGGAACCAGGGATACAAATTGTTGAAGGTGACAGAACAGGATGAGAAAACCGTTGTTAAACCATTTGGGATCCTGAGCTTTATAAATAGAAGTCCCTCTTCAGGTACCATGCCCTGAGAGAGTGTTGGCGGCCATGGACCTCAATGCTAATCTTGCTCTGGAGAGGTGGATCATCTATGTTGGTGGCACTTTCATCCAGTTTATGAGGTTCTTTGGAAAGGTGGCTCTTTGTCTACCTCGATCTCTTTTACCATCAATCTTCGCCATCCGGCTCTCTAAGTCATGATTTCCTATTGTGTGCCCCCAAAAAATAAATAGATGTATAGAGTGCAAAATCAAGGAAGTTATGGTGAGCCTTCATAAAACACTCATTAGTCTTCAACTGGAGTATTGGCTCGGATTTTCCGGACCCATCAAGATGGGCCCCACCACAGCAGATGCGGTGAGCCAGCCAAAAGTCCGTTGGCTTCAGCAGGACCAGAAGATCTCAATGGCGGAAGGGGCCAGAAAATCTCACCCATTGTGTCTAATCCTGGACACGATACTTTCAGAAGGATGTGAAGGCGTTAGAGAGGATGCAGGACAGATTCACAAGGATGGCAGTGTAGAATGAAAGACTTTAGTTTTATGGATAGACTGGCAAACTGGGGCTTTTCCTCTTGGAGAAGAGAAACGTTGGCAGAAGGGTTGCAAACCAGAGGACACCAACTTTGGGTAATTGGCAAAAGAACTCGAGACGACACGAGGAAAGACTTTTTTTTCACACAGCGAATGGTTAGGATCTGAAATGCATTGCCTGAGAGTGTGGTGGAGGCAGATTAACTCATGACTCTCAAAAAAGAATTCGATAATTATTTGAGGAGAAAAAAATGCGGGGCTATGAAGAAAAGGCGGCGAGAGGGACTAGGTGAGTTGCTCTCCCAAAGAGCACAATGGGCTGAATGGCCTCCTTCTATGCTGTAACCATTCTATAATTGTATGATTCATTTTATGCTATCATAACAAGTCAAAATCTACCCACTGTGTTTTTAATGAAAATCTAACAGCAGCAAATAAAGGAAAATGATTTCTATAAAATTCATTTTTACTTTCACTTACATTACAGAACTTGCAAATAGGTCAGAAATAAAGCAACAACCAGCTGGAAAGGTCATTTTCATTAACTTTTCACTGTATCTCTGGCACATGAATGTAGAAATAACTTGAATTGAACATGTTGTTCCCAATATAATCAGCTAACATCCTTGGACCAGCTCACATCCAATGGAACAGAATAAATTAAATGAGATGCACAAGAGTAGGAGAGATGCTGGTGGGTGGGGGGGGGGTGGTGGGGGCGGGATGGTTCTGGCCCCATTCTCCACCTCGGAAAAAATGTCCCCAGGTCCAGGAAGGGACGGCTAACTGGTATTCTGCCCCTAATTCCTACCCCTTCTTTCCCACTGCTTCATATCCTCTGAATTCCTAGGTTAAAGTGTCTGGGCTCTGATACCGATAATAATTAATTGACTTGTTCATAAAATACTAAACTTAGACATTCAAAGTTTGATTTTGGTCTTCATGGAGAATAAAGAAGTTCCATCTTAATTGAATTGCTGCAAAGTCGAGCAGAATTTGACAGATACTTATTCTGATGGGAGGAAAGGTAAGGGGAAGAGAAGAGAAGGGAGTGTGGGTTCACTGGGAATGGGAAATGTGCAGCTCCGAACCTCCTTGGTCACAAATGATGGAAAAGCCTTCATCCTGGAAAAATCGGCCATTCCAGAAATTCTATGCAGAAGGTAGAATCACCACAACTGACCCAAGGAACGTGATGGAACTGAAGCATAATGATGGAGGCTTTGCAGGTCAGAGGAATCTTAATCCAAGCAGTTCTAGATGTTTGTAAGCTTGTTAAAGGTATCTACGGGAATATGTTGGCAGTGACGTCCCAAAAAGATACGAGTCAGAACAAACCATGTAGTGGTGAAGGATGTGTGGAAATCGGGAATGTTGTCCTTGATCTCACTCGGATCGTTGCAGGATCAGGAAGCAGCATGAACACATGCATCCATGTTACAAAGGAAGGCATCAAGAAGCGGTCCAAACCAGGAAAGGCAGGAGTGTATTACTAGAGGTTTCATCACATGACTTGCCCCTACACCCCAGCCATTCGTCAGCCAACACACCCATCCTTGTGATGTATTTCATCCCTACGTCATTTGGAAAGCAAAAAGACTCATTACCCCAATTCGATGATGCTTGACTGTCAGCCAAACAGCATTTCATCCCCCATTTTCAATAATTTTATGTCTAGTCAAGAGAAATGTTCAAAGAAAATGTCAAAAAAGAACCCAATCTTTTTTAATGGCCCGATGATTTTTCTCCAGGGTTGCACGCAGCAGTCTCCTGGAGATTGATCTTCAATTCCTGGAGACGCTAGGCCAATCCTGGAGGGTTTGTAACCCTAAAAGGTGGGTGCATGGAGATGGGTCACAGCTCAGCCAAGTTCACTAAACAGTGGAACAGGCACAAGGGGTGAAATGGCATCCTCCTGTTCCTAGGGCCGCAATCTTCCATTCTGGTGTATAAGTTTGATGGTGGTAGAGGAAGTGAGAGCGATTTCAGCCTGGCAGGTGGGGTTTTGGTGGGAGGCAGGGTGGGTGCGGTAGGGGTGGGTTGGGACAACCAGCCAGCCACATGCGATCTTGCGCTGTTCAGCTTATTACATATGCATCTGCAAGGACCACAGTGAATTTTGCAGTTGAAGCGGGCAGGAGTTCACCATCACTGCCGTTACCTCATGGGGGTCAAAGGTTCGGATGCCATATTTTTAAGGAACCTGGGCAGACAATGCGCGGCCCCACAGTTCAGCGAAGCCGCCCTGCAGACTCTCCTCCAGCCCGTCCAGGAGAGGCGGGAGATGCTGTTTCCCAAGGGTAGCGGCAGGAGGCCCTCCTCCTGTCTGACCACAGGGACCTGGGTAAAGGTTGCAGCAGAGGTTAGCGCCCGTGGAGTCCACAGGAGAACTCCCCAGCTGTGCAAGAAAAGGCTGAATGATCTGCTGCGTTCCACCAGGGTTAGGCCACCATCTACTCACAGCAACGTGACTCTCATAAGGTTTGTCAGGCAGTGTGAGTGTGCGAGTGCACAGGTACGTCAGACAAGAGTTAGGGCTGTAGGTCTCAGCAGCAGATGGGACATGGGCACTGAATGTGTGGCAGCCGCTTCATGCTCCCAGCCTTCCATCAGTTGCAGCCCATCCTGCTTGTTAATCACTTCCCTGGGAGGGCTCAGGAGCTGGCAGAGGCGTGCATGCTCCTAACCTGCACATGCACCTTTCCCAATTGTGCCACTGAGGCAGATGTATCAAGCTTCAGTGCCTCCCTCGGTACTCGGTCCTTCATGAGGCTTGACTAGCCAGCACCCGATCTCGATTAAGAGGCTGAGGCTTATAAGCAGTCCCCCTAAGGCCAAAGCACTGGCTACTCACTTCAAAGCCATGGCAAGAATTCAACTCTGCCGGAGGCTCACCACCGATATGCAGTCATTAATGCGAATGTTCTAATTTCTAACTGGCGGGGAACTTAATTTGGAGGGGGAGCTTAATTCTGGGCGATCTGGCCCTTTAATGAGCAGGCAGGACACGCTAACGCATGCGAAAGGGCTTCCCGGCGTTGCTGGTCAAGAAGCTCGAGCCTCCTTTGAAGACTTGAGGACATAATCGCAAAGGTTCACGCCGCCATTGGGAAAAATGATTTTTGGCCCTCTTGCCAAATTAAGTTTCCCCGCCCGCCAAGCTGGCCCGAAAGATTCCACCCGACGTTCCTAGCCATGCAAGGTGAAAAGAGAAGTTTTCCTTTATGTGGCTCTTGCTTCGTGACAAAATCTCAAAGGAACCCGAATTGCTCTTTGGCTTGAATCTTGACGTCAAATGATGAATATCTTTTCATAAACAAATACCCTGGGGAATTATCACTACCGTTAACATTTAATGCATGGGGGTGACAAATCCAAATAGAGGGTTAAATGGCAATGGCGGATTTATATCTAATCATTGCTAATGTGACAACTTTGGCAGGCAGTAGTAACTCAAATCAGATTATTCTCATATATTTGATATTTAATGCATTAAATGAGTAAGGAATGGAATATTTTTTGTTTGTGGTCTTCTTCGTATCCTGTCCACAGACAGTCTATACATGGCCCAGCCAGCACTGGACACATTTCTGCCTCTTGTTGTTGAATTCAGCAAGATCTGCAACAATGCAGGGTTCCTCTAGCGTTAGGCATTGCAGGAGATGTTGCATAGCCTGTGTCTCAGTTCCACATTCACAAGTTGTCGGGCAGGTTGTTTATCCCCATTTGCTTAGTGACACCGTTGAATGACCTACACCAGTTCTAAGTCTGTTAAGGCACTTCCAGGTTGCCCAGTTCCAATTAGCTCCTGGGGCAAGGCTTTCATCTGGTAGAATTTCCATCGCTGGGGTTGTTCGAGGCTGGTGAGCTGGTCTTTCCACAAGGCGATTCTGGCTTCAAGTGGGGTTGATTGTAATGGAACAACACTGTTCATGAAGCTCTTCCTTGACTTTAGGCGGCTGGGTGTAGGTGCATGACCATGTAGAGGGTGCCTCTCATCTGATGTTTGACGGAGTCGCTCTTTCTTGCTGGCTCCTGTTCTTCTTATATCAGGGGGAGCGATACCCGCCAGGGTATATAGGCTGTTGGTGTTTGTTGGTTTTAAACAACCTGTGATAAGTCGGCAGCTTGCATTCAGAATGGCATCCATCTTCTTAGCATGAGCATATCTTTCCCATGCAGGGCAGGCATATTCGGCAGTGGAATAGCAATGTTTGTGGCAACAGACCCTGATACATTATTTCTCGATAATGTGATGTTCTCCTCAGCCATGCTATTAACAACTAAAAATAATGTCGGGTTAACAATCCAGTCATTTTAATTATGTGCGGTGTAGTTACACAGGAGTGACAGGGTAGGCACGACCATAATCCACAACAATTGCATTTATATAGCTTAATGATTCCCTCCTCAAACCTCTCTGCCTCTCCACTTCTCTGCCTTTAAGAGACTGCTTAAAAACCTACCTGTTTGACCAAACTTACGATCACCTATCCTAATGTCTCCTCCTTTGGCTCAGTGTTAGTCTCTGTCTGATTATACTCTGCTGAAGCCTGCTGAGGCATTTTCACATCTTCATATAAATGCAAGTTGTTATTGTTCATTGGAGAAGAACCTGGAAAAGCAATTGCAGACTCCTGTTGAATATGTAATAACCCTTGGTTACCCTCCCCCGGTGTTTCAGACTAGCTGTTACCGTTTAGAACATTGCATTCTAACTTGACTGCCAAGATTGTAAACTGGCATGAAAATATGTGAAACGAACTAGTGGCAGTGCAACCCACAGATGGTAAATGGAGCGCTGAGGCTAACTAACTGGACCCATGGTATAGAACAGTCAACAATGTAATCAGATAGCTCCAGAAACTCTTGTAAGGCTCAATAAGCTGTCAACATGTATCAGTATATCGACTGTTTCTCTTGCAAAAGCATGGATGGAACCTCTTTTGTGTAGGGGAGAGTGGGAAAACATTGTTTTCAGTTTGACCTGACTGAAGCATAATGTATACAGCAAGAAAAATTCCAATATAGTCCTTGAGATTAGAAAGATACAAATAGAGCCATGCTCAATTCAGGGAGGTGGTGTGTGGAGCAGGATTCACTGCAGACTGTGACATTTTTAAAATTGTATTTTCTTTGCTGGTCACAGTCCATATTATTGAGATTTATTTCCTGATTAAGAGCTTGAATCATTTCATTTTCAGCCCTCAGCTACAATGGGTAGCACTCTTGCCTCTGAGTCAGTAGATCGTGGGTCAAAGCCACACGACTCGGGACGTGATACACCAATGCCCTACCGAGGGAGTACTGCGCAGTCAGTGGACCTGTCTTTCAAATGGGAGGTCATAAACCCTCTTCCCTCTCATGTGAATGTAAAAGATCCCATGGTACTCTGTTGAAGATGAGTGGGGTCCTTCCCCTAGGTGTTCAATTCACCATTTATCCCTCAACCAACAGAAGATGATCTGGGCATTATCTCTTTGCTACTTATGACGCTATGCAAATTGGTTGCTGCGTTTCGTACATTATATCAGTAACTACACGTCAAAAGTGCTTAATTTGCTGCCAAGTGCTTTGGGTTGTCCTAAGGTCATGAAAGGCACTACATGAGTGCGAGACTTCCTTTTTTTCTACTCTTGAGCTCATAAGAACATAAGACGTAGGAGCAGAAGTAGATCATTCGACCTATCGAGTGTACTCCACCATTCAGTGAGATCATGGCTGATCTGATAATCCTCAACTCCACTTTCCTGCCTTTTCCCCATAATCCCTGATTCTCTTATTGATTAAAAATCTGTCGATCTCAGCCTTGAATATACTTAACGACCCAGTCTCTACAGCCCTCTGCGGTAAAGAATTCCACAGATTCACTGCCCTCTAAGAGAAGAATTCCCTCCTCATCTCTGTTTTAAATGGGTGACCCCTTACCCTGAGGTTATGCTCTCTGATCTTAGACTCTCCCACAAGGGGAAACAACCTCTCAGCATCTACCCTGTTAAGCCCCCTAAGAATCATATATCTTTCAATAAGGTCACCTCTCATTCTTCTAAACTCCAATGAGTAAAGGCCCAAACAACTCAACCTCTCCTCATCAGAAAACCCCTCCATCCCCAGGATCAACCCAGTGAACCTTCTCTGGACTGCCTCCAATGCCAATATATCTTTCCTTAGATAAGGCGAACAAAACTATTCACAATTTTCTAGGTGTGGTCTAACTAGTGCCTTGTATAGTTTTAGCAAGACTTCCCTATTTTTATACCCCATTCCCTTTGAAATAAAGGCCAACATTCCATTTGCCTTCCCTATTACCTGCTAAACTTGTATGCTAGCATTTTGGGATTCATGCACGAGGAATCCCAAATCCCTCTGTGCTGCAGCTTTCTTCAGTCTTACTCTATTTAAATAATATTAAGCTCCCCTATTCCTCCTGCCAAAGTGCATAACCTCACACTTGCTCACATTATATTCCATCTGCCAAGTTTTTGCTCACTCACTTAACCTGTCTATATCCCTCTGTAGACTATTTGTGTCATCCTCACCACTTGCCTTCCCACCTATTTTTGTGTCATCCGCAAACTTGGCGATAGTACATTAATTTCCTTCATCCAAGTAAATATATATTGTAAATAAATGTGGCCCCAGCACTGATTCCTGTGGCATTCCAATAGATACAGGTTGCCATCCTAAAATTTCCCCCCGTATCCCAACACTCTGTCTTCTATTAGTTAGCCAGTCCTCCATCCATGCTAATATACTACCCCCAACACCATGGGCTCTTATCTGATTAAGTAGCCTTATGTTATCGAATGCCTTTCAGAAATCCAAATATTTCACATTTATTGGTTTCCTTTTATCTATCCTGCTTGTTACCTTCTCAAAGAATTCCAATAAATTTGTCAGGCATGATTTCCCTTTCATGAAGCCATGCTGACTCTGCTTGATTAGGTTATACATTTCTAAATGCTTCGCTATTACATTCTTTATAATAGATTCCAACATTTTCCCACTGATGGATGTTAAGCTAACTGGCCTATGGTTACCTGCTTTTTGTTTCCCTCCCTTTCTGAATAAGGGTGTTACATTGGCAGTTTTCCAATCCTCTGGGACTTTTCAGAATCTAAGGACTCTTGGAAGATTGCTACCAGTGCATCCACTGGGTGGGATTTTCCACACCAGCCCACTGCTGGGATCTTCTGGTCCCGCCGCAAGTCAATGGACTCCTGGCTGGGGTGCCACCTCACTCGCAGCAGGTTCCACTCACAACAGGGCTGGAAAATCCCGGACACTATCTCTTCACCTATCTCCTTTAATATCCTAGCATGCAACCATCAGGCCCGGGTGACTTATCAACCTTTAGCCCCATTAGTTTCCCTAGTACTTTTTCTCTAGTGATGGTTATTGTATTTATTTCCTCCCCGTCTTTTGCCCCTTGATCATTTAGTATTTTTGGTATACTATTAGTGTCTTCTACCCTGAAGACCGATGCAAAGGATTTACTCAACTCCTCTGCCATTTCCTAGTTCCCCATTATTATTTCCCCAGCCTCGTTCTCTAAGGGGCCTATATTGGCTTTGGCCGCTCTCTTCTTTTTTTATATATTTAAAGAAGCTCTTACTGTCCATTTTTTATAGTACTTCCTCGCTTACCCTCAAAGTTTACTTTCTCCCTCTTTATTATTTTTTTGGTCATCTTCTGTTGGTTTTTAAAACTTTTCCAATCCTCTGGCTTACTACTAATCTTTGCCACATTGTATGTTGGTTCTTTCACTTTGATACTATCCCTAACTCACTTAGTTAACCATAGCTGGCTTTTACCCCTCCTGCAAACCTTGTTCCTCACTGGGATATATCTTTGTTGTGAGTCATGAACTATTTTCTTAAATGCCTTAAATTGTTCATCAACTGTCTTTTCTGCAAAACTCTTTTCCCAGTTCACTCCAGCCAACTCTGCCCTTGTTTCTTTGTAATTACCCTTATTTAAGTTCAGCACAGGTGTTTCCGGACTAAGTTTCTCACTCTCAAACTGAATGCTAAATTCCACCATGTTATGGTCACTGTTTCCTAGGGGATCTTTTACTCTGAGGTCAGTTATTAAACCTGCCTCATTACACATTACCAGATCCAAAATAGCCTGATCCCTGGTTGAATCCACCATATATTGTCCTCGGAAACTGTCTTGAATACACTCTATGCGCAGAATTCTCCCCCCACTGGGGGGGAAGTTGATAGGCTGGCGCGCTTCCGATCGGTGCCCCCAATCGGAGCTTGGCGCCATCTTACGTAGGCAGGCCATTTAAGGCCCGCCCAGCGTGACGTCCGCAGGGAAGTGCTATGTGCTCCCTGTGCAGGTGGGGAGGAAATGCCTAAAAACAAGAGTGCGCTCTTTCGCGCATGCACACAAAACAGTGCACTGATCTCCCTGAGGCTAAGTGCTGCCTCAGGGAGATCGGCTCTACTTTCAACAATATTAAAAATAGAGAAAAGAAATTCCCTTACATGTCCCCTCATGTGACAATGTCAAATGAGTCGGGACATGTTCATAATTTCCATAACAACTTTATTCAAATTTTTAAAACCCTACATGAAACCTCATCCCACCAGTGGATGAGGTTTCATGTTTCTTTTAGTTGCCGCTAGGGCTCTTGGCCTGCTCGCCAACCTTAAGGTCCTTTAATTGCTTCATTGATCCTGTCAATGGCCTCAATTGGCCATTGACAGGTTGGCGGGCCCACAGCTGATTTTGCTGCGCCCCCGACTTCCTGAAAATTTAAACGGGGCGGGGATGACATTGGGAGCTCCCCCAGACATCACCGAGTGTTATTTTACAAGTCGGCGAGTAGGCCCTGCCGCCTGCTCTCCAACGGTAACATCCTGCCCTATGAACCCTTGGTCGTGGCTACCTCTGCCAATTCACTTTTCCCAATCTACACGGGTTCCCATCCACATGATTTTCCCAAGCAACATGGACAAATTTACTGTACCAGTGAAAGATCTTTTGGAGACAGAAGATAAAGAATGTGGGGAAAAGAATGTGGGAAAAAGAATAATTTAAATATTTTTTTTTCTCTACTGGGGTCTAGCGGCGCGGTATTACCCCTGTGGAACCCCTTCCCTGTGGCTTACCTGAGTGCCAGGGACGATTCCATTGTTCTCAAGTCTTGGTGACTCCTGTTGCCTGCCATGGGGCTCCTGTGACCAAGTTGGGCCGAGTGGCCTTATTCCCTACCTGCAATGTACTTCTGTTTCATTTCCTGCTTTAATCACCACCATTTAATTTTTGATCATTACTGGAAGGTATGTTTACTTGTCTCATGTCAACCAACCAATCCCCATCATTTAGCAAAAAAGGTTGTTACTAAAAGGACAGCAATCGGTGTCAGGGATAATTAAAGTCATCAACGTGAAAAACCATTACTTTTTTCTATTTCACATGTATTATTAATCTACAGAACAACCTTCATAATGATTTAAATCACTTGAGTGGGTAGAAATGATTCTATTATTCAAAACAGAAATGGTTAACCCATTCAATTCTTTGTATCGCCAAACTGGTTAACCTGCTTAAAAATAATCAATAGAAAAATTTTATCTGAATGATATCTGAATTTTCCCTGACCCCTTTAGGCAATTTATTGATCCTACACTCAACTAGTAATTAACCTTTCTCATTACAGTTTAAAAACGCTTGTTTTAAGTAGTTTCTACTTCACTGTATCTTCAAAAAGGTGATAATGTGTTTCACAGATCAATATTTATGGTCAGCAATGTTGTTTTTATGAGTGGTCATTTTGGCTGAAAGCCTCTTAAAGCTCAGGTCCTGACTGGCCTCCCACATTCTACTGCAGACAGTTTGAAAAGGAAGGCAAGTTGCCAAAGTTCTTCAACTTGCACTCATCAGGACCAACACAAGAATGCCCAATTTTAAATGATTGCAGCAATTTATATTGCATTCTTCCTGATAGAGCTCTCTGCCAGGTCCACCCCCATTGGGAGCAGGTGTGAGGGTGACATGAATACATCCGTGCCTTTCTTATATTGTTGAGTGAGTGGGAAAATACATGGCAGGTGCACTATAATATGGATAAGTGTTACGTTATCCACTTTGCTAAGAATGGCAGAATATTATTTAAATGGTGATAGATTGGGAAATGTTGATGCGCAAAGGGACCTGGTGCAGGTGCAGCAAGCAGTTAAGAAGGCAAATGGTATGCTGGCCTTCATTGCGAGAGTACAGGAGCAAGGATGTCTTGCTGCAGCTATGTAGGGCCTTGTTGAGACTACACCTAGAATATTGTGTGCAGTTTTGGTCTTCTTACCTAAGAAAGGATATACTTGCCATAGAGGGAAGGTAGCAAAAGTTCACCAGACTGATTCCTGGGATGGCAGGATTGTCGTATGAGGAGAGATGGGGCTGACTAGGCCTGTATTCACTGGAGTTTAGAAGAATGAGAGGGGATCTCATTAAAACGTATAAAATTCTGACAGGGATGGACAGACTGGATGCAGGGATGATGTTTCTTCTGGCTGGGGTGGGGGGGGGTGGTGGTGGTCTTGAACAAGGGGTCACAATCTCAGCCTTGGGATTACGCCATTTAGGCCTGTGATGAGGAGAAACCTCTTTACTTAGACATCAGTGAACCTGTGGAATTCTCTACCACAGAGGGCTGTGGAGGCCAAGTCATTGAATATATTTAAGAAGGAAATAGATAGATTCTAGACTCTATAGGCATCATGGATTATGGGGAGAGAGCGGGAGTATGGCATTGAGATAGAGGATCAGCCATGATCATATTGTTTGGGGAGCAGGTTCAAAGGACCGAATGTCCTACTCCTGCTCCTATATTCTATGTTTTTTTTTCTACAGGAGAAAAGGATGCTGATTGGTCGGCAGGTTGACTCTGGACATTGCCGTGGAGAAAACAATCTGGAACTATAGGCTCCCTCAGTTCCTGGGCAATTTTAAAAATGTGCAAAGTTTGAACATATTCCTTTTGTTTGCACAGAGCTGGTACCCACATGTGAAAGTATGTTGCTTCTAGCAAGCGTAAATGAACCATAAGGCCATAAGACATAGGAGCATAAGTAGGCCATTCAGCCCATCAAGTCTGCTCTGTCTTTCAATGAGATCATGACTGATCTGATCATTCTCAGTTCCACTTTGTTTTTCTAAAAAGAATCTATAAAGAGACACATAGGCCTGAATCTTCGGCTCGGCCATTTAAAAATGCAATTAAGCAATTACCTGAGCTGCCCGTCCAACCTTAAGGTTGGCGGGGGGGCAGCCGAAGAGCCCAGGCGGCCATCGCATTTTTCATGGAACCTCATCCATGGGCAGGATGAGGTTTCATGAATGGTTTTAAATTTGCACACATATTTTTATTAAAATTAATGCATATGTCCCAGATCATCTGACAGTTCCATACGAGGGGGCATGTCATAAAAATTATTGCTCCACTTTATTAACCTTTTAAAACTTAATCTCCCTGAGGCACCTCAACTTCCCCAACAGGGGGAGAATTCTACCAATAGGAACAGTGAGGTGATTGGGTTAAGAGATATATGCTTAAAATTTCCAACTCTAAATAAATGTAAGACAGAATAAAGAATGGCTCCACCATTATCCTTTATCAACTGTCTTTCTGGGTAGAACAAATATAAAGTCAGAATGCAGTCCGCCAGATATTATGTCCACATCCAATTGCATATACAGGCTGTACAAGTCATGGAAGTGTCCTAATGAGGAGAGGTTTCTTTGAATTACATGGAAACTTGCAGCACAAAAAGAGGCAAACTGGCCTTTGTTGATGTTTTGCTCTATACGAGTCTTCTCCCTTTTTACTTAATCTGACAGTGTCAACATATCCTGCTATTCATTTCTCCCAAGTGTACTTATCTGCGTTCCCCTTAATGGCATCTATGCTAGTCACCTCAAAACCGCCATGTGGTAGATTGTATAAGTAAAATGCTTTTCACCAGAGGCAATATGACACTTCTGTTACCTATTGCTTAAGGATATGCCATGTTTGCTTGCCCACACTGCATAAATGAGGATACTATCACACTCAACTTTTCTGGTATATGTTATCAGGCAGCTAATGGGAATCTCCGTAATATCAACTAAGCTGGGGTAAGCTTTGTGCTTTCGACAGGTGACTGATACACTTTACAGGAGGGCCACCTTTGGAATCACCTTGAGGGGAAACAAAATAGGATCGTTCAGTTTTCTCTGGTCTCTGGCTGTCTCGAGTTTCAGGATATAGTCAAAGGCACCAACTTTGTTTACAATTTCCCACAGGTAGCACCCCCAACAGCCTCATTAGGAAAGCCTTTCACTTTTTTATGGCTATAATCCCTCCACTCTTGGCAACTTTCATCATACAATAAAGGACTGGACTTTGACATTGATGATGAGGAAGATTTTGGCTCGATTTGAGATGGAACAATGGAACAGAAAATCAGGATCACCTGTACACATAACACACCTCAATTATAAAGAAAGGCATGCATTTACATAGCATCTTCCAGGACTTAACATCCAAAAACTCTTGACAGCCAATTAAGTACTTTTGAAGTGTAGTCACCATTGCAGGAAACATGACAACCAATCTGCGCACTGCAAGCTCCCACCAACAGCATTGAGGTGATAAACAAATCATCTGTTTTAAGGATTTTGGGTGAGGGATAAATCTTATTCAGGACACCGGGAGAACTCCCTGGCTCCTCTTTGAAATTGCGCCACCAAAACTTCCACCTGAGGGGACAGATGAGGTCTCAATTTAATTTCTGATTCAAAAAAGACAGCATCACTGGGAGATGCATGGGAGCACCTCTACCTGCACGTTCCCCTCCAAGTATCACATCATCCTGACTTAGAATGATATTGTCGTTCTTTCAGGATAACTGGGTCAAAATCTTGTAAACCCTAGACTAGAGTCTGCCTGGATTATATGCTCAAACTCCTAGAGTGGGGCTAGAACCTTGTGATCCAGCTGGCAGGAGCTTTTCCATCTGAGCCAGAGTTTTAAGAGGCATCTGAACGCCTCTTGTCACTAAAGTTCTCTCCTCCATGTATCCTTTAAGACCAGAGCATTACCTCCTTTCCCTTCCAATTTCCAATAACGAAACAATCCCTCAATCCACTACTCATGGTACAATGTTAGAATATGGAGCTTGCTACTGCTAGGAGTAGTTGAGACAAATGGTATGGAAAGAGAGACTTGTATTTTGAAGCTCTTTTCATGACCACCAGATGTCTCAAAGTGCTTTACAGCCAATGAAAGACTTTTGAAGTGTAGACACTTTTTAAAAATTCTTTCATGTGATGTGGGTGTCGCTGGCTAGGCCAGCATTTATCGCCCATCCCGAATTGCCCTTGAGAAGGTGGTGGTGAGCTGCCCTCTTGAACAACTGCAATCCATGTGGTGTAGGAGCAGCCACGGTGCTGTTAGGGAGGGACTTACAAGATTTTGACCTTGCGACAGTGAAAGAACAATGATATAGTGCCAAGTCAGGGTGATGTGTGACTTGGAGGGGAACTTGCAGGTGGTAATGTTCCCATGTATCTGCTGCCCTTCAACAGGGAATGACTGCAGAATTCCGAGGTGCAGTGGGATCTAGGTGTTCTAGTGCATAAGTCACAAAAAGTTAGTATGCAGGTATGGCAAGCAATTAAGAAGGCGAATGGAATGCTACCCTTTATTATGAGGGGAATTGAACATAAAAGGTTGTTATGCTTCAGTAATACAGGCCATAAGTGAGACCGCAACTTGAATACTGTGTGAAATTTTGTTCTCCTTACTTAAGGAAGGATGTAAATGCATTGGAGGCAGTTCAGAGGAGGTTTACTAGATTGATACCTGGAATGAGCAGGTTGTCTTATGATGAAAGGTTGGATAGACTGGGCTTGTTTCCACAGGAGTTTAGAAAAGTGAGGGGTGATTTGATTGAAGTATACAAGATCCTGAACAGTCTTGACAAGGTGGGTGTGGAAAGGATGTTTTCTCTTGTGGATGAGGCCAGACTAGAGGACATTGTTTTAACATTAGGGGTCACCCTTTTAGGACAGAGATTAGGAAAATTTTCCTCTCAGAGAGTTGTGCGACTTTGGAACTTTCTGCCTCAGAAGGTGGTGGAGGCGGGGTCATTAGATACTTTTATGGCAGAGGTAGTTAGATTTTTGTTAGGCAAGGCAATTAAAAGTTTTTTGGGGGTAAATGGGAATGTGCAATTCGAAACACAAGCAGATCAGCCATGATCTTATTGAATGGCAGAGCAGCTTGAGGGGCTGAATGGCCTACTTCTGCTCCTATTTCGTATGTTTGCATGCTCGTTTGTTCTTCTATGTGATTGTGGTTGTGGGTTCGGAAGGTGCTGTTGAAGGAAATTTGGTGAATTGCTGCAATGCATCTGTGGATGGAACATACTGCTGCCATTGTGCGTTGGTGATGGAGGGATTGAATGCTTAAAGTGGTGGATGGGATGCCAATCAAGGGGGCTGTTTTGTCCTTGATGGTGTTGAGCTTCTTGAGTGTTGTTGGAGATGCACTCATCCATGCAAGTGGAGAGTATTTCATGACACTCCTGACTTGAGCCTTGTAAATGGACAAGTCTTTGAGGAGTCAGGAGGTGAGTTACTCGCTGTAGAATTCGCAGCCTCTGACCTGCTGTTGTAGCCACAGTGTTTATCTGGTTGGTCCAGTTCAGTTTCTGGTCAATGGCATTCCCCAAGGTGTGGATAGTGGGGGATTCAGTGATGGAAATGCCATTGAATATCAAGGGGAAATGGTTAGATTCTCACTTATTGGGGATGGTCATTGTCTGGCATTTGTGTGGTGCAAATGTTACTTGCCACTTGCCACTTGCCAGCCCAAGCCTGATTATTGTCTAGGTCACGCTCCATATGGACACATACTGCTTCAGTATCTGAGGAGTCGTGAACGGTGCTGAGCATTGTGTAATGTAGGAAACAGGGCAGCCAAGTTGCGCACAGCAAAGCCCCACAAACAGCAATGAGATATACATCAGATAATCTGTTTTTTGTGATGTTGATTGAGGCATAAATATTGACCAGGACAATGGGGGTATTTCCTCTGCTCTCCTTTGAAATAGTGCAATGGGGTCTTTTACATTTACCCGAGCATGGATGCATTTAATATAAAGGTTAGGTCACACATGAGGGACAAAGGGGTAGAAGGATATGTCGATAGATCTTGATGAAGAGGGATGAGAGTAAGTCTACACAGTGCATAAACACTGGTACAGACCAATTGCCCTGGCTCCTTGATTCTACGCAAGTGACATGCCTTCCACTATAGTGAAGTGTGGAGGCATGAAGGCGTAGGACAGGGTATCTGTGGAGATTGGGGAGAACATGAGAAGGGTCAAGGATGTGATGTCTTAAGTAATAACAAGAAAATGGAGAATGACAAAGAAGCCTGAAGGGTCACTAATGTAATGTGAGTCGTTTTCAGGATTTTGAAGCCTGTGACACATCTTGAGTCACTGATATAACTCTACATGACAGTGTAATAGATGTAGGCACCCGTTAATTTATGAACCAGCACACAATAGCTTTGTCTCACAGAACACTTGTCTTATTTCGATACGATGGGCTGACACTGTTTCTACTGACAATGTCGGTCAGCTTAATGAAATTCTGAGCTTTGGATTATTCTACACCCTCCATTTAACGAAATACAATCTCGAGGCAGCCACGTGACACTTAAAATAATATAACATTATGAATTTTTTAGGCTTAAAACCACATTCAGTCTACTTATCTTAATTGAAGTTTCGATTGTATTTGAGGTGCCATCATCATTTTTAATACCATGCTGAAATCTCTGTGATTGCAATGGCGATAAAATTGCGTTAAGGGCAATTAAAACAAGTGTTTACACTCTGTAATTTATTAAAATAATCATCAGTCAAGCTCTTAGTCTTCTGCAGACTATTTGCTTCTTCATTTTCCATCAGGACTATCGATTGTTGCTCTCTTCTCTTTCCCCCTCTCTTGAAGGCAGTGATTCATGCTAGAGCCCAGGTTGCTGAGCGCTGATTGGGGGGCCTCTGTTTAGTAGAAGAATCGCATTCGTGTCGAAATGTTAACTCTGTTTCTCTGTTCACAGATGCTGCCAGGCCTGCTGAGTTTTCCCAGCACTTCCAGCTTTTATTTCGGGTTTCCAGCGTCCGCGGTGTTTTGCTTTCATTTCTGCGTTTAGTTCCCTACCATTTCTCGACCGGGGGTGCCTACCTCGAAGACGTTCTGCTCTTCTCTCTGGCCTGAATTTTTCTCACGTCGGGCAGGCTCGGTAGGAGCAGGCAACGGCAGTCGGGAAAGCGACCGCCACCTGTGATTTTGGGCCTGCACCGCCATTTTACACGGACGGACCAATCAAGGCCCGCCCAGTGTAATGCGCGGCTCCAGCATCAGTGTGAAGGGGCGGACGGGGGCAGGGGTGGGGGCTCAATGTCCGCCAGGTCCAATGGCGACCCGGCGGCCTGTTCAATAACGGCGAAGGCAGCCACGTGGAGGCTGCCATTGACCGTTGCCATGCTGAATGTAGTAGCAGAACAGGTCAGATGGGAGGGAAGGCTGGTGGGGCAGTCGGCCCCGCGGTTTTCTGACGAGTGTCTCGCTGCCCTCCTGGGGGGAGGTGACAGCATGCCGGGATATCCTTGTCCCAAGGGATGGGAGGAGGAAGGCCCCCCACCCACCTCACCAAAAATGCCTGGGAGGAGGTGGTATCCAGGGTCAACTCCCATGATGTGGTGAGGCGCACATGGGTCCAGTGCCGCAAGCGCTTCAATGATCTCCTACGATCGGGAAGGGTGAGCACCGTGTTGACATGGGTCACTTAGCACAGCAGTTAGGATCTGCCCACCACCCTCCCCACCAATGGACCTCAGCGGTCTTAGACTGTGAATGGCAAATGTCAATGAGGCAGCATCTGGGCAAGGGGGTGAGCCCTGGCTGCTTGGAATGAGTGTCTTGCGGCTCCAGGGTCACGAGTTGGATAAGCCCTGTGAGGTTTTCCTCAGGTGGGGTTGGCCAGGCTCCAATGGTAATGCAGGTACAGGGTGGACTAATCAATGCTCCTCTGTCCTTTCAGGAGAAGACATCCCACAACAACATCGAGAGGTTGCGGACTGGCGGAGGAGCGCCCCACCTACTAATCCTGTCCAGATACAAGCAGGAGGCACTGGAGCTGGAGAGACACCATGCGCCCAGGTCAACCGGCCGTGGTGAGGTTGGGGTGTCACAGGGAGGTGAGAGTGCAGTGCACTGAGGTCAGAATGTCTGTAATAGCAACCATTCCACTGTAGCCTCTATATTGAAGTGAGCCTTGAACATGGAGTCCCCATTGATAATGGAAAGATGAGGACACCATGATCTGGGTACCAGTCATGCACAGTAACAGCGTAACTACTTCAACCAATGATATGTCCTGTTCTTCCTTTCAGGCTCACCAGAGGACCATCAGGGTCAGGAGCCTGAAGGACCACCACTCACCCCAGAGGACACAGACGATAGAAACGCACCTGGGTCACATCCTCTCAGCCAAGCAGGCACCAGCGCAGATACCGGCACCTCAGTGAGCATTAGATCAGCGACTAGTATCTCAGTGCACATTGGTGAGGCCACTTCACACTCACCTGAGGTGCAGGTGGAGGCAGAGAGCACCCAGGGCGCCGGCAGTCGGAGGATTGCTGGGCACCAGGAACATGCTCAGTCAATGGCTAATGATGGCCCTCTGGAGTCATCCCTGAGGCAGCAGATGCTGGAAGTCCAGCAGGGTGTGCGGAAGGATCTGGCGGAGACACATGAGGGAATGTGTGCCATGGTCTCCATCGTGGAGGAGTCTATGCGGAGCATGAGCAATGCAATGACCCTCATGGCCTAGGGCACTACCTCCTCCTTGGAGAGAGCAGCGACTCTCATGCAGAGGCTGCTCCAGGAGCTGAATCAGGGACTCTGGGGATGTGCTCGGACCTGCAAGCCCTCACAATGGCAATGACCTCAGGTGGTCAGTGTCACCGTGGGAGATGGATTGGGCACCCAGTATCCCAGCTAGGTGCCCATCCATCAATGGTGAGCAGGGATGTCCAAAGCCACCTGATGTTGGTGCACGAGCTGCTTGTCACCTCTGCGGGCTCCTCTCAGGGCACTCTGGATCAGGGCAGCAACTCGTCCGCCCCTCTGCCAGTGACCGTGGCATCCGGTGAGGCTGCGGCGACTGGGGAAATGCCGGCTATGCCACTGGCCATTACCCCACAAGCAGGGCCAGCACAGACTCCATGGACCAGAGGACGCCCGCCAAGGTCATCGAGGCCAGCAGGACAGCAGAGTGAGCAGGCTGTCTCCAATGCTCGTGCCAGCGAGGGGGGAGAACCTAGATGTAGCACCCGTAAACGCAAAAGTAAAGCATCTTAGACACAACACGAACTCATCGCTGGTGTTATTTTTTTGCCCCACTTTTAAGTTAGTTATAAGTAGGGTGATGGAGAACACCTTTCCATTTAATTTGATTTATGAATGTGAGGCACCAGACCAGTAAATATGTTTGTTTTCATCAAGCCTCTGGGTGCTTCATGACTTCTGCAGGTTCAGGGTAACCCATGATGTTATGAGCGAATTGTTTGTCATCGAGCTTTATTGAAATGGCACATAGTGCACGTTGTTCACCAAGCAAATGTTCCTCTCAGGTATCGAGTACGGAGTCTGCAGCCCTGGCATGTGGTGATGGTTCACCTTCGGTAGGCTAGCTGAAGGAGCGTTGGATCAAAGCCTCCTGGGTGTCCCTGCCTCCCAGGACGTTGTCCAAGCCAGCATCTATCCCCTCAGCGTTATCCTGACCGTGCTCGTCCTCAGACTCGCCACCGGATTCATTGTCTGCAGCCAGAGCAACTCGTCAACATCTTCTTCCTCCACTTTGCCCCCGACTTTTTCAGTACCAGATTGTGGAGAGCGCAGCATGCAACCACTATCAACGATACACAATCTGGGGGCTACTGGAGTGTGCCCGCTGAGCGGTCCAGGCATTGGAAGCGCATCTTGAGAAGACCGATCGTTCTCTCCACCACAGCCCTTGTGGAGCCGTGGCTCCTATTGTATCGCTGCTCAGCTTCTGTTATTGGATGGCGGAGAGGCGTCATGAGCCACCTTCTGAGGGGATAGCCCTTGTCACCCAGCAGCCAACCATCCAGCTGGGCTGGAGCACTGAAGACCCCCGGCACCTGGGAGTGTCTGAGGATGTAGGCATCATGGGAGCTGCTTGGGTACCTTGCACAGACTTGTAGAATCAGTGTCCTGTGGTCACACACTATCTGCACGTTCATCAAGTGGGATCCCTTCCTGTTGACGAAGGCACCCGGCTGACCCGCTGGTGCCTTGATGTCCACATGTGTGCAGTTTATTGCACCTCGGACACCGGGGAACCCAGCAATCGCTGCAAAGCCTCTGGCTCGCTCTGCCTGGCTGGCCTCATCCATGAGACAGTGAAAGAAAGTCAATGCATGTCTGAACAGTGCACCAAAGATCACCCACCGACCCCTGGAAAGATCTGGAGGCATAGATGTTGACGGTCATTATGACCTTCGGCATCACTGTCATGGGGTGTCCACCCAAACAGTTGGAGCTGATCACGAGGTTGATCACCTAACAGATGGAGGTCACTGTCTCCCTTGAGAGGCGGGGCCTCCTTCAGCATTGCACCTCAGACATATTGAGGTAGCTGCATCAACGCCTGTAAACCCTGGCAGCGGGATAGTGGCGTATTCTGCAACCCCTTCCACCTTGGACTTCCCATTGGCCCTGCCCCCCTTGTGCCCGCACCTCACCTCCCACAGATGGCTCCCCTGGAGGCTGAATAGGGACACCTGGCCTCCTCCCCCTTCTGGCCCTCTCTTCCTCAGAGGAGGAGATGCCTCCAGCGGAGACCACGATGCCATTCCCAGGGTAAGGGAAGCTGTCTGATGTCTGGTAGGCCCCAAGTGGTATGACTTCTCTGATTTCTGTCAAAGCAGTTATGAAATGAAATGAAGTTGTCCTGTTCACACAAGCAAGTAACAGTAAGTTATAGTCTAAAGTACTACCAATTTGCATTAGCGAGCCTACTCAGCCCTCTTACCCTGCCCATGGGTGAGGTTTTTGAAAATGTGGCCTACCCGCTTGACCACTGCGCCTGTGCGATGCCCTGAAGATCGCATGGGCTGCACAAAATCAAATTCAATTGGTGCCTCAAGGGCCTTGACTGGCCTATTAATTAATGGCGGACATGCCTCCATCCTCATAGCGCCCGCCTACCGAAATATTGCAATGGTGATGTCCGGAAGCACGTGTTGGGCCCGCCCCTGCATGCCGAATGTGTAATTCTGGCCTCTGACATGATTTCCATTTGTCTCTTTCACCTTCATTGCTCTCCATTTTCCTCCGGGTGTTGATAAGGTTTTTACCAAAACTCACTTTCACAGTCACATCTCTTTCCTCAGTGACTGTCTCCAGCTCCAATCTACCCCATGTGGATTCGAACTGAAGTATCACAATATCACAGTATCGTTACAGTGCAGAAAGAGGCCATTCGGCCCATCGAGTCTGCACTGGCTCTCTGAAAGAGCATTCTCCTAGTCCCACTCCCCTGCCTTATCCCGTATCCGTCCACATTCTCTCTTTTCAGGTAGCAATCCAATTCCCTTTTGAATACCTCGATCGAACCTGCCTCCACCACCCTTTCAGAAAGTTCATTCCAGATTCCAACCACCCTCTTTTTTTCCCTCACATCGCATTTACTCCTTGTGCCAATTATTTTGAATCTGTACCCTTTAGTTCCTGATGTTCATTGAGTGGGAACAGTTTCTCACTATTTACCCTGTCCATATCCCTCAGGATCTTGAATACCTCTATCACATCTCCTCTCAGCCTTCTTTTCTCCAAGGAAAAGAGTCCCAAGCCCTCCAATCTATCCTCATAGCTACAGTTCTTCATCCTGGGAATCATTCTTGTGAATCTCCTCTGTACTCCCTCCATTGCCTTCATATTCTTCCTCAAGTATGGCACGCAGAACTGGACACACTACTCCAGATAAGGGCTGACTAGTGTCAAAAGCAAGTTCAACATGGCCTCCTTATTCTTGTACTCAATGCCCCTATTCATAAAGCCTAAGATACCATATGTTTTATTAACTGCTCTCTCAACATGCCCTTCCATCTTCAATGAACTACGTACATATGCACCAAGGCCCCTCCGTTCCTGCACCTCCTTTAGAGGCTCTCCCTCTATTTCACGCTGTCTCACCATATCTTTCCTGCCAAAATGAATCACCTCACACTGCTCTGCATTGAACTTCATCTGCCACTTGTCTGCCCAATCCACCAACATGTCTATGTCCTTTTGAAGTTCAAGACTATCCCCATCACAGTTGACAACATTTCCAATCTTTGTATCATCTGCAAATTTTGAAATCATGCCCAGCACACCAGAGTCCAGGTCCTTAATATATATTAGGAAGAGCAAAGGACCCAACACTGACCCCTGAGGAACTCTACTACAGACTTTGCTTCAATCTGAAAAGCAACCATTTATCACTACTCTCGGTTTCCTGTCACTCAGCCAATTTCTTATCCAAGTGCCTACTTTCCCTTTTATTTTATGACCTAGAATATTGCTCACAGGTGTGCTGTGTGGCACTGTATCAAATGCCTTCTGAAAATCCATATACACCACATCAATACTGTTTCTCTTACCAACCTTCTCTGTTAACACCTCAAAATATTCCAGCAAGTTGGTCAAACATGATTTTCCTTTGATGAACCCATGCTGGCTTTCTTTCATTATCCTGAACTTGTCCAAGTGATTATTGAAGTCATCCTATACTATAGTTTCCAGAAGTTTCCATATCACTGAGGTCAAACTGACTGGTCTGTAGTTGCTGGCTTTATCCTTACACCCCCTTTTGAACAAAAGTGTAAGATTCACAATTCTCCAGTCCTCCAGCACCTCCCCTGTGCTTAAGGAAGGCTGGAAGATTATCACTAGTGCCTCTGCAATTTCCATTCTCACTTCCCTCAGTATCCTTGGATGCATCTCATCCAGTCCTGGTGCCATAACTATTTTAAAACTTTCCAACACCACCTTCCTCTTGTTAGTAAGTTCTTCCAGGGTACCAGTTACGTCCTCTCTCACCTCGGCCTGGGTAGCAAGTTCTTCCTTTGTAAAGACAGATGCAAAGTACTCATTCAACACCTCCGCTATTTCTCCAGCCTTCACATGCAAGTCCCTTTTTTGTCTCTAATTGGCCCTACTCTTTCTTTTACCGTCCTTTTATTATTTACATGCTTGTAGAAGTTCTAACCTTCATGTTCTTATTCCGCCCAGTGATACTGGTATCTCTGAGACATGCAGCTTTCCTCGCCGCACTCTGAAATCCACACTCACTGCCACGTGCCGCCACATGTACACACTTGACCTCTCTTTCCAGCAGCGCTGACAGTTCCAAAGAAGAGTCATATGGACTCGAAACGTTAACTCTGTTTCTCTCTCCACAGATGCTGTCAGGCTGGCCAGGTTTTTTGAGTACTTTCAGGTAATATTTCTCTCCTGAATGGCCTGAATCAGAATTTAACATTGTTTTCCCTGGTCCTAGAGTCCCCCACACCAGCAGGAAAAGTTTCCCTCAATCTACCCCTATCAATCCCTTTCAAAATCCTAAAATAACCTCAATCAACTTGCCCTGCAACCTTCTATATTCCAGGGTATGTAAACCCTATTGGGCTAGATTTTAACTGTGGTAGCCTGTGGGAAACATGGTGCTGAGTGTAGTTAAAATAGACCAGGGAATTTACCCTCAACTTTCTGTCCCAATCTGACTGATTGCAATTTTAGTTGCAGGCAGCAAGGGTAGCTGCTCCAAGATGGACGTAACTTCTTTAAAAACTGCAAGTTGGGTACCGATGACACTCTGTACCATTAGCACAACTTGCTATTTTAACCCAGGCCCTGAGTTGGACTGCTGTGACTGATTGTCCACCAGGCCCAACATGCCGGGAGTTGGATAGAGAACTAGACACGGCTGGGAGATGCAAATTTTTTGGTCTTATTTCAGGTTGGCTTGTCGGCCTCCCCCATGCCCCACAAGGAAATGTTGTGCCTCTCTTACCTCTGATCACAATCTGCTGTGGACATCCCCACCCAACTACTGTCTCCCCCCACCAAGGATATTTGCCATGGGTTCCCAGCTGCAGCTCTCTAAGCCAGTATCTGGTTCCCATGTGAATCTTCCCGGGTTTGGGTGGGAATTAGTGCCTATGGAAATGACTACCAGGAGGCAAAAATCTCTCCTGGTCTCAAAATTTAAGTTTTCTACTCACTCTGGATTCTTTATTCTTTCATGGGATGTGGTCATTGCTGGCGAGGGCAGCATTTGTTGCCCAACCCGAATTGCCCTTGAACTGAGCAGCTTGCTAGGCCATTAGGGAGAATGGTTCATAGGCAACCACATTGCTGTGGGTCCCAGTCACATGTAGGCCAGGCCAGGTAAGGATGACAGATTTCCATTGGCATGGAGAAAGCAACGGGGGCCTAAAGGCTTGTTCAGTTGCTCTTAAAGCACTTGGAAATTTGGCCTTCTTGTCTTTGTCTTCATGAGTGTAAGACAAAACACTTTAGCAACGTCTCTTTTTAGCAAGATTCTAGGACTCCATAGTTTCTCTTTCCACAGGTGCTGTCAGACCTGCTGAGATTTTCCAGCATTTTCTGTTTTTATATCTATGATTCCATGTGCTCTAGCTTGTGTAGTGCAGGTCTGCAGAGTTACTAGTCCAATAATATTACAACTATGCTACCATGCCAACATTTTCTGCAAAGCCAGTACAGGTTCTCTTTGGGAGACTGTGGTCATCTTTTGAAAGTTTGGATGAGTGTTTTGATACTTATCAAGAGGTAGATCAATGTTTGCAGGAAATCATTTTAAGTGTGTCAATGTTTTCATGGGATTATGGAAATGCCTCAACACTTGCAGGTGGTGTGTCGATATTTGTCCTGTTCCCCCCACAGAAAACCCTTGACCGAGGCAGCTATCATCAGCCAGCTACTCAAACCATAAGGAAATGAAGATTGAAGCAAGTCCCGTCCTCAGTTGATCTTAATGCACTTGCGTAGTGGTCGCCAAGCGGTAATGGGAATATGGGATCATTCCCTTTCCAGCGTAGACAGATTAAAGGCACCACCATCCTTTGTTAGTACTTTAATCAAACATTTTTATAGTAAAATAACAACATTGGTGGTTGCAGTGCCAAGGAGAACAGGTTTTACTTTTTTAACTGAGTCACCAAGGTGAAGACCCAAAGGTCCATAAGGTAAAGAGATACCAAGGCTGAAACAATTGGACTGAAGATGAGATAAATTAGGAACTCGTGGTTAGATTACATCAAACTTGGGTTTCAAACCACCGGTACACTTGGAGGAAAGGGAAGTAGAGGTGCTTTACAGTTTGGAGATTTGGGAAAAGGTATTTATTAGATTTGGAGAAAAGTATGGTGAATCTCAAGTTCAGCATAATGAGGATCACAAGATCTCAGTAGATATAATGACCAATCTTAGCTTATTTGTACAGAAAGATGCTAAATTCCTCACCGTTGAAACATCTAGCCATTTCTATACTGTCTCCAGTACTTTCACCTTTATTATTCTATTCAGAAATCCATTCAATGTAACTAATACTCCTCTCATAAAGAGAAATAACTCCAAGGTTCCCTTTTACTGAGTTGGGATAGTGTGCTAGTCTCACATTTAGTTGGTGGTAATCTTTTGGGCTTATTATTTCCTGCCATTTACTAACATGCATGCCTTGATGACGATTTTAATGCTGATAAGTCCAAGACCGTGATTTCCCATTGGCTCCTTTTGGCACTAAAGAGACACCAAGGTGACCAGGACAGGGCTTTGATTGGTTTAGTGCAAGACACCACCATGGTAAAGGAGTTGAAGTGCACACTTGGAATGGCCGCCGACAAGGATCACAGTGCACCCCTCTACAGGGCAGCCCTTGGCTGCATTCCCATTCAGACAGGCAGGGAGGGCCTGTAGGCCTTCCTGAGTGCTAACAACCTGGTTGGTCACTGGGTACCCACCTCCAGGATACCTGCCCTACATTGCATCACAAAAATTTCTGACGCCGGGAATGGTATCAGGAAACCGGCACACAGGCTATCCTCATAATTTTCTGACCTCTTCCGTCTCTGTTTCCAACCTTAGTGGGGCCTAAAATTCACCCCATAAGAGTCTATTTTCACCCTTGGACCAAAGTTAACCCACAGGCATCTCCAACCCATGTCCAGGAGTCAGCCTTCCATTGCTCAGGAACCAAGGTGGTTTACCACAACCTTCTCAAGGGAAATTAGGGGCGGGCAATAAATGCTGGCCTAGCCAGAGACGCCCACAACTGTGAAAGAATTAATAATGAAAACAAAAACTCAAAGCTTCTCTCAGAACTGTCAGGAAGGCTTGAATGGTGGTCTCTATAGCCAGTGACCCAGAGCACTACACAGTTTGAGCATGGCTTTTCTCTGACTTGCAATAGTTCTGGCTATATAGCTTAACGGCCTATCTGTTCTGTTGATTGCTCCTCTTCAGTGATTTTAGCATATTGTATGTCATGTCAGGTTTGGCGAAAGTGTAGCACTCTTTCATTTATGTCTCAAAGATCATTTGTTCAAGCATTGCTCTGGACATCTGAGCGCATCATTGAGGTCCGATGTTTCAATGTCATAAAATCTTACCATATCCTTACTTTCTTTGTGTGGCACTTTACACTTGACCAGTTCCATTTCATTTCCCATTGCCCGATGTACTTTGTAGTTGCTGCACGACTTCCTCAGAAGCAGGTGACCCTTCCATGTCTTGTGTCATCTGCAAGCTTGCATTGATTTGTTGAATCAAAAAGCTGGTGAACGAGAATGCCCTGCGTGCATTGGGAACTTACGATGGAAAGTCATAACAGCAAAATAAAACAGATCAAGGCAAAGAGGAAAAAAGAAACTGCACCAGAGAGCACAGCTGAATGATAGAACAGAGACACTGCCCTTGATTTGTCTCTATAGTATTCAACTGTTCAAGTGTTCAATGTTTGTGTGTACCTGTTAACCATTCTCTGTGTACTGTTAGTCAAACCTGGGTGTGGTTACTGAAAAATAGAAACTAAACTGAAAACAAGGAGCTGTAAGCATGAGAACAGACATTGGACAAGTACGGTAAACAAAACTCCTGTACACATGGGGCTGCATTTTCGCTGAGTCGGCGAGATTCCAAGGGCCTTTAAAAATGGCGGCTGGGGCCCGATTCCAGAATTCCAGTCCCCCTTCGCAGGGTTTCTGATTTTCAAGAGAGACTTTTGAAGGTGTGGTCTGGCTTGGATGGCAAGCCCGCGACCTGCTTTCTCTGACCTGGCCGGTTGTATTGCTGGGATAGGCATGTTCTAGCCCTTCGCAAACTTCACGTGGCCAAGCCAGGTTTTTAAAGAGTTGTGGTTTACAGCACCTCAGCGGTGTCATGAGAAATCCTTTTGAAAGGTTAATTTAAAAGTTCCTCCTCATGGTCCCCATGCCACCATCCTTCTCCCCATAGCCGGTCATGCCCCCCATGCCAAGGTTTTCCATCAAATAATCCCTACGGTCCCTCATGCCCCCATGTCAATGTATGTCCCCCAAACACCCCCTATGGCTCCTTATGTCCCCATGTCAAGTTATGGAATTTCCATGCCCATTAACCCACTATACACTGTATAGAACCAATGAAACCTACAATGACAGTAGAATGTGTAAGAAAGCTTTTTTAAAACGTCATTGCTTGATAACTTTCCTCTTTCTAAGGAACTTGTTTTTAATAAAATTGTCAATCACGAGGACCCTTTGAAGTATCACTAGCAGAAACTGCAAGGACTTGAAACCTCTTCATCCTGAGTCCATAAATATTGTGACATTGACACCATAGATCAGAGAGCCAGAGCAATCAATCAAGCAATGTTTTCTCTGGTACACAGGTTTTTTATTACTCTAATGGATATCTTGGGTCTCAGCTGAAAATACATAATGATGCTTGGTTGACAACACAGAAATCCATTGAAACACCTGAGCCCCAGGGGAAACATTGCTTGATTGACAGCTCTGGGTTTCTGTTCTATGCTGTCAATGTCAAAATGTTTACCTACACAAGATAAAGATGTTTCAAGTGCTTGCAATTTCAGCTATTGGCACTTTAAAAGGTGTGGATGATTGACACTTCTATTAGTCTGTATTAAAATGGAGAGTTTTCTTAAGTAAAAAACTATCAATGAATGATTATTTTTTAAAAGGTTTTTACCCATCCTACTATCACTATGGGGTTCATTGGTTCTGTGCCGTGTATAATGAGTGAATGAATATGGGTGTGCCATAGTTTGGCATGGGACGGCATGAGGTGCCATAAGGGTTATATGGGAGCATACCTTAGCATGGGACATGAGGGCTATAGGAGTTGTTTCATGGCAATAACTTGGCACTTTTTTATTCTTTCCTTTATTGCCCATCCTTAATTGCCCTTGAGAAGGTGGTGGTGAGCCACCTCCTTGAACCACTGCAGTCAATGTAGTGTAGGTACACCCACATTGCTGGGAGCATGAGGGTCCATAGTGGGTGGGGGGCATGAGGTGGCATGGATGGGGCATGGTGAGTGTATGGAGGTGAGGGCTGAGGGTGAGGGGGCCTTTCTGTTTATATAATAACTGGGACAAAGTCCCATAGCACCAAAGTGTGCCTTATAAACAGTCCGCCTCTGCACCTGGAAATCCCTGTGGTTGCCTACAAACCTTTTCCCTGACCAGTTGCCCTGACTATAGTCGCCCCAGCCCTCCCACCCACTCAACAATGAAAATACCACCCTCCCATCCTTGCAGGCATTTTGCTGTGAGGCAGGCGGGCCGAGTACGAATTTTCCCAACTCCCACCACACGCCTCAAGGAAGGAAATTCAGCCCATAGAATCTTAGATTCTTGGTGAGAAGGGGGTGAAGGGTTATCAGGGGTAGGCAGGAATGTGAAGTTGTGGTTAAAATCAAGTCAGCCATGATCTTATTGGATGGCAGAACAGGCTTGAGGGGCTGAGCGGCCAGCTCCTGCTCCATTTCTTATGTTCGTATGGTGTGTCATCTCTGCATATCTCTGAGGCATGAAACACAGCAGTCTCATTTTCAGTTCACATAGCAACTGTTAATTCAGTTTTGTGTTATGAGGGCAGTTGTTCAAAATTAAAATGCACCAAAAATGCATTTATTTTGTCGAATAAAACTGCTCACTTCAACCACTGGGCTGTAACCAGCTGTGAGGAAACTTGATTAAAACTAAGCTTGTGCAGCCAACCTGATTCAAATCCTTCCTGTTTTCCGGAGCTGTCCCTAGGCGTCTGCATTATCGCAAGTGTACAAGAGCAATCTTATGTATTTTATCTCCTCCTCTTGCACAAAAGTATAAGCTAAGAAAAGATTGGTCTGGATTTTTAAGTTGGCTGGCGGGCTCAGGAATGGCTGGGGAATGGACCATCACCCGCGATCGGCCCCGGACTGGGATTTGTACCTTTCTCCGGTACCTCATTGCCCTTTCTGTAATATGAAGCCCAGGACTATCCATAATACTTTAGCTGTGGCAGAGATGAGCGCAGTATTCTAATTTGCAGAAAAATGAAGCTAATGAAAACACAAGAGGACATGCAGACCTGGACAAGTGTTTTGAAATCCATCTGGACAGGCAATAGGCAGGGAGATGAAGAATTTAAACCCGATCAATAAAGGTTTTAAAATCCAAAAAAAAATGTACACGCATCAGAGTCAGTCACCTGAACGCATGGATGATGAAAATTCTGCCACACATTATTTTTCATTTAATAACGGAAACCTCATCTCGCCCTTGGATGAGGTTTCATCAAAAATGCAAAGTACGCCTGGCAGATTCGCTCTTCCGCCAACCGTTGGGTAAGGTTGGATGGACCACGAAAAATCAGGGGCATTTGGAACTTCACTGGGCTTAATTGCCCTCTTAATTGTCAGCAGGCGCATTTCCGACTTCCACACGCGCCAGACGACCGAAATATCACGCGCTTGCCTGATGTCATCATGCGCTATTTTACGCTCGAGCAGTTTGGGCACACGCCTGCACGCCAAGCTAATAATTCTGCCCATTGTATTTGTGCTGTTGTTCTCCATCATATTTTGTCTTCATCGTTTTTTTACTGTCATGTATTAGCTGCCCTGGTTATACCAACGGGTTCTTTTAATTCCATCAGCCCTGGCTGAACCAACGTTCATTGACGTGTGCCCATTCCCTGACCAGATGGATTTCAAAATACTTGTCCAGGTCTGCAAGTCTTCTTGTGTTTTCATTAGCTTCATTTTTCTGCAAATTAGAATACTGCGCTCATCTCTGCCACAGCTAAAGTATTATGGACAGTTCTGGGCTTCATATTACAGAAAGGATATTGAGATACCGGAAAAAGGTACAAAAAAAGAGACTTGCAAAGACAAAAGAGATTATAGCAGTCAAGAAAGACTGAAGAGGCTGGGGCTCTTTTCTCTCATACACAGAGAGCTGAGGGATAACCTGATAGAGATCTTAAAAATACCCATGGGCAGGATGTGGTCATCGCTGGTTAGGTCAGCATTTGTTCCTGTGCTTAATTGCCCTTGAGAAGGTGCTGGTGAGCTGCCTTCTTGAACCACTGCAGTCCATGTGGTGTAGCTACACACAATGTTGTTAGGGAAGGAGTTTCAGGATTTTGACCAAGCAACAGTGAAGGAACAGCGATATATTTCCAAGTCAGGATGGTGTGTGGCTTAGAGGGGAACTTCCAGGTGGTAGCGTTCCAATGCATCTTCTGCTCTTGTCCTTCTAGGTGGTAGAGGGTACAGGTTTGGAAGGTGCTTTTAAAGGACACTTGACAAGTTGCTGCAGCACATCTTCTTGATGGTACACACCGCTGCCACTGTGCATCCGTGGTGGAGGAAGCAAATGTTTAAAGTGGTGGATAGTAAGACCATAAGTTCATAAGATGTGGGAGCAGAAGTAGGCCATTTGTCCCATTGAGTCTGCTCCACCATTCAATGAGATCATGATTGATCTGATAATCCTCAACTCCACTTTCCTGCCTTTTCTCCATAACCCTTGATTCCCTTACTGATTAAAAATCTGTCTATCTCAGCTTTGAATATAATTAATGACCCAGCCTCTACAGCCCTCTCCGGTAAAGAATTCCACAGATTCACTACCTCTGAGAGAAGAAATCCCTCCTCATCTCTGTCTTAACTGAGTGACCCCTTACACTGAGATTATGCGCTCTGGTCCTAGACTCTCCCACAAATGGAAACAACCTCTCAACATCTACCCTGTCAAACCCCCTAAGAATCTTATATGTTTCAAACGGTCTCCTCTCATTCTTCTAAACTCCAATGAGTACAGGTCCAACCAACTTAACCTCCCCTCATAAGAAAACCACTCCATATTTGGGATCAACCTTGTGAATCTTCTCTGGACTGCCTCCAATGCCAGTGTGCCGGTGGAGCGGGCATCTATGTCCTGGATGGTGCCGAGCTTCTTGAGTGTTGTTGAAGCTGCACTCATCCAGACAAGTGGAGAGTATTCCATCCCACTCCTGACTTATGCCTTGAGGGTGGTGGACAGGCTTTGGGGAGTCAGGAGATGAGTGACTTTCCACAGGTTTCCCAACCTCCGACCTGCTCTTGTAGCCACAGTATTTATATAGTTGGCTCAGTTCAGTTTCTGCTCAATAATAACCCACAAGGGTCTGATAGTGGGAGATTCAACAATGGTAATGCCATTGAACGTCAAGAAGAAATGGATAGATTGGAAATGGTCATTGCCTGGCACTTGTGTGGACAGAATGCTACTTGCCACCCATCAACCAAGGTTGAATGTTGTCCAGGTTTTACTATGTGTTGGCATGGATTGCTTCAATATCTGAGGAGTAATGAATGGCACTGAACACGGCGCAATCATCAGTGAACAACTCCACTTCTGATCTTGTAATAGAGGGAAGGCCATTGATGAATCAGCTGAATATGGTTGGGCCTGGGACACTACCCTGAATAAACAGTTGTTTGGGAGTGCAGAACTTGAATATTGCTGAAAAGAGAGACATGTTGCTAAAGCTTTTAGACTTGCACTCTTCAGGACAAATGCAAGAGTGCCAAATTTCAAACAATCACAACAATTTATGCTACAGGAGACAAGTCAACTGTGATTTGCCGTGGCCTTGCCATGGAGGAAGCAATAGGCTCCCCAAGTTCCCCAAGGCAATTCAAAAATAGTGCAAGACTTGAACATGTTTCTTTTGTTAGCAGAAAGCAGGTTCCTGTGTATGAATGCATGCCTCTTCGAGCAAGTGTAAATGAGCCAAGTTATGAGTTTGACTGATTATCTTAAATTGGTTGTTAGTGTAGCTATTAGCAAACCCAGGATTGTTCAGCAAGTAATCCCCAATTGCGGAATCACATCCACAATAAATTTACAACCACAGGCTGGTTAACTATGATCTGTACTCTACCTATTACAAACAAGGGAAGGAACATGTTTCATGCTGCTACTGTGCAATGGCTATGCCAGTGGTTTTTTTTCCACTAACAGGATGCCGCAGCCAGTCCAAAAAGATGTTCTGCCTACCCCATACAATTGGGCAACTTTATGTATGAATTTCAGTTCCAGAGTCATGTGATGCCAAGAACAGAGCCTGTACATCCTAATGATTGGCTGATCGAATCAAATGGCACCTTCCTTCAGTCGTGTGTGCGTGTGCGTGTGCATGTGTGCGTGTGTGTGTGTGTGTGCGTGTGTTTGTGTGTGTGTGTGTGCGTGTGTTTGTGTGTGTGTGTGTGTGCGTGTGTTTGTGTGTGTGTGTGTGTGCGTGTGTTTGTGTGTGTGTGTGTGCGCGTGTGCGTATGCATTGGAGATAGTTCAGAGGAGGTTTAATAGCTTATTGCCTGGATTGAACGGGTTGTCTTATGAGGAAAGGTTGGACACACTGGGCTTGTTTCCACTGGAATTTAGAAGAGTGAGGGGTGACTTGATTGAATGGTATAAGATCCTGAACTGTATTGACAAGGTGGACGTAGGAAGGATGTTTCCTCTTCTGAGTGAGTCCAGAACGAGGGGGCACTGCTTTAAACTAAGGGGTTGCCTTTTTTGAGCAGAGATGAAGAGAAATGTTTTCTCCCAGAGGGTTGTGCGACTTTGGAATTCTCTCCATCAGAAGGCAGTGGAGGTGGAGTCATCGGATATTTTTAAGGTGGGGGTGGATAGATTCTTCTTAGGCGAGGGAATCAAAGGGTATCAGGAGAGGATGGGAATTGGTAACTCAAACCATAAACAGATCAGCCATGATCTAATTGAATGGTAGAGCAGGCTCGAGGGACCAAATGGCCTACTTCTGCTCCTATTTCATATGTTCGTATGTGTGTGGGTTGGAGCTAGGGATGGGGGAGGCTGGTTGGTGTTGGGTGGCGTTTCAGATGTCACGGAAGCATTTGTCCAGGGTGCCTATCTAAGTGACAGTCTTGACCATTGAACCTTTGTGACCAAGCTGTTCACAGGTCTTAGAAAATAACATCCATGGTTCCACTGCATCTGAATCACCACGCTCCCCTCCCCCCACTCCACATTCCCTAGAAAATATTAATCTGAAAAGCATTACGGAAGATAAAACTCAACCATCTTGATGGTGCTGAAATGTCCAGAATTTTCCCCATCAAAACACGTTTATATGTTAATTCTCTATTCACAAAACCAAGATGTGGAATTGATACAAGATTTAAGATGTTAAAATCAAAATGGGAGGATGGGGTTGCATCAATCATTGTCAAAGGTGTGATTTCTGTATTATAAGACCTATATGTTTAAGGACAGAGGGAAAGATTTGCAAAGATAACCATGAGTGGCATTGATCATCTGCACAGATGGGAACATACTTCTCTGAGTGATTATCAGGGTGACCACTCTTTGAAATTGGGGAGAGTTAAAGGGAACAGTGTCTGTGGATACTGACTGAAATTGAAGGGAGCAGTGTACATGATGTTTGTCTGTTATCCATGATGCAATAAATAGCTAAAAGAATACTGAATTGTGATCCGGGGCCATTTTACCACTGCTGGATGAGTTCAGGGTAGGCACTGGAGTGTAAAAGGGAAGGTGTGGGATCATACTTGAACCCACAGACTTGAACCCACAACCTTCTGACCCACTGAGTCACAATTGAGACCAAGTGCAGGTGAACGGTGGGATCTTCTATTCTGAAATCTAAGTTTGGTGGTGAGCGCAGAAGTCAGGGTGATTTTTGCTGGGGGGGTGCGGGTGGTGTTGTGGGGGGAGGGCGGCTGGATAGCTGACCATGTGCAATCTTGTGCTTTTCTGCTTATTACCTATGCATCCAGACGGAGCATTGTGAATCTTGTGGTGGGGCAGACAGGAAGTCGCTGCCCTTCTCGTGACCTTATGGGGTGGAATGTCCGGCCGCCATATTTAAAGGACACCCGGACAGCCATTTAGGCACCGCAGGCCAGGAGTCCTGGGTTCTGTTGAGAATAGGATGTCCCAGAAAAGAAATCAACATGGACGGAGGCTGCTGTGGACGTTAGCATCCATGGGGCCCAGCACAGAAACACCCAGCAGTGTTAGACCATAAGACCATAAGACATAGGAGCAGAAATTAGGCCATTCAGCCCATCGAGTCTGCTCCGCCATCAATCATGGCTGATAGGTTTCTCAACCCCATTCTCCCGCCTTCTCCCCGTAACCTTTGATCCCCTTAATTCATCCCGTGTTGCAACGGGATGAATGATCCACTGATCTCCGCCAGGGTATGTGCATCATCTATTCACTGCCAACGGACACTCATGAGGACAACAGATAGTCAAAGTGTGCGAGTGCACAGGGATGTCACACAGGAGTTTGTGCTGCAGCACGGACCGGCAGCTGGGACGTCTGCACTGAATGTGTGCCAGCCACTTCATGCTCTCAATCTTGTATCAATTGCAGGTCATCCCGCTTCTTAATCACTTACTGGGGAGGGCTCACCAGCTGCTTTAGGCATGCATGGACCTGAACTGCTCATGCAACCAGTGGGATGGCAATCAATCCTTCTGTCTGTCTGCAGGACAGGAATGCCCGCAACAAGTGGGAGTGATCCCAGACCAGAGGCAGAATTCTGGACATACGAAACCTCACCTTGCATGAGAAGCAGGCCACAGAGTTAGCTGAGGAAGAGTCAGTGCTGAAGGTGATATAGGGCTCCCACAGGAAGCCAGTGAGGATGCCTTCAGTCTGCAGCTGGCAGCTACACCCACAGAGTGAGACATTGGTTTAATTAAGGAGCCTGATTAGTCTATCACTAAATTTGTCTTTTCTCTATTCCAGGTACTAGCAATAGAAGGTAGAGACCATCAACTCCGACCAACCACAGCTCCATGTCCAAACCCACCTCTGAGGAGGATGCCGCAGAAGCCTCCGAGGATGCACTGTTACAGCGTTCGTCTGCACCCTCCACCAGCACAGATTCAGTCACCTCAGGGGATCCACGTTCTAGAGTAGGTTCGGGGTCACAGCCTGGTGAGCAGATCACTGACACAGGTCCACAGCTGGTGGAGGAAGTGACGGCCAAGGCCTCTGACACTGGAGGACTGCTGGAGACCCAGCCCCTGCTCAGCTCAATGCAAACCATGAGCCTCTGGGCTCGGCCCTAAGAGACCTGATGGAGATGCAGAGACAGGCAGGGAAACATCATTCAGAGTTGCCAGAGGCCATGCGCATACTGGGCCGAAGGCTGGAGGAGTCCATTCATGTTCTGTCTGCGGTCATGGGTCCGGCATGCGAGCGCTTGGCTGCCTCAATGGAAAGGGTGGCGCCTGCTTTGGAAACCCAGATCCAACAGAAAGCACAGTGGCTCCAGACATACGCTTGGACCTGCACCCTCACTCCTGGTATAGGTACAGTGTAGCAGTGGCTAGGCTAGAGGGAGACGGGGCACCTCAACATCCCTCCATGTGCCCTTCTCCTCAAGGAGTCAGGGAGGTGCCATCGGGCACCCACAGGGAGGAGAGTCCAGTCAGGCATCTCGGGGGCTTCATCCCAGGACACTTAAAGTGTGCCCCGCCTCTCCACCTCCGCTCTGCCAGCGGTCCCATCATCTACAGCAGGCCAGGCTGCGGAGGGTGCACCTACACCGGAGCAGGAGACCCTTAGCAGGCCGGGGTCCTCTAGGCCACAGGCCATCAGAGGCCATCCGCTGAAGTCATCACAATCAACAGGGCACAGCAGCCAGCAGGCTGCCTTCACCTCAGCTGTGGATTTCGGGGTTATATCTAGACATAGCAGTAGGCAAAGAAAGATTAAGAAGCATTGAAGGTACACACGTGGCACAGATGTACAACCATTGTATATAGTTTTGTCATTTGTAAATAAACGTTCACCAGCACTGTTTGGAAGTTTCTTGGATTCCTGAGAGAGTGAAGCTCTGTACACTGTCTTCTTAACAGTAGAAAACCTGAGGCTGCCCTACATGTTTGGAGGAAGCTGTGTTGGGCACGTCTAATCATTAATGCCCGTCCTTGGTGGTTTCTCATTTTGAGCTAACATACAGGTGAAGGCTGCAAGTGAGGAGGCAACAGGCAAGTTAGCCTTCACTGCGAGAGGGGTTTGAATGCAGGTTTTAAGATGTGTGTGTGCAGTTGCCTGAAGCCTTTGTCAGACCTCACATGGAGATTTGTTTGGGCTGCTTGTCTCTTTATTAATGGTGGCTTAAACCCCATATAGAGGGCTTGCAACTAAAGTGCAGTGGACACCATTGAAGGACTGGGGTCTTACTCTATGTGGTGGGAGAGAGTAGAATGGGCCTGTGTGCTGGACCATGCCGAGGACTGTGAGGCTATCCATGCAAAGCATCAACATCTTGAACAGGCTCCATGCAGGAAATGGGCTTACCTTGGCTGGGTTGTCTACAATGACGGATCACAGTCTTGTATTAATACTAAGGCCACTAGGACTGAGACTTGTAGGAGTCTCTGCAATTGGGGGAGGTCCAGAGTGATTGCTACTCAGCAAGCCATAATGCATGTGAGGCACTCTTAGTGAGTGGGCTGGAGAAACTCAAAACTACTCGGCATGATAAAGATGTCAAGAGATATGGGTTTACTGTGGGTGAGTGCCAACTGGGTGGGCACAGTTGTCCTTGATCAGTCTGCATGGAGGGGTGATGCTGAGGGACCAAATGCTGTTTTCATGCCGCTCCTCCCTGTGGACCCACGTAGCTGATTCTACCTGAAAGGGCTGGCTGCAAGATCTGCCCCCGCTTTGGCAGCAAGTGGGAGGGTAACATGAGTGCATGCCTGCCGAGGTTAGATTTGAAATTATTTCCAAGTTGCTATGCACACAGGCTTTGTGAGGGCATGGGTAAAATCACAATTCTACTTACAGGTGCCCCAGGCCATGGGATAACAGAGTGCTGTGCAAGTCCTAATGTGTGTATTTAGCACCAGGGCTCTGTATAATTAGCAGAGTTTGGTACATGCAAGGGATCAAAGCACCTGCAGGGCAGACGGTAACTAGTGGAATTTAAATCAGCTATCAAAATTAGAGGTGTGTTAGAGAGAAGTAGAATGTCTGTAACCAAAAAGGGGCTGGGCCTTGTCAGCCAAAACGAGATAGAAAACCATAAAGTTAAAGAAATATGTTGGCAGCTTATTCTGCTGGAAATCTGGTTGCTATCAGATAGGCACGGGGTTGTCTGCCACATCATGGCCCTGTTATGGCCTCTGCATGGAGCTCGATGATATCTTGGCCCTCGAAAGCTCCATTCCCTTCATCATCTTCGCTGCGAGAGGGGACATCTTGGTCCTCCTTGTAGTCCTGAGGCAAGACATTCCCCTTTTGTAGTGAGAGGTTGTGCAGGGTGCAGCAGACAATGTTTTTTTTTAATTTAATCATTCACAGGATTTGGCCTTTGCTGGCTGGGCAAGCATTTATTGCCCATCTCTAGTTGCCCCTTGAGAAGGTGGTGGTGAGTTGCCTTCCTGAACCGCTGCAGTCCCCGTGGTGTAGGTACACCCACAGTGCTGATAGGGAGGGAGTTCCAGGATTTTGACCCCGAGACAGTGAAGGAACGGCGATATATTTCCAAGTTAAGATGGTGAGTGACTGGGAGGGGAAATTCAAAGTGGTGTCTGCTGCCTTTGTCCTTCTAGCTGGTAGTGGTCATGGGTTTGAAAAATGCTTTCTTACCAAGGTGAGCTCCTCCAGTGCATGTTGTAGATGGTGCACACTGCTGCCACAGTGCATCGGTGGTGGAAGGAGTGAATGTTTGTGGATGGGGTGCCAATCTAGTGGGTTGCTTTGCCCTGGATGATATCAAGCTTCAGAGTGTTGTGGGAGCAAGTGGGGAGTATTCCATCACACTCCTGACTTGTGCCTTGTAGATGGTGGACAGGCTTTGAGGGGCCAGGAGGTCAGTTACCTACCTTAAGATTCTTAGCCTCTGACCTGCTCTTGTAGCCACAGTATTCATAAGGCTAGTCCAGCTCAGTTTCTGGTCAATGATAACCCCCAGGATGTTAATAGTAGGGGATTCAGTGATGGTAATGCCATTGAATGTCAAGATGTGATGGTTAGATTCTCTCTTGTTGGAGATGGTCATTGCCTGGCACTTGTGTGGTGTGAATGTTACTTGCCACTTGTCAGCCCAAACCTGGATATTATCCAGTCTTGCTGCATTTGGACATGGGCTGCTTCAGTATCTGAGGAGTCACGAATGGTGCTGACCATTGAGCAATCATCAGCGAACATCCCCACTTCTGACTTTATGATGGAACGAAGGCTTTTGATGAAGCAGCTGAAGATGGTTGGGCCTAGGACACTACCCTGAGGAACTCCTGCAGTGATGTCCTGGAACTGAGATGATTGACCTCCAACAACCACAACCATCTTCCTAGATGCTAGGTGTGACTCCAACCAGTGGAGAGTTTTCCCCTTGATTTCCATTGTCTCCAGGTGTGCTGGGGTTCCTTAATGCCACACTTGGTCAATGCTGCCTTGATGTCAAGGGCAGTCACTCTCGCCTCACCTCAGGAGTTCAGCTCTAATGTCTTGATTCCAGAGATGCAGTGCTTGTCTTATGGAGAGAAATTGAGCAATTTTGGTCTATACTTGCTGGAGTTTAGAAGGATGAGAGATCTAATTGAGGTATACAAAATGCTAAAGGGGATAGGCAAAGTAGACGTGGAGCGGATCTTCCCCCTTGTGGGACATTCTAGAATGAGAGGCCATAGTTTTAGGCTAAGGGGTGGTAGATTTAAATCAGAGAAGAGGAGGAATTACTTTTCTCAAAGGGTCGTGAATCTATGGAATTCACTACCTCAGAGTGCAGTGGATGCTGGGACGCTGAATAAATTTAAGGAGGGGATAGACAGATTTTTAATTAGTAATGGGTTCAAAGGTTATGGGGAGAGGGTGGGAAATTGGAGTTGAGGCCGAAATGAGATCAGCCATGATCGTATTAAATGGCGGGGAAGTCTTGAGAAGCTGAATTGCCTACTCCTGCTCTTAGTTCTTATGTTCTCATGTCTATGTATTATGACCTGTAATGAGGTCAGGAGCTGAGTGACCCTGGCAGAAACCAAACTGAGCATAGTGATCGGGTTATTGCTAAGCAAGTGCCACTTGATGGCTCCATTGATGACCCCTTCCATCACTTTACTGATGATTGAGAGTAGATTGATGAAAAGGTAATTGGCTGGGTTGGATTTGTCCTGCTTTTTCTGTACAATTTTTCTGGGCAGTTTTCCACATCACTGGATAGAGGCCAGTGTTGTCGTTGCACTGGAACAGCTTGGCTAGGGGCGCGGCAGGTTCTGGAGCACAAGTCTTCAGGCGAGGTATGGCATAGTGTTATTGTCAATTGACTGATAATCCAGTGAACCAAGTTAATGCTCTGGGGACCTGGCTTTGAATCCCACCAGGGCAGATGGTGAAATTTGAATTCTATAAAAATCTGGAATTAAAGGTGTGATGATGACCATGAAACCACTGCTGATTGTCAGACATACCCTTCTGGTTCACTAATGTCCTTTAGGGAAGGTGTAATGACTTGACGGAGCAGACAGGTTTAATCGAGAGACAACTACACTTTATTACAGGGAGCATTTCAGGTACTACATGCTCGATCAGGACTCTCATCAGGGGGGCCTCACCCCCCCCATGCTTAGGGCTCACTGGTCAGATCCATAACAGAACACCATGTGACTCCGATACACAGCAGGAGGGGCTAGACCCTCAGTTACCACAGAAGGAAACCCGTTGTCGTTACCTGGTCTGGTATCGTTACCTGGTCCGGCCGATATGTGACTCCAAACCAACAGCAATGTGGTTCACTCTTAAATGCCCTTTGAACAAGTCAAATTAGGAATGGGCAATAAACGCTGTTCTAGTCAGCAACGTCCACATCTCATGAACAAGTAAAAAAAACTATTGCCAGAATATTGTCAGGGCCCACAAATTTGCAGTAACCATTGACTTCAGCCGTTTCTTGATATCACATGGGGTGAATCAAATTGGCTGAAGACTGGCACCTGTGATGATGGAGACCTCCGGAGGAGGCCAAGATGGATCATTCACTCGGCACTTCTGGCTGAAGATTACTGTAACAGCCTTAGCTTTTGCACTGATATGCTGGACTCCCCCCCATCATTGAGGATGGGAATGTTTGTGGAGTCTCCTCCAGTGAGTTGCTGATTTATCCACCAGCATTTACGACTGGATGTGACAGGACTGCAGAGCTCAGATCTGATCCGTTGGTTGTGGGATCGCTTAGCCCTGTCTATCACTTGCTGCTTATGCTGTTTGGCACACAAGTAGTCCTGTGTTATAGCTTCACCAGGTTGACACCTAATTTTTAGATATGCCTGGTGCTGCTCCTGTGCCCTCCTGCTCTCTTCATTGAACCAGGGTTGATCCCCTGGCTTGGTGGTAATGGTAGAGTGGGGGATATGCCAGGCCACGATGTTACAGATTGTGTTTGAGTACAATTCTGCCTCTACTGATGGCCCACAACGCCTCATGGATGTCCAGTCTTGATTTGCTAGATCTGTTTAAAATCTATCCCATTTAGCATGGGTGGTCGTGTCACACAACATGATGGAGGGTATCCTCAGTATGAAGGTGGGACTTTGTCTCCACAACCACTGTGCGGTGGTGACTCCTACTGATACTGTCACAATTCAGTGGGGATAGTGCACTGTAGAATCAAGCCCCACTGCTCCTTGAGCCATGACAAATGTGAGAAGTTTGATTAGACCGCCAAATTACCCCAATTCTACCTAACTGTTTAATGTCGGTTAACAGAATACGAGCACCAGGTTAGTAAACTCAACGAGTAAATAATTGTTTATTAAACATATTGTCTGCAACCAGCAGCAAAAGAAAGAAATATGAACTGCTAACTTTTAACTCTATAACTTAAACTCTACCCCTTCCTAAACCCCTGTGTACAAACACCCACGTAAGACACACAAAACATGGATTTTTAGGAGTGAGATAGCACTAATAGGACCAATCCAGAGCTCAGGATTAGATGGGTTGACTGATCGCTTTCTTCCAAATTCCTTGTTGTGGCTGACATGAAGTGGTCTCCCAGCACTTGTAGCCTGTGGTTCTTTGGTTGAAACTTGCTTTTAATATCTCCACTGATGATGTTTCCCCTTTTTCTCCTGACAGGGGTTTCTCAAAGAATGTAGGATACAGCGATGTGAGAAATAGCCAGTTGGCTACTATGGCAGGATTACTGGAGTCTGACAAAGTACAGGAGAGAGAGGTTTCATGTCTTTCCTCTTTTTCAGGACAGGAGCTGGTCGACTGCACTATCCTCACACACAACCTGGCCACTTGGTTGGGAGCCAATCAAAACATTGCTAGGCAGCTCCGTCTTAAACCAGGTCTCTGATCCAGCACCATTCTGTCCAAACTGGCAGGCACTGTCCCAGGAGATAGCAACATCTTCTTCCTTCCCCAGTGAACATCTCTTTTAAACTGCAGCCATGGAGGTTTTTAAAGCCACAGTCCAATCTTAAAGCTACAGTCCATGAAAAATAAAAATATGTTCTTTACAATACTGTCATGGACAGATGCATCTGTGGCAGGCAGGTTGGTGTGGATGAAGCCAAGTATGTTTTTTCCCCTTGTTGGTTCTCCCACCAACTGCAGCAGACCCAGTCTAGCAGCTATGTCCTTTAGGGCTTGGCCAGCTCGGTCAGTAGTGGCACTACCGAGCCACTCTTGGTGATCTACATCGATATCATTTGTAGATAGCTGCACTGCCTGTGAAAAACCCGTGGTTGGCCCCTGGTCACCAGCATCTTGACCTCTTGAGGCCCCGCTGCCTCTTGTGGCTCAGGCCATTGCTCCTTCTGGCCTTGTGCCAACTGGCGGCCAGCCCTCCATCTAAATATAAAGGTAAGGTTGCTGGAAGCCTGCCCCGTCTAGGCCTCAGTGGATCTGTGAATGAATTGAATTAATAAATCTGGTGAGCTTATTCTTCACAGGGTTGCTTCCATCTCGGAGTCACTAAGCCCTTGTTAAGCCCTTCATCTGGCCTCCACCTAGACAGACCATCCCCACCCCCACACCTTCCAGGTGAAGGACATCCTGGAGGACCAGAGATGGGTGTTCCTCCCATCCATACAGTACTGTGCCTGGAGACATTGCTCTTTGAGTGGGGTGATGGGAGCCCTGTGCGAGAAGCCTCTCTCTGACACTACTCGGCTTACCTCCGCTGCCTTCAAGACTCTACGGGCAGACAATCGCCTTGGCAGCATAGAATGGCTAACCACATGAGCCCTTTTCAGAAATGGCCATTCACCTGGGAGGATCGAGATTTGGAGTCAGGAGTTTGGAGGCATCCACCCCCCTCCCTCTCTTCATCCCTGCCTCTGACAGCAGAATGAATGGCAGATCATGTTTATTATGGTGTCACTAAAGTCGTCCAGCTGTTCTGACCTTGAATTCCACCAACCTGAAAAGACCCTTCTCTCACTTTCCCATTCCAGAGGTATTACAGTTTGAAATTGACTGTGTTGCATTGTTGTTATGGGAAGAATGGTGAGTGTTAGTTTTGAGATTCTCTCCACTACCTTCTATCCTACCCCTGTCACCCACCAACTACCCCATCACCCTTGACCCATCCAATATCACCATTCCTCTGCCCTTTTAACCCCCAGCCCCCCATTACCCTAGACTCTACATGCCTTCACTCCCCTCAGAACCATTACTGTCCCCTTGCCCACCCTAACCCTGACCTCTCCTATTATCAGAGCCAACTGTGTAGTGTAGCACTTCTATGAAACCCACCACCTCTCCATGAAAACTTCACCTACCCAACTATCACCCTGGACTTGCCACCCCATCACATCCCAATCCCCACCTCTGGCTATGACTTTTCCCACTCCTGCCTCGTACCCTCAGTTCACTGCCAACAGCACCAACCCCACCCTCTAGGACCATCTCTCCCAAACCATCCTTGTTCATAAACCCCCCCTCCCCAGCCAGCCACAGGACACCCAGACTCAACACAAAAGGCCCTTCCCTCCAACACACCTCACGCCTCCACCCCCCCCCACACATTCCTTCACTGCCTCCCCCCCCCACCCCTTTCCCTGGACAGTTACTTCCTTCCCCGGGTAGTCTCTCCCTTCCCAGGATACTGGCCTGCCTTTCCTGGACAATCGCCATTTCTTCTAGCCTTTGCCTGCCTCCCATGTCCAACCTCTGCTCCACCCTACGCCCCCTTCCAACCTGAGCCTGTACCCCGTGTCCAGCCTTGTCCTACCAGCACCCGATGTGAGTCAAGTTGTGAGCAGTCCCCAAGAAGATGAAAGCATCATCTGCTCACCTCAAAATCATGGAAGAGGTGAAGCTCGCCAGGCGCACGCCACTTGCATATTGTGGTAAAAGTCAACGTTCTAATTTCTCATTGGTGGGGAGCTTAATTTGGAGGGGGAGCTGAATTCTGGTGAGGTGGCCTCCTAATGGGCATGCATGACATGCCTGTCATGCAAAAGAGCCTCCCAACATGGCCCCCACATGTTTGTCAGGAAGCTTGATCCGCCTTTAACCCACCTTGAAAGTCCTGAGAACAAAATCCCTACAGTCTATCCCGCCATTGGGAAATTGATTTCTGGCCTCCTGCCAAGGGAAGTTTCCCCACCCGCTGAGCTTCCCTCTGTTGGTGGGATCGAAAGGTCCTGCCCTGTGTTTCTGACTGGATGATTCCCACGTGGCCACCAAGTGCAGAATCAATGGGGGAAAAAGCAACAACGTGTAAATCAAAGCATCCTTACTTCTTGAGTTTATGTCATAGGAGTCTGCACCTCCAGAGAATCCGACCCCAAATAAAACTCAAAGATCACTTGCAGATCAATGGATTTAAGAGTCTCGAGTAAAGATGTGAATGTTCTTTTTTTGTGCTTTTACAGTCAAGTGTCAATAGGAAAATCAGGCTGCGTTCAATGGCAGTGTCTCACCACTGAATTTATAATCACAATAAACACAACATGGAGCCCTTCATAAACCAACCTTGACAAGTACTTTTTGAAGAGCCAAATCAGCAGCTGAGTAAACTTTTAGACTGATGTTATAAAACCCCACAGATAAATGGAGTTTTTTTTTTTTTCTTTCGTCCACAGGCTTTTTATAAATTCATTTTGCTTTTTAAGAAGCCATTACTATCACCCAGATAGTAATGATAATCTGATTAAACACTAAACGTGTTGAGATTCAGCTCCAACAGATTCAGTCTCAAAATGCAGAGTTTGGATTAAAAGTCTAACAATTCTGAACTAATCTTTTTTGAGCTTTGTTAGATAGTCTGATGGGCAAATTATTAGCCCTTGGCTCATTGATTCCCTTAGCATGCTTTCCATTCCATCAAATGTTTTGGGAAAAGGCCAATTCTGCACTCAAACAAAAACAGAATTACCTGGAAAAACTCAACAGGTCTGTCAGCATCAGCAGAGAAGAAAAGAGTTAACATTTTGAGACCTCATGACCCTTCAACAGAACTGGTTGAATCCAAGGAGAGGGGTGAAATATAAGCTGGTTTAAGGTGTGGGGGGGAGGGGTTGGGTGGGGGGAGAGAAGTAGGGGGGGTGCGGTGTGGTTGTAGGGACAAGCAAGCAGTGATAGGAACAGATAATCAAAAGATGTCACAGACAAAAGAACAAAAGAACACAGAGGTGTTGAAGTTGGTGATATTATCTGCACCCAAACTGTTTGCCGGTTTTTATTGATGATTCCCCCAAGTTTATATGCCTACATTTACATTTTCTTGAATATTTTTGACACGTCAAATGTTATCTTTCTTTCTGAGGTATAAACTATGTTTTTTTTTCCCCCTTTTACTTGTTATTAGGATGTGAGCGTCGTTAGCAAGCCCAGAATTATTACTCATCCCTAATTACCCTTGAACAGGTGGGGGTGAGCCACGTAAAATTGAGTTGCTTGCTTGGCCATTTCAGAGGCCAGTTAAGAGCCAACCACATTGGTGTGGGTCTGGAGTCACATGTAGGCCAGACCGGGTAAGGATGGCAGATTTCCTCGCCTGAAAGACGTTAGAGAACTAGTTGGGTTTTTTAACGACAATCCAGTAGTTTTATGATCACTATTATTCAGTTTAACATTTCATTTCAGATTTATTAACTGAAGTTAAATTTCTCCAGCTGTTGTGGTGGGATTTGAACCCATGGCCAGGATTCTTATGATGACGGGGATTCCCTTCCCGCTATCCGTGGAGTCAGCGGAGAGCACATCGCTGCCGTTGCTGTCTTCCCCGCAGCCACTTAACTCTCCAACAAGTGTTAATTGGCTGGAGACACGATTTCTGCCCCTCACTCCTGAGGAAGTCCCGCCTCAGAGATCGGCCGACCAATCCGATTAATCAGCAGCTCTCTAGTCCCTGCAGCGCCAGAAGTTGCAGTGGACAGGGCTGAGATTGCAATCAGACCCTGGAGCCTAAATCTCGGGAGTCCAGGACCACTAAGTGTGGGGGTCTCAAGGCAGGGAGAGGAGGAGAGGCCCAAGGGGTGGGCAGCGGCGGGAGGGGTGTTGGTAGAGAGACCGCGAGTTGTGGGGGGTGGGGGGAAGGGAGAATCTACAGGGGCAGACCCACTTGGGGGTTGGGGGGGTGCCCGATGTTAAAAGGGGGCTGCCGGTGGGGGTTGCTCCCCCTCACCTTCACTTCCAGCCCGAGGCCTGAATACGGTTCAGTTTCAGGCTTCTCCCCTCCACCCGTGAACTCCTCCCGCCAGATAGAAAATTGAGGCTGGGTGGGAAACAGCCCTTAAATGGCAAATAATTGGCCTCTGAAGGACTGCAACTGAGGCAAGGGCTAGTGGGTCGGCCTAAGCCTCGCCCACCCAGGTGTAAGATTGTGGGGAGGCAGTCCGAGAAATTTAATGGTCACTCCTCTCTCCCCGTACAAACCCACCAGTGGGGGAATGTAAAATTCTGCCCCAAGTCCCTGGGTTAATCGTCTTGGCCTTGGGGTTATAAGTCCAGTAACATTACGATGATGCTATGCTGTCCGTGCATTAATAATGGTTCCAGCAAGTCGAAGTCACAAAGCAGGATCAACTTCGACAGCCTATGTGTACCCTACAGATTGCTTAATGGCAAAAATTCAGCCAAGTTTCCAACTCTTGTTAAAAAGCCATGTTCTCTGTTCCCACCAAACATCTGCACGTCTGCAGGACAATATGAACAATATTACGGCACAGTTCAAATCAAACAAAAGTACCAACACCACAAGCACTGGATTATCCAAGATTACACCCCAATTGCCACCCTGTAACACTACACTTAGAATTACACTTCAAATGCCAACCTACCTAACAGTAATTGTTGTGGTCCATGTTAGGACCAATGAAAGATAAACAAGGACTTCCTGCCAAGGGACTGCCAGTGGTTAGGATCTACATTAAAATGCAGGACCGCACGGGCGGTCATCCCAGGATTACTACCTGAACCATGCGCTAGTTGGCATGGTGATAATCAGGAAGATGAATGCATGGCTGTAAGACTGGTGTGGAAAGCATGGACACTGGTGCTAGGACAGCTGGGATGTGCTCCTCCTGAATTGGAATGGGTCTAGTGAACTAGTTAAAAGGATAGGTAGGGTTTTCACAGAGTTGTGCAGTCATTAGGACATGGAAATGGAAGGAGGCCATTTGGCCCATCAAGTCCACACTGGCTCTCTGTAAAACCATCTCATCATCTCATTCCCCCAGCTCTACCTCTGTAGCCCTGCAAGCTCATGTCCCCCTAATGCCCATCCAAATTACTTCGATTATCTCCACCAAAACTTATAAATCATGAGATAGAGAGAACAAGCTGGTGAAAACAACATAAATCCTATTGAGAAAATAAATAGTAGTTGAGAGTTGAGGGCAGAGCAAGGTAAGGCACAAGGCTAATATGCAAGATCAGGGAACAAAAACAATTCAAAAAAACGAAATGTGAAAGAACGGTTATTGAAAGAAGTAAAAGAAATGTTTATAAAAAATGAATTAAATTGCCTTTACATTCATGTGCTCAGAATCCAAAAGAAAAAGGGGGAAATGGAGTCAGTAATCGGAAGCAAGGAACGAAATGTAGTGGAAATAACTGAAAGACAGTTACACATAAACCAGGACTGACAACAAAATAATGCAAGTTTTGATGGAAGCAGAGAGGATTTTGGATTATTAAGGAAGGGCAAAGTAAGGTGGGATAGCTGCACTAAATATAGATAACATAATAGCAGTAGAGATAGAGAATTATCAGATGATATCAGCCTTGTTTCATTGGTAGTACGTCCACTTCTGACTCAGAAGGTTGTGGGTACAAATCCTAGCCTAGCAATTTAAACACAAACTCTGAGCACTGAGTAAGAACTACATTGTTGGTATATGTGGCCTCCTTATTCTTCCTACCAAAATCCACTACCTCACATTTATCTATGCTGATATGCATTTACCAACTATTTGATAAATGTGTTTGACCATTCTACAAATTTATGTATCTCTTGTGTTTTTTCATAGCCTTCCCTCTGTATTAACTATAAAGGTGGCAGGACAGATGGAGAGAGCAGTTAATAAAGTATATAGTACCCTGGACTTTATTAATAGGGGCATAAAGTACAAGAGCAAGGAGGTTATGCTGAACTTGTATAGGACACTAGTTAGACCTCAGTTGGAGTATTGTGTACAGTTCTGGGCACCACACTTTAGGAAGGGTGTGAGCGCATTGGAGAGAGTGCAGAAGAGGTTTACAAAAATGGTTCCAGGGATGAGAATCTTCAGTTATGAAGATAGATTGGAGAAGTTGGGACTGTTCTCCTTGGAGAGGAGAAGGCTAGGAGGAGATTTGATAGAAGTGTTCAAAATCATGAGGGGATTGCACAAATTGTTCCCACTTATGAAAGGATCGAGAACGAGAGGGCACAGATTTAAAGTGATTTGCAAAAGAAGCGAATGCGATGTGGGAGTTTTTTTTTCATACACCGAGTGGTTCGGGTCTGGAATGCACTGCTTGGAAGTATGGTGGAGGCAGGTTCAATCGAAGCAATTAAGAGGCATTTAAAAGGGCATTAGATGATTATTTAAATAGAAACAATGTGCAGGGGTATGGGCAAAAGGCAAGAGAATGGCTCTGAGTCATAATGCTCATTCGGAAAGCTGGTGCAAACATGAAGGGCTGAACAGCCTCCTCCTGCACCATAATAATTGAGAAATGGTGTAGAACAATTTGGTGTCTTCCGCAAATTTTGAAGTTGTACTTCTGATTTCTGATGCCAGAGTCCAATCTTGTAAATTAAAAGGTAAACAACTGTAGCCCCAGCGCCAATCCTTGTGGGGCATTGCTTGCCATCTTTTGCCATCCTAAGCAGTTACCTTTCACCCCGCTCCCTGTTTTCTGTTTTGTAGCCTGCTTGCCATCCATTGCGCTACTTGTCTCCTGACTTCACATATCCTGACCTTAATCACGAGTCTATGTGCGTTACCTTATCGAAGGTCTTTTGGAAATCAAAATATACAATGGGCGGAATCGACCGGTCACGTTAGGCAGCAGGTTTCATGGCAGGTATGAGCCGAGAGAAGGCCAAAAAATCAGTTTTAAGCCTTTGTGAAACCAGGTTCCAATCATCTGCTCCACGAGTCAATGGCAGGCCGCATTTCACACCACCCCATGCCTGGAACCTAATTTTAATACTTTAGTATCTTAATATTTTCGGCCTGCTCGCTGGAATCATCTCCTCACACTGGATCGTCTGGGCACAACGGCGGGTAGTCATGCCCATGTGCTTCACAAATGAACATAAGCAACGTGCACCTGGTGAGCTGCACTTCGTTCGGGACTTCAAGTTTTGTTTGCCTACCTCGCTTCAGTCAGCACTCGCAGTCACCAGTGCCAGGCTTCACAGACAGCGCCGCATCACTTTTATGGGGGGGTTCACGTGCAGGTCTTTATCTACCAGACCAGCCGTGGGGCAGGGGTGGCTTTTCAACATCTGCAGGGCTAGGGCTTGTTTGGGGAAGGGGGAAACTTGGCCTCAGGCAAGCGAAGAGGCCGCAGGGTGAGGGCTGTACTGGGGAAGGCGGGTATCCCAGGGTTTGTGTGGGGCTATATGTTGATCTGTGCAAGTGGCCTCAAGTTGGTGAGGGCTGAGGAGACAGTCTCCAGAGGAGATGAGACCAGATGGAGATGTGAGGGTGTGTGTGTGAGAATGGGCGGTGATGTCCCTTGAGCTGGCAGTGAATGAGATGCCAGTGAATGTGTGATGGGCTTGTGAGTGTGCCTGCCACTGTTCTTCAAGAAATGCTTACCTCCTTGTGAGTGTGTGAGTTTAGAGTGATGAGATGGCTGCCTTACCCTGGCGGCACAGATGAGTTCATTCATCCGTTTTATGCACTGCATGACCGACCTCCTGTGTGCAGCGTTGGCACTGACCACCTCTGCCACCAGCAATGGAGTGGTGACATTGATGGGCCTCCTGCAGGCAGAGCGGGGGTAGACGACATCACAGCAGCCCTCGCATCCAGAAGGTATGCGAGGGATACATCACTGAATCAGGCTGCTGCATTCTTCTTGGCTTTGGGGCCATGTCTTCACCGGAGCAGTCCTCGGTGGCAAACGTTGAGTAGTACGCGTGCGGCTGCAGTTTAAATATGGTGCCCAGCGTGAGGAAGCCACAAGGTAATGGCATGGCGGGCACATTGGAGGTTGCCTGCCAGCGAGACCTGTGGTTGCATAATTATTGAGGCGGGAAGGGGGCCATACAGGGCAAAAACCCGCCATTGCGGTCGGCAGGTAAAACTTCATTTCTCACGCCTGCTACCTCACTTAGTGTAAATCCGGGATGATTCTGGCTGTGTATTACATTACCCTCAGCTAGTCTTTCCTTATTATCTTCAAGGTCTTCAATAAGATGGGCCAAGAATGATGTTTCCTTTTGAAGTCCATTTATTATATTTTCAGTCTCTAGATGTATTTTCCATGACCGTAGGGTCTATTACATTATGTTAGCATTAAGCTCCTAATATTGCCAATGTTAATATCTGCTCCAGCTGCCTATGGGGCAATTCCACAGTGTGTGCTAAATTAATACAAGTTGCATGTTGTCTGCAGCTACGCACATCTTTCTTCCTCAATCCTTTTCCTTCTTCCTGAAACATCTATTTTGTTAGATTTTCAGTTTTCTCGAAATCCTCCATTGAAAACTTGATCGATAGTTTTTGGAAGGCAGTTGTGCAATTATATATGGCCAACGGCATTTTGCTTACAAATGCTAAGATGAGCTGGTGGCTTAGCACTTGACTTTCACACACCAGTGGTCACATAATATGCCGGTAAAAGAAAATTGATTGGGCATTCAGTAATGGAAGGGAGGCCAAATCAGTTGTAAATTAGCGAGTGTCAAGATTTCATTGTGGATTCACCTTCCATCCTTTGCCTCTTCTCATCTTGCCAACCATAAGACCTAATCATTTCCAAACTATTTGAAAGATGTGCATTTTCTCCTTAGTCAGGGCAAATGTATTGAGTTTGATTCTGTTCATCTGTGCAGCTAATCAATAACGTTTCATTCATTGTGAGGCCAGTCCCCCAGCAATTTAGTTGGCACCGAATCTTGGATGCAGGAATTGCTCCAATGTGTGTTTTGAAGTCAAGGTGGGAGGGTTAAAGATGAGGAGCAAGTGCTTCCCCAAGTTTCATATCTAGTACTCACCGCACTTCACTGACAAAACCCAACCTCCAGGCTAATA